>NC_057807.1:261226905-261581733 GCF_018294505.1 Triticum aestivum
AAGCATGTAAAAGTGAATTACCTGTTACTTACCCGAATTCGGAGCTCTCCAGGAGCATTCGCAGATCTGCCCCGCAGCGTGTCCGATGCTGCCACATTCTACAAAGCCGAGGAGGGGAGCTCGACGAAGAAGGTGTTCTGGTCTCAGTATGCTGAGGCCGGACATCCTGTGCCCCTGAGCGACCAGCTGAAGCAGCTGGTCGAGCTCCACAAGGTGGCCGAACAGGCCATGAAGGGCCTCATAGTTCGGCTATGGCCCAAGGAAGCCACGCCTGGGAGCTACTTCGGTCTAGTGCGGCGGCTGGTGGATGTCTGTCCATGGGTTGACGTCATCAAGCACTCTGCCTGTATTGAAGGTGCCCGTCGGGCCCTTGCCCGCGCTAAGGTGCAATGGGGCAAGATGGACGCCGAGAAGCTTGTGACGGACGCGGCACCGCCGGGCAAGGAGTATCGCACGCCCGAGATGTATTACAAGGGTGTCCTGAAGGGTGCCCGCATTATTGCGGGTGAGTGCTCCAAAGATGTAATCTTTGATTAGACTCGCGTTTTGTTATCCTGTGTGCTGAAAACTTTGTTCATATGCACTAAGCAATGCTTATTAATTTAAAATATTACCTTCTGTGCGGCCATTTATTAAATATGAGAGATGGCAAGTCATTGGCTTCAGCCCCCGTGCCACGAGTGCTGGGGTGTTCGGGATATACTTGAGCGCTCTTGTTCCCATTTTTGGGTCCTTCTAGGGAGGCGCTCAACACAACGAACGAGGCAACTGGACTTATAATGCTTGAACACTCTCACTTAGCCATAGAATTCTATAATTTTAAATTTTGGCGAAGCCCCTAGTATTCGGAATGCCAAATTCGTGGCGCTATCCACGCCTTGGACCAGACACATCCGGCTCCTCGCTCTAAGCGGCATAAGTCTTTAGGGACTCGAAGAAACCTCTCGAACAGCGACCAGCTCTCGCCTTATCATGATGGTCAGTTTTAGCTTTCTCCACTGAGGTGGTCAACCCAGCTCAACTGGGGCACAATCGCAGTGGTTCTCCCAGCGCTACCTTAGCCGATATAACGGAACGTAAGGTACCAAAACATGGGAGCCGGGCAAACCCAACTATTGACCCAAGACATGATTCGGAGCCGATGCATATAATGCTATAAGTTCGGGTGCCGCACTTGTGAAAGTGTTCGGACTTATCATACCATGATTTGGGGAACTTAAGTCCCTGGTGTATTTGGCCGTACCAAAGCATACGGGTGCAACATGTCACAAGCGAACATATAAAAAGGAATGCAATGATAGGCAAAAAGTGATGCATTTTTTATTCAAAAGATACTGCAATAAGGAAGAATGATACAAATAGTGTGATAAGCAATGGGTGGGACTATTTAACATGTCCCCCTCCAGGGGTAGGCTACGGAATGGTATGTAAAACAGGTATAATGCTCGTAATGGAGACCACCTGGATACTCGTCGTAGCTTTTCTGCTTCCCTGGCTGTTGCATCGTTAGTTCGGCAGATCCACTGCCGGACAGGGCTTCTGAAAAACAGAGTCCTGAAAATAAGAAAAAAAAGAATGACCAATTCGGGAGCCCCTGGTGTGGTTGATCCGCACTCTGGGCCTGGCGTGGTCATGCCCCTCCCCCTATGACATGGTATCTCCAAAGCGTAACTATGTAGGTGTGGCACTGATCTCCCGATGTCGCGAGGGCTGGGGTTGGGGTCGCATTGCTACGGGTACTCGGAACATGCCAGGTGGTCTTGTTGTAGGTTACTCCGGGCGCGCTTGATGGTGTCCGGTCGCTTAATGGCCGGACTCGAGAATTGCCTTAAGAGGCTGCTCTGCACTTCCGCCGTGAGAGCCGCTGTATGCTCCTCCGTACGGAGAGAGAGTTCAGTGTTTCCGTTGACTGTGATGACTCCTCGAGGGCCTGACATCTTGAGCCTGAGGTATGCGTAGTGCGACACCGCATTGAACTTTGCAAATGCAGTTCGTCCGAGCAGTGCATGTTAGCCGCTGCGGAACGGGACTATGTCGAAGATTAACTCCTCGCTTCGGAAGTTATCCGGGGATCCGAAGACCACTTCAAGTGTGACTGAGCCAGTACAGTTTGCCTCTACACCTGGTATGACGCCTTTGAAGGTCGTTTTTGTGGGTTTAATCCTTGAGGGGTCTATGCCCATCTTGCACACTGTATCCTGATAAAGCAGGTTCAGGCTGCTGCCGCCGTCCATCAGGACTCTAGTGAGGTGAAACCCATCAACGATTGGGTCTAGAACCAATGCGGCGAACCCGCCATGGCGGATGCTGGTGGGGTGGTCCCTTCGATCGAAAGTGATCGGGCAGGAGGACCATGGGCTGAACTTTGGGGCGACTAGCTCCATCGCGTATACGTCCCTGAGTGCTGGAATCTTTGCTGGAGGGGGTTGTCTTTGGCACTATCCGGGGTGTTATTATCTCCGGTGCCGGAATCTCCATTCTTTCTATGGCGGGATTTGGAGCGGCGCCGCTGACGCCGGCGCTTAGGCTGCTTTTTGGAGCTGTCATCCTCCGTTGTTCCGTCGCCATTCCCATCCTTTGGGATGTCCACCATGTATATGTCGTATGACGAGGTGGCTTTCCAGTGCCCAGTAGGTGCTAGTTCTTGGTCGTCTCCGGCATCGTCGTCCATACCGTCGATGTCTTTGGAGTCGAAGTCTAGCATGTCGGTTAAGTCATCGACAGTGGCTACGAAGTGGGTGGTGGGTGGGCTTTGAATTTCTTCGTCGTCCGCATCCCAACCGTCCTGGCCATAATCCGGCCAAGGCTCTCCTGACAAAGAGAGACACTTTAGCGAATTCAGGATGCCACCGAAAGGCGAGTGCTGAAAGATGTCCGTAGTGGTGAACTCCATGATCGGCGCCCAATCGGATTCGATTGGCAGGGGCACGGAAGGTTCGGGGTCCGGAGAGGAGTCCGGCACCTTGGAGTCACGAGCTTCATGAGGGACAGGGTCAGTATTTGGCTCCATCGCCGTAGAGGTAGCAGCCCCCGAGGTGGTGTCCAACCACCCATCCTCGATTGGCGCCGTCTGCTCCGAACCAAGGGTCGGAGCGAACTCTTGTGCGGCCTCCAGGGTACTGTCCGGCAGCAGAGCTAAATCATGCCCATCGAGACAGTGCGGCATGCCTGGCTGTGGCTCAAATCCGTCGAAGATCAAGTCTCCGCGGATGTCGGCCGTATAGTTCAAACTTCTGAATCTAACCTGATGGCCAGGGGCGTAGATTTCGATCTGCTCCATATGGCCAAGTAAATTGGCCGGTAGTGCGAAGCCGCCGAATACGAAGATCTGTCCAGGGAGAAAAGTCTCACCCTGGACCGCGTTGTTGTTGATGATCGAAGGAGCCATCGGGCCTATAGGTGACGACACAGAGGAACTCTCAATGAAAGCACCAGTGTCGGTGTCAAAAATGGCGGATCTCGGGTAGGGGGTCCCAAACTGTGCGTCTAGGCGGATGGTAACATGAGACAAGGGACACGATGTTTTTACCCAGGTTCGGGCCCTCTCGATGGAGGTAAAACCCTACTCCTGCTTGATTGATATTGATGATATGGGTAGTACAAGAGTAGATCTACCACGAGATCAAGGAGGCTAAACTCTAGAAGCTAGCCTATGGTATGATTGTTGTTCGTCCTAAGGACTAAAACCCTCCGGTTTATATAGACACCGAAGAGGGCTAGGGTTACACAGAGTCGGTTACAATGGTAGGAGATCTACATATCCGTATCGCCAAGCTTGCCTTCCACGCCAAGGAAAGTCCCATCCGGACACGGGATGAAGTCTTCAATCTTGTATCTTCATAGTCTTGGAGTCCGGCCAATGATGATATTTCGGCTATCCGGACACCCCCTAGTCCAGGACTCCCTCAGCCAGCGTCAGCGATACCGGCACAAGAGACAATAGCACTCCGGATGATGCTGAAGACGAAAACAATCCTGCCCAGCCAAGCTTCAAGCAAGACAGACGGGAGGATGGGAAAGATAGCCCTGATGAACAGGCAATGGATGGAGACTCGAAGGATGACAATTACATGCCCCTCTCCTAAGACAAGTTGAGCCTCGGTGAAGAAGAATTAATCGTGCCTGAGGATCCCGTTGAGCAGGAGTGCTTCAAGCGCCGGCTCATAGCCACTGCAAAAAGCCTAAAGAAAAAGCAGCAACAACTTCAACCTGATCAAGATCTGCTAACTGAAAGATGGACTGAGGTCCTGGTAGCCGAGGAATATGGACTCGATCGCCCAACCAAAAGTTACCCGAAGCGCAGGTTGTTACCTCAATTCGGGGAGGAAGCACTAGAGCCTACACTACGAACGAAGGATGCAGCTGACCGGCCACCTCATGACCGAGACAAAAGGGTGTATCATCCCGAACACCATCCCGCACCCCATCGCCAAACAAACAAAAACACGAAAGCCCGGGGCTACACACATGACCTGCAAGACGAATTGGAAAACAAAGCAGGACAGTCAAGATCGATCTACAGATCACGGGGGCGTGCCCCAATGCGTGATGATGAACACCACACCGGATATACTAAATACAAATCCGGCCGGGCCGAATACAACCGACCAGACTCATTTGAACAGTGTCGTGATGTAGCCCGGCATAGAGGTGCCGCACACCCCCTATGCTTCACTGACGAAGTAATGGAGCATGAGTTCCCAGAAGGGTTCAAACCCGTGAACATCGAACCATACAATGGAACAACAGACCCCCCGGTATGGATTGAAGATTTACTTCTCCACATTCACATGGCCCGCAGCGATGATCTGCATGCCATCAAATACCTCCCACTAAAACTGAAGGGACCGGCTCGGCATTGGCTGAATAGCCTGCCGACAAACTCCATCGACAGTTGGGAGAACCTGGAAGACGGATTCCTCGACAACTTCCAGGGCACCTATGTGCGGCCACCGAACGCTGATGACTTAAGTCACATAACCCAACAGCCCGGAGAGTCAGCCAGGAAATTCTGGACTCGGTTCTTAACTAAAAAGAACCAAATCGTCGACTGTCTGGATGCCGAAGCCCTAGCGGCCTTTAAGCATAACATCCGTGACGAATGGCTTGCCCGACACCTCGGCCAAGAGAAGCCGAAATCCCAGGCAGCCATTATGATGCTTATGACCCGCTTCTATGCGGGCAAGGACAGCTGGTTGGCTCGCAGCAATAGCACATCAAGAAATCCTGGCACCTCAGATGCCAGACAGCAACGGCAAGCCCCGACACAACAGACACAAGCGTTGCAATAATGGCGATAATGCCGAAGACACGGCCGTCAATGCCGGATTCAGTGGCTCTAAGTCCAGTCAGCGGAAAAAGGCATTTAAAATAAACAATCCAGGCCCGTCCAGTCTGGACCGCATACTCGATCGTTCATGTCAAATTCACGCCACCCCCGATAAACCAGCCAACCACACCAACAGAGAATGTTGGGTGTTTAAAAAGGCCGGCAAGTTGAATGCCGAAAACAAGGAAAAGGGGCTGCATAGCGATGACGACGAGGAGCCCCGGCCGCCGAACATAGGAGGACAGAAGAAATTTCCTCCCCAAGTGAAAATAGTAAACATGATATACGCCACCCATATCCCCAAGCGGGAACGGAAGCGCGCACTAAGGGACGTCTACGCGATGGAGCCAGTTGCCCCGGAGTTCAACCCATGGTCTTCTTGTCCGATCACCTTTGATCACAGGGACCATCCGACCAGCATCCGTCATGGCAGTTCGGCCGCACTGGTCCTTGACCCTATCATTGACGGATTCCACCTCACACGAGTCCTTATGGACGGTGGCAGCAGCCTGAGCCTACTCTATCAGGATACAGTGCGCAAAATGGGTATTGATCCTTTAAGGATCAAACCCACCAAAACCACCTTTAAAGGTGGTATACCAGGTGTAGAGGCCTGTTGCACGGGCTCAATCACACTGGAAGTACTCTTCGGATCTCCAGACAACTTCCGAAGTGAGGAGTTAATCTTTGATATCGTCCCCTTCTGCAGTGGCTATCACGCACTGCTCGGATGAACTACATTTGCCAGATTCAATGTAGTACCGCATTATACATACCTCAAGCTCAAGATGCCAGGACCTCGCGGGGTTATAACAGTCAATGGAAACACAGAGCGCTCCCTCTGTACGGAGGAGCACACTGCGGCCCTCGCAGTAGAAGTACAGAGCAGCCTTCTTAGGAAGACCTCCAATTCGGCTATAAAGCCTCCGGACACCGTCAAGCGGGTCTGAAGTACTCTGCAACAGGATCGTCCGGCACATCGAGAGCTCGGCTAGCAATTCAGCCTCCGTCCTAGTCCCATTAAAGCGGTGAAATTCGTGCCGCACATACATAATTACGCACTTAAAATACCATGGGCATAGGCGGAGGCACAACTACAATACCGTCCACAATGCGGCTCAACCGCCCCAGGATCTATATACCTTCACCCCCTTTTCTTTCTTTTAAGGTCCCTATTTTCTGGAGGCTCTTCCGATAGCCTGATTATCGGACCCATCACGGGACGGAAACACCAAGGAGGCAAGTAGCTTTGACGTACAAGGGAATCCCTAGGTGGTCTCTGATAACGATCGCTATACCTGTTTTACATACCCACACGCAGCTCGCTCTTGGTTAGGACATGTCAAATAGTCCTATTTTTGCTTATCGCACTACTTGTCTACATGCGCCTTGACGTATCATTCAAACAAACAATGGAAAACAATGTACAACGTTAGCTTATTATTACATTTCTTTTTCTTTCCTTGTCTATTTATTTATTACAAATTGCACCCGTACATTTGGGTACGTTCAGTTCGCCAGGGGCTTCAGTGTACCCCATAACAAGGCAAGAAAAGTCCGAACACTTTCGACAGTGCGGCACCCCGAACTTATAGCACTATATGCATCAGCTCCGAATCATGTCTTGGGTCAATAGTTGGGTTGCCCGGCTCCCATGTTTTGCTGCCTTACGTTCCGCTATATCAGCTAAGGTGGCACAGGGAGAACTACTGCGATTGTGTCCCGGTTCTTCCAGATGAGCACCTTAGTAGAGAAAACCGAAAACTAACTGTCATGATACGGCGAGAGCTGGTCGCTGTTCAAGAGGTCTCAAATCCTTAAAGATTTTTTCCGCTTTGGGCGAGGAATCGGCCTTTGTCCGATTTAGATGTGTATAGCGCCCCAAGTTCGACCTTCCGAATACCAGCGGCTACGCCAAAATTTAAAATTATAGAACTTCTATGGCTAAGTGAGAGTGATAAAGCTGTATCGTCCGATTGCCTTGTTCGTTGCGCTAAACACCTCCTTAAAGGACCAAAAATTTGGATAAGAGTGTTTAGATTTATCCCGAACACCCCGGTACTAGTTACATGGGGGCAGAAGCCGACGACTGGCCAACTCTCAGATGTTATAAACGGTCGCACAGAAGGTAACATTTTAAATCAGCAAGCATTATATTGCGCAAAAGAACTTGTTTCATATTACAGGATAAAATGAGTGCATTCATTCGAAGATCACATCCTGTGCACATTGCTCCGCCATAAGGCGGGAACCCTTCAGGACAATATAGTAATACTTTTCGGGGTGGCGATGCTCCTTGCCCTTAGGCGGCCCTTCGGTCATCAGCTTCTTAGCATCCATCTTCGCCCAGTGCACTTTTGCGCGGGCGAAGGCCATTCGCGCACCTTCAATGCAAACTAACCGCTTTATAACTTCAAGCCGCGGGCAGGCAATTAGAAGCCAGTTTACTAGGCCGAAGTAGCTGCTGGGCAGAGGCTCGGTAGGCCATAACCGGACTATGAGGTCCTTCATGGCCAATTCAGCCGCCTTGTGTAGTTCGACCAGTTGCGCCAGCTGGTCTCTCAAGGGCATCGGGTGTTCGGTCCCAATATACTGAGACCAGAACAACTTCTCCGTCGAGCTCCCTTCTTCGGCGCGATAGAACTCTACGACATCCGATATGCTGCGCGGCATATCTACGAACGCTCCTGGAGAGCTCCAAAGTGGGGTAAGTAAAAGGAAAGTCTCCCACACATGCTTGCTTTGCATAATGAATGCCTTACCTGCCGCTATCTTCTTGGCCGCCTGAATCTCCTAGAGGGCCTTTTGGGCTTCGGCTTTGGCGTATCGCACGCTTTGGAGGGCCTTAGCAAGCTTGGAATCTTGCGTCTTAGAGTCACGCTCCAAGGAATCGTATTTTTTGACGAAATCCTGGAGCTCTTGCTGGACCTCGTCGAACCGGGCCTCTTGCTTCTCGCACTCGGGGCACTCCTTGGACGCTTTGTCTTCGGCCTTGGTCAGCGCCTTCTTAAGGGCCGCCACTTTGGTCATGGCCACTATTAAAGTTCATGATGCTTCTATTAGCAGAAACCATTTTTTGTTATAAATATACAGACGGGGTATTATGTACCTTTATTCTCCTCGAGCTGCCTCTTCACGAGGTGGAGCTCTCCCTCAGTCCGCTCCAGGTCCCGCTTCAGTCCGGAGACCTCCGCAGTTCGAGCGGCAGCGGCCAGCAGCGACGCCTGCTTATTCACATAGACATTTTCTGTTAGACCCCTACGGATGTTATTTGATCCTACGTTCGGCCTTTCTTTCCGAACACTAAACAAAGCATTAGGGGCTACTGTCTATAGTGTGATACTTTCTTACAACTTTATTACATACCTCAAAGCCTGTTAGGAGGCTGGCGTAGGTTTCAGTCAATCCACTTTTGGCGGACCAGGCCTTCTCGATCATCGTACTCATGATGGTATGGTGCTCTTCATCAATGGAAGCGCCATGAAGCACTTCTAGCAAGTTGTCCGATGCCTCTGGAAGCGCCATCGGCACAGGCGGCTCGCCCCCCTTAGAGAGAGGCTGCCTGCCTAAATACAGAACCATTGGGGATTCCCGAGCAGTATCCGGCTGGGGGCCAGACTCGCTGTGGCCCCCGTTGTCAGAGTCCATGGGGGACTTCCCCCCCATGTGCCCGGCGACTGGAATTTCGCCTGGGGGCGTCTCCAGAACCGTCTCCCCTTGGTCCGGTATCCTCCGAGATAACACCTCGATGTCGTCCACGGGCCTGGGGGAGGAGGCTGTCGGGAGTGAATCGATGTTCATCTCCGACGGGCCAAAGACCCATCCGAAGAAGTTACGTCGATGTGGGACTTGGCCGGACTTCTTATGCATATTCGGCATGATAAGAAGCAATAAAGAAAAACATACCGGGAGTATTATAGTGTCCGAATACTTTCGACTTTGTTAGGGGCTTGTCCCTGGGCAACCACTCCTCGCCGCTGTAGGTGGCGGTGGTGGGATGGTCCAGAAGGGAGGTCTTTCCCTTCTTGGACGCCTTGGCCTCCCTAGACAGGGCAACCTTCCTCTTTTTCTACCCCCCCCCCGGTTGGGGGGGGGGGAGGGATTTCCTCTTCCTCCTCCTCGACTTCGTTGGAGGAGTGCGTTTTGGTGTCTTCGGACGTCACGTCCGATGTCACCTTGCGACGGAGACCTTTCCTTGTCCCCGTGGCCTTCTTCTTGGCCTTCTTCTCCGGCACCTCATAGGGCGCCCGAAACAGCATCTTCGTTAGGAGAGGCGATGCTTGATCTTTGGGTAGCGGAGCCGGACAGTCAGTCCGCTCTGCTATCGATACCGAGTCCTGATCAAATCAGCATGGAGGCTTAGTTTCCTCCCGCGGATCTGCTGGTAAAAGGGCACATCTTGCAAAATATAAAAACTCACTGGATGGGCTTGGCATTTCGCGCTGAGTCCGCGATCTTCAGTTATGGGTGGGGGGACCTCGGTGGCCTTGAAGAGCACCTTCCAGACGTCTTTGTGCGTCATGTCAAAGAGCTCTCGTAACATCTGGTGTTCGGCCGGGTCAAACTCCCACAGATTATAAACCCGTCTCTGACACGGAAGGATCCGGCAGATGAGCATGACCTGGACCACGTTGACAAGCTTGATGTTCTTGCTTATCATATTTTTGACGTAGGTCTGGAGTCCGGTCAGGTCCACTGCTGAGCCCAAGGCTAAGCCCTTCTCTTTCCAGGAGGTGAGCCGCATGGGGACGCCGGATCGGAATTCGGGGGTCGCCGCCCAGTTGGTGTCGCGCGGCTCGGTGATGTAGAACCACCCCGATTGCCACCCCTTCATGGTCTCCACATAGGAGCCTTCGGGCCAGGTGACATTGGGCGTCTTGCCCACCATAGCGCCCCCACACTCCGCTTGCTGGATGACCACCACCTTTGGCTTCATGTTGAAGGTCTTCAGCCATAGGCCGAAGTGGGGCGTAATGTGGAGGAAGGCCTCGCACACGATGATAAATGCCGAGATGTTGAGGATAAAGTTGGGGGCCAGATCATGGAAGTCCAACCCATAATAAAACATAAGTCCGTGGACAATGGGTGGAGGGGGAATCCCAGTCCGCGGACAAAGTGAGAGAGAAACACTACCCTCTCCTGGGTTTCAGGGTAGGGATGATCTGCCCTTCGGCCGGAAGCCGGTGCACGATGTTTGCGGCCAGATATTCGGCCTCCCGAAGTTTCGTGATGTCCTCCTCCGTAAGGAGGAGACCATCTACTTGTCTCCCGCTCCGGACATGCTTGGAATGACTTTGCGGAGAAGGTGAAAGCTTGGGTGCTAGAGCTCGAGCGAGGGAATGGATGAGCAGAGGAAGAAGAAGGCGTGGATGAAAAAGGGGCAATCCTTATCTCTTTATAAAAGGCGGTAGAAACTGTGCGCCTCCCCACTTGCCCCGTAAACACGCTTATTCCCCAAGCGCCGTGTTGTTGACGTGCTTGGGCTGCCCACACCCGTATTGATGAGTATCATGTGATAAGGGGACACGATCTCTGCTTCGACAGGATGTGCCAATAAAACCTCCTCGCAATATGTGCAGTAGCAGGTTGAGGAAAATGGTTCGAATAATGACCGGGCCGCGGCGTGATGTCATGCTATGAAAAGTTGTCAGCGGATTAGATTCATGGAATATTGTGCTGTCTACGATGGTATGTGCAATTTGTTTTGCAGAGCCGAAGAAGGAATCCTCCTTGCAATGTCGAAGACAATCTGCATGCCGGACTCATCGTCATTGAAGCCTGGTTCAGGGGCTACTGAGGGAGTCCAGGAATAGGGGGTCCTCGGACTGCCGTACGATGTACTTTTGCCAGACTGTTGGACTATGAAGATACAAGATTGAAGACTTCGTCCCATGTCCGGGTGGAACTCTCCTTTGCGTGGAAGGCAAGCTTGGCAATTTGTATATGTAGATTTCCTTCTCTGTAACCGACTCTGTGTAACCCTAGCCCCCTCCGATGTCTATATAAACTGGAGGGTTTAGTCCGTAGGACAACAACAATGATAATCATAGGCTAGCTTCTAGGGTTTAGCCTGTACGATCTCGTGGTAGATCAACTCTTGTAATACTCATATCATCAAGATCAATCAAGCAGGAAGTAGGGTATTACCTCCATAGAGAGGGCCCGAACCTGGGTAAACATTGTGTCCCCCGCCTCCTATTACCATTAGCCTTAGACGCACAGTTCGGGACCCCCTACACGAGATCTGCCGGTTTTGACACCGACAGTGGGTGAGTCGCAGTGGGAAAACTCTTTTTGAGGAGATGTCTCCTGGGTACTTACATGGGAGGAAGGGAGAAGGCCGGAGTAGTTGGCTATAATAGCCACTTCCGTGCCATCGTAGCTCGTCTGATAAAATAATCCATCCTTAAAGTCTACAAATATATCCGGATCCTCTTCAAATCTGGGATCAATGTCTCGATTATGTTTCTCTGGCTGCGGAGCAGGGCTGTAGATCCCCGCAACGACCTTTCTCCATTCCTGTTAAAGGTAGTCGGATTAAGTTCGATTGTAAAGCATAGTTAAGGAAAAAGATCGAGTAAGGCCTATAATCAAAGACTCACCCAGTCAATGGGGGTATACATGGAGAAACCTTCTCGACTCTTCAGGCGAGCGAAATCTTCCTTTTCCCCTTTGAAAAGGTCAGCCAATGTGGCGAAATTAGCCGGACCCTTGCGCCCACAACATGAGGCGTCATCCTCCCAATTGTAATGCCACATGGGAAGCCCTCTGGATTGAAGCGGATGAATGCATCGCGTTATTGAAATCGCCATTACTTCAACTATAAATAGTCCGGAGTGGGCAAGTATTCTGATCTTGTTCACTAGCCACTTGACTTCCACACTATCTTCTTCTTCATAGCTTCGGGGACGCCAGCTGGCACGCTTCTTTAAAGGAGCGGAGGAAAATTCAGGAAGACTTTTCCGGATTGGGCCTGGAAGGACAACGTCTTCGATGTAGAACCACTCCAAGGGCCACTCTTCGGATGCCTTCCTCGGAGTGCCGGACAGGTATCCTGTTCCACCTACACGCCATACTTCGGCACCTCCCACCTCGAATATGGTATATGGATCCCTTCTGGGAGCGGGGGACGAGGCAGAAATATTTCCTACATAAATCGAAATGGGCCTCGCAGCCTCGGAACAGCTCACAAAGAGCAACAAAACCTGCGATGTGTAGAATGGAGCCCGGCGTGAAGTTGTGCAGTTGGAGACTGTAATACTCCAGAAGATCTCTGAGGAAGGGGTGGATTGGAAATCCCACGCCCCTTAGTAGGAACAAATTGAAGCACACTCTCTCCCCTTTATTGGGATTGGGGAATTTCTTCGACAGGGCTTCGTCGTTGAAGGTAGTTAATCCCACCCGAACTGGGACTAGATCCGATGGAGGGAGGTATCCCTGCGCCTGAAGCTTGGTCAACTGGGCGTGGGGTACCGAGCAGCTCTCCCAGTCACCTTCTTGAGGGCTGTGTGGGTGCGAGGAAGAACATGGAGCGTTGGCCATCTTCGGTTGGTTTCCTATGGCAAGCTCTAAGGATTTTCGTCTGGTGAGGAATGGCATCTAAGATTCAATCTCTTTAAATAAGCACCTTCCCTACATGGTCAAGGGGTTACTTGTAAAAATACTTAGACCCTTCGTATTCGTCTGATATGTTGAAGCCGAGGCGACAACGGTGCAGAAACTGAAGAGTACAATATTTAATGTAGAGGCCGAACTATATGGTGTACAATGAGGAACTCGCCTTGCAAAGCCGAAGACATGAAGCCGGATACAACTCGTCATTGAAGGAATGTTCGGGGGCTACTGAGGGAGTCCTGGATTATGGGGTCCTCGGAGAGCCGGCCTATGTGACATGGGCCGGACTAACGGGCCATGAAGATACAGAACTGAAGGCCTTCTCCCGTGTCCGGATGGACTCTCCTTTGCATGGACGACAAGGTTGGTGTCCTGATGTGTAGTTACCTACCTCTATAAACCGACTTTGTACAACCCTAGTCCCATTCGGTGCCTATATGAACTGGAGGGTTTAGTACTTAAAGGCAAACACAATCATAGAAGCTAGACATCTAGGGTTTAGCCATTACGATCTCGAGGTAGATCAACTCCTGTAACCCCTATACTCATCAAAGTCAATCAACCAGGAAGTAGGTATTACCTTCATTAAGAGGGCCAGAACCTGGGTAAATATCGTGTCCCCTGCCTACTGTTACCATCGATCCTTAGACGCATAGTTCGGGACCCCCTACCCGAGATCTGCAGGTTTTGACACCGACACTCCCCTCCGCCTGCGTCTTCCCCCGGTCCGGTTTGTTCGGTCTGAGGTCTCGACGTCGTCCTCCGCCTTGGTGCTCTCACCGCGGCGCCGCTGTCTGTCGTTCCAAACATGGTTAGCAAAGCAAGAGGAATCAGAGATGATTGTTCATTGAGAGGCTGACAGTCCCGGGCCCACCAGGTCCATGGCCTAGGTTTTGTTGTTTAACATGCACAGCCCACGACATGCAGACGCAGTTGATCCAGCTGGTTTCAACTTTTTTGGGGGGTCCAGCAGATATCAAGCAGCCTCTAGGCCTCCCAGCCTAGCATGTCTATAACATCAGCAGCCCCAATTATGTTTTTTTCAGGACGATGCAGAACTCAATTCTATTTTTCTATAAGAATGCAAAACTGAACCTATGTTTTCCCTTCTATAATAGTATATATGTATTTATATTTATATCTTATTTTATTACATATATATATATATATAATAGAAACAACATAAGGTTCCGTTAAACTTGTCGTTCGTCCAACCATTGTATAGACCTTCCAACTTCCTTTATTTTTCATTTTATTAATCCTATATCTGAATTTTCTCCCACTTTCTTTTTCGATGTAGTCTAAGTTTTCTCCCAGTACTTTTCCCTAGAACCAACTCAACTGTCCCACGTCTAGCCTAAAAAATAATAATACCCCACGTCCTATTAACTCATCAAATTAAAATGATATTTTATTTCATAAATCAAAAGTTCTTACAAAATAATAATAATAATTGTTTATATATGACTTGGCAAGTTAACTCCTGGTGATTGCATACATAAGCTTGCAAAGATTTTACTGACCAATGCAGTAATAGACGTGCAATCATGTGTTTATATTTTTATAACATTTCTCCGTCTAGCCCAGCATGATATTTTCACCCAAACTTGCAAGTCTGCGGATTTCGAGAAAAATGCAAATGGGCTTTAAATTCTAATATAATATATAAACGGGCTGCATAGACGCTACATCACTGTTTCACCCAGTCCACCAAATGGACTAAAACAACCAAATGGACTGGCTGACATGTGGGCCAGTAGGTCGAAGCCTATGCACTTTCGCAAAAAATAAAAATACAAAGGTCGAAGCCTAAGCAAGGCATTGGATTTACATCCAATGACCGGCATTCTTCTTCAATCTCTCGTCTTCTTCCCCCAACGCTGCCGGGACTGCCTGCTCCAGCCTCCGACGTCCAGCAGCGCTGTTTTGCACGCCTCGTAGTGAAACGCTACCCCACCGACAGCCAGGCCATCCCTACACTCCTCTGTGCCTCCTATTATTATCTGTTGAGTGTAGGCCCACCCCACACCTGAACTAGTAAAGTTTCCCAGTCCTCTTCGTATGCGACTCCACTCCCGCGTATTCCCCATCTTTGGGGTGTTCCAGTCTGGGGCCTCGCCGTCATCCACCGGCCTTGGTGCACTCTGCACGGTGTGGTCAACGTGGTCAATAAACAAGAGTCATCGAAAGATGATTCTACGTGGAGAAGCTGACAGTGGGGACGCACTACGCCCATGGACACATGCATGCAACCGCATCCTTTTTACCCTAAAAAATAATGTTTTCTCCCCCTGACAACTGGGACCCACAACTACATCTTTGCATGCAAGGAAGTGCATCCTTATTACGGGCAAAAAATGATTCTCCCCCCTGACACCTGGGACCCACCAGCTATATCTTCGCAAGAAAGGAAGTGCGTCCTTATCCTCCCTGAAATCTGGGACCCACCCGGTCGAAGTGTACGTAGCGTTGTTTGTGTACATACCAGTTGACCGGTCTGTCTGCCATGATGAACCATGGCCGAGTAAGGAGCGGTAGCAGTTCAGGCAGTCCAATCAAGACTGTTTACACGTACATACACCCAGATGCCAAAAAATACGGCCACATACGTACATACGGGCGGGGTCTCAAATGCGTACTCGCGCATAGATGGAGCGGCAATGGACGGCAGCAACGATGTCCTGTTCATCGGAAACCAACCGACTGGATCAGAAGGGAGAAACTGCATAATGTTCATCGGGAGGCAACAAAATGTGTCGTGTTCATCGGGAGGCAACGGAATATGTCGTGTTCATCGGGAGCCAACCAGCTTGGATGGAACAGCCGAAACGAGGTTTGGCGTACCACAGAACGGAGGAAACGAGCCTTTTGTTTGACCCCGTATGGTCGAAACTGGGTCCAGTTCATCGGGAAGGGTCTGGCGTACCATAAAATAGAGGAAACGGACTTCTGTTCGAGTGCCTATGATTGAAATGGGTACCAAAGTAATCTAGGAGTGGATCACTGGACAGTGGTCAAGAACATCCTGAAATACCTAATAAGGACCAAGGATATGTTTCTCTTTTATGGAGGTGACAAAGAGCTTGTCATAAATGGTAACGTCGATGCAAGATTTGACACTGATCCAGATGACTCTAAGTCACAAACTGGATATGTATTTATATTGAATGGTGGAGCTGTCTGTTGGTCCAGTTCCAAGCAGAGCGTCGTGGTGGGATCTACGTGTGAAGCAGAGTACATAGCTGCTTCAGAAGCAGCAAATGAAGGAGTCTAGATGAAGGAGTTCATATCCGATCTAGGTGTAATACCTAGTGCATCGGGTCCAATGAAAATCTTTTGTGACAATACTGGATTAATTGCCTTAGCGAAGGAATCCAGATTTCACAAGAGAACCAAACACATCAAGAGACACTTCAATTTCATCCGCGATCTAGTCAAGGAGGGAGACATAGAGATTTCCAAGATACATACGGATCTGAATGTTGCAGACCCGTTGACTAAGCCTCTTCCACGAGCAAAACATGATCAGCACCAAGACTCCACAGGTGTTAGAATGATTACTATGTAATCTAGATTATTGACTCTAGTGCAAATGGGAGACTGAAGGAAATATGCCCTAGAGGCAATAATAAAGTTGTTATTTATATTTCCTTATATCATGATAAATGTTTATTATTCATGTTAGAATTGTATTAACCGGAAAATTAGTACATGTGTGAATAAATAGACAAAATAGAGTGCCCCTAGTATGCCTCTACCAGACTAGCTCGTTAATCAAAGATGGTTAAGTTTCCTGACCATAGACATGTGTTGTCATTTGATGAACGGGATCACATCATTAGAGAATGATGTGATGGACAAGACCCATCCGTTAGCTTAGCATTATGATCATTTAGTTTTATTGCTATTGCTTTCTTCATAACTTATACATGTTCCTATGACTATGAGATTATGCAACTCCCGAATATCGGAGGAACACCTTGTGTGCTATCAAACGTCACAATGTAACTGGGTGATTGTAAATATGCTCTATAGGTGTCTCTAAAGGTGTTTGTTGGGTTGACATAGATCAAGATTAGGATTTGTCACTCTCTGTATCAGAGAGGTATCTCTGGGCCCTCTCGGTAATGCACATCACTATAAGCCTTGCAAGCAATGTGGCTAATGAGTTTGTTGTGGGATGACGCAGTACGGAATGAGCAAAGAGACTTGTCGGTAATGAGATTGAACTAGGTATGATGATAGATGATCAAATCTCGGGCAAGTAACATACCGATGACAAAGGGAATGACGTATGTTGTTATGCGGTTTGGCCGATAAAGATCTTCGTATAATATGTAGGTGCCAATATGAGCATCTAGGTTCCGCTATTGGTTATTGACCGGAGATGTGTCTCAGTCATGTCTACATAGTTCTCAAACCCGTAGGGTCCACACGCTTAACGTTCGATGACGATTTGTATTATGAATTATGTGTTTTTGTGACCGAAGTTTGTTTGGAGTCCCGGATGAGATCACGGACATGATGAGGAGTCTCGAAATGGTCGAGAGGTAAACAATGATATATTGGATGAATGTATTCGGACACCGGAATGGTTTCCGGACGTTTCGGATATTTATCGGGGAACCGAGGGGTTACCGGACCCCCCCCCCCCCCGGGGAAGTTATCGGCCTTAATGGGCCATAAGGGAGCAGGAGAGGGCAGCCCGCAGGGTGGCGCCCCCCAAGGGAGTCCGAATTGGACAAGGGGGAGGGGGCGCGGCCACCACTTTCCCTCTCCCTCTCCCTCTTCTTCCCTCTTTCCCCTTCTTGGAATAGGAAAGGGAGACCAACTAGGATTGGGAATCCTAGTTGTACTCCCCCTTGATGCACCCCCTCTAGGCCGCCGACCTCCTCCGTATCCTCCTTTATATACGTGGGAAGGGCACCCCTTGGAGACACACCAAGATTTCTCTTAGCCATGTGCGGTGCTCCCTTCCATAGTTTACGCCTCCTGTCATAGCGTCGTAGTTCTTAAGTGAAGCCCTGCGCGAATCACATCACCAAAACCGTCACCACACCGTCGTGTTGACGGAACACTCCCTCGACCGTCTACTAGATCAAGAGTTCGAGGGACATCATCGAGCTGAACGTGTGCAGAACACGGAGGTGCCGTACGTTCGATACTTGGATTGGTTGGATCTTGAAGACGTTCGACTACATCAACCGCGTTAACATAGCGCTTCCGCTTTTGGTCTACGAGGGTACGTGGACACACTCTCCCCCTCTTGTTGCTATGCATCTCCTCGATAGATCTTGCATGATCATAGGAATTTCTTTGAAATTGCATGCTACATTCCCCAACAGTGGCATCCGAGCCAGGTCTATGCGTAGATGATATGCACGAGTAGAACACAAAGAGTTGTGGGTGATAATGGTCATACTGCTTACCACCAACGTTTTACTTTGATTCGGTGGTACTGTTGGATGAAGCGGCCCGGACCGACATTACATGACCGCGTTCATGAGACTGGTTCTACCGACATGCTTCACACACAGGTGGCTGGCGGGTGTCTATTTCTCCAACTTTAGTTGAATCGAGTTTGACTACGGCCGGTCCTTGTTGAAGGTTAAAACAACACACTTGATGAAAAATCGTTGTGGTTTTTGATGCGTAGGCAAGAACGGTTCTTGCTAGAAGCCCGTAGCAGCCATGTAAAACATGCAACAACAAAGTAGAGGACGTCTAACTTGTTTTTGTAGGGCATGTTATGATGTGTATGGTCAAGATGTTATGAGATATAAATTGTTGGATGAGATGATCATGTTTTGTATAAGTTATCGGCAACTGGTAGGAGCCTTATGGTTGTCGCTTTATTGTATGAATGCAATCACCATGTAATTGCTTTACTTTATCACTAAGCGGTAGCGATAGTCGTAGAAGCAATAGTTGGTGAGACGACAACGACGCTATGATGGAGATCAAGGTGTCAAGCCGGTGACAATGGAGATCATGACGGTGCTTTAGAGATGGAGATCAAAGCCACAAGATGATGATGGCCATATCATGTCACATATTTTGATTGCATGTGATGTTTATCTTTTATGCATCTTATTTTGCTTTATACACCGGTAGCATTATATGATGATCCCTCACTAAATTTCAAGATATAAGTGTTCTCCCTGAGTATGCACCGTTGCTACAGTTCGTCGTGCCGAGACACCACGTGATGATCGGGTGTGATAAGCTCTACGTTCACATACAACGTGATCACTTAGATGACTAGAGGGATGTCTATCTAAGTGGGATTTCTTAAGTAATATGATTAATTGAACTTTAATATATCATGAACATAGTCCTGATAGTTTTTGCATATCCATGTTGTTGTAGATCAATGGCTCGTGCTACCGTTCCCTTGAATTTTAATGCGTTCTAGCGAAAGCTAAGTTGAAAGATGATGGTAGCAACTACACGGATTGGATCCACAATTTCAGGATTATCCTCATTGCTGCACGGAAGAATTACGTCCTGGAAGCACCGCTAGGTGCAAGACCCTCTATAGGAGCAACTCCAGACGTTATGAATGACTGGCAGAGCAAAGCTGATGACTACTCGATAGTTGAGTGTGCCATGCTTTATGGCTTAGAATCGGGACTTCAAAGACGTTTTGAACATCATGGAGCATATGAGATGTTCCTGGAGTTCAAGTTAATATTTCAAGCAAATGCCCGAGTTGAGAGATATGAAGTCTCCAATATGTTCTATAGCTGCAAGATAGAGGATAATAGTTCTGTTAGTGAACACATACTCAAAATGCATGGGTACAATAATCACTTGATTCAGCTGGGAGTTAATCTTCCAGATGATTGTGTCATTCACAAAGTTCACAAAGTTCTCCAATCACTGCCATCTCTCGCCGCATCATGACAGTCAGTTTTCGGCTTTCTCTACTGAGGTGCTCATCCGGACGAGCCAGGACACAACCGCAGTAGTTATCCCTTTACTACCCTAGCCGATATAGCAGAACGTAAGGTAGTAAGCACAGGAGCCGGGCAACCCAACTATTGACCAAAGACATGATTCGGAGATGATGCGTATAAGGCCAAACTTGCGATGCTGAACACTCCCTATAGGTGTTCGGACTTTACAATATGCACCAGGCTGAATACAGCCCCTGGTGATAGACCCTGGTATCAAGGCACGTATGGCAATCCGACGTGGGGAAAGAGCACAGGTGGCGAGAGCATAAATCTCAAAACACAATACGAACCAAGTTGCTTCTATAACATCCACTTTAGTACGGCGAGCCGTATGTCTACAGGTAATGCCGATATCTTTCTTGGACATTTTACATGCCAGGAAAGTATAAAACAAAAAGAGATAAAAAAGGTTTACACATGATCTTAATCTAAAAAGGAAACCTCAATGCGGGGCCCTGCTGCATGTCTGCACCTTTTTCTCCGTTGTGAAGTGTCCTTGAAGGGTATAGTTTGATGGCCCTCTGTAGGAAGGAGAAAAAACCAGGTAAAAGAATGTGGTGTGGCCGTAAGCAAAACTAGTTCGTTTTAATGAACCGTGAAATATAACTTCTTGAATCCGAATAGGGTCGAGCCAAACTATGGACTTTTTGTGTGTAGTGTGCCCCCGTCGCCACCCAGGGAGTTTTGAGTGTATATTTAAGTATACATGGCACTTGTGCTGTCTCCTTGTGGGGCGGTCGATGGGGGCGTAGCTGCTAATCGAACTCGGGTTTATCTAAGCTTCTGCACTGAGGTGTGCGCCGAATATGTTTAGTTGTATCCGCGGTCTTGACGACAGATGAGCTGTTCGGTTTGAATAGGCCGTTTTGTGCTTCAACTGCTAGAGCCGCTGTGTACTCTTCTGTACGAAGAGAGCGCTCCATATTTCCACTGACCGTAATGACGCCACGTGTCCCAGGCATTTTGAGTTTTAGATAAGCATAATGCGGGACTACATTAAAATGGGCGAAGGCCATTCTTCCGAGTAGTGCATGATACCCACTTCAGAACAGAGCAATTTCGAATATTAGTTCTTCGCTTCAAAAGTTGTCGGGGGAGCCGAATACAACATCCAATGTTAGAGAGCCTATGCAGCGGGCTTCCACACCCGGTATAACTCCTTTAAAGGTAGTGCTGCTTGGCTTGACTCTTGATGGGTCTATCCCCATCTCGCGGACAGTGTCCTGATATATCAGACTGAGACTGCTGCCGCCGTCAATAAGGACTCGAGTGAGGTGGTATCCATCGATTATTGGGTCGAGCACTAAGGCAGCCGAACCCCCGTGACGGATACTAGTCGAATGATCCCTGCGATCAAAGGTGATTGGACAGGACGACCATGGGTTGAATTTGGGGGCGACGGGCTCGACGGTGTAGAATTCTCGGAGTGCGTGTTTGCGCTCCCTCTTTGGGATATATGTGACATAGATCATGTTCACTGTTTTGATCTCCGGTGGAAATTTCTTTTGTCCCCCCATGTTCTGCTGGCGAGGTTCATCCTCGTCTTCGCTCTGAGGTCCCTTCCCTTTGTGTTCGGCGTTGAGTTTGACGGCCTGCTTGAAGACCCAACATTCTCTATTGGTATGATTGGCTGGTTTATTAGGAGTGTCGTGGATCTGGCAGGGCCTGTCTAGGATTTTATCCAGGC
Organism: Triticum aestivum; assembly: GCF_018294505.1. Lineage (NCBI taxonomy): Eukaryota > Viridiplantae > Streptophyta > Magnoliopsida > Poales > Poaceae > Triticum > Triticum aestivum. The sequence continues at coordinate 261,248,495 of NC_057807.1, forward strand.
TGGATGTACCGTCTTTGTTGCCTTTGAATGGCTTCTTTCGTTGACCGGGTCTAGAACCCCTGAATCCGGCGTCTACTGCTGTTTTGTCTAGGATTTCTTCATTGTTCCAACGTTTGTTTTTGTTGCATCGTGGTTTTCCATTGACATCCCTGACATCAGATGTGCCAGGGATCACTGGTGCTGCTACGGGCTAACGAGCTATCCTCGCCCGCGTAAAAGCGGGTAGTGTAGTTAAGGCTGCCATTGTTCTTGGCTTTTCCTGGCCAAGGTGCCTGGCTAGCCATTCGTCCCGGACACTATGTTTGAAGGCCACTAAGGCTTCGGCGTCCGGACAGTCGACGATTTGGTTCTTCTTAGTGAGAAACCATTTCCAAAGCTTGTAGGCAGATTCTCCGGGTTGTTGGATTATGTGACTTAGGTCGTCTGCATCCGGGGGCCTGACATAGGTCCCTTGGAAATTGGCCCGAAAAGCATCCTCAATTTCTTCCCAGCTTCTGATGGAGTTTTCAGGGAGGCTTTTTAGCCAGTGCCGAGCTGGTCCTTTTAGATTGAGGGGTAAGTATTTGATGGCGTGGAGATCATCTCCGCGAGCCATGTGGATGTGAAGAATAAAGTCTTCTATTCAAACCGCAGGGTTCGTCGTTCCATCATATGCCTTGATGTTTTGGTTTTTGAACCCTTCTAGAAAATCGTGTTCCAGCACCTCATCAGTGAAGCACAGGGGGTGTGCGGCACCCCTGTATTTGGCTTTGTCGTGGCGTGTGTCTGACGGTTGTAATGTTCGGTATTGGTTCCAAACTAGTAAGTGACCAGCGTATTTGGTTTGATAATCGTGATCCCGTATAGGAGCACGTTCCCTGGATCCATAGATGGACCTGGTTTTGCCGGCCTTTTTGTCCAGGTCTTCATGTAGATCGTGTGTCTGGTCCTGAGTTGCGACCTCCCTTCCTTTACGGGGAGGGGGTGCAGGTTTGTCTGCGGCATTGCTAGCCGCTCTGCTCGACCACAAGGTGGTCGGTCCAGCTTGTCAGCCAGCTTGTTTTTCGGCAGTATAGGCGCAATGGCCTCATCATCGAATTCGGGTAGCAGCTTACGCTTAGGATAACTCTTTGTTTGGCGGTTACCGCCGTATTTCTCCTCAGTGTCTGCTATCTCTTGAGCATGCATTGGTTTTTTCCTTGAAGAGGAAAGGGTGATGCAGCAAAGTAGCATAAGTATTTCCCTCAGTTTTTGAGAACCAAGATATCAATCCAGTAGGAGGCTCCTCAAAAGTCCCACGCACCTACACAAACAAACAAGAACCTCGCAACCAACGTGATAAAGGGGTTCTCAATCCCTTCACGGTATCTTGCGAAAGTGAGATCTGATAGAGATAATAAGATAAGATAAATATTTTTGGTATTTTTATAATATAGATTGGAAAGAAAAAGATGCAAATAAAAGTAGGTGGAAAACTTATATGATAAAAGATAGACCCGGGGGCCATAGGTTTCACTAGTGGCTTGTCTCAAGATAGCATAAGTATTACGGTGGGTGAACAAATTACTGTCGAGCAATTGAAACGATTCTAGGCATAGTTATGAGATTATCTAGGCATGATCATGTATATAGGCATCACGTCCGTAACAAGTAGATCAAAACGATTCTACATCTACTACTATTACTCCACACATCAAATGACTCCTTCCTGCATCTAGAGTATTAAGTTCAAGAAGAACAGAGTAACACATTAAGAAAGATGACATGATGTAGAGGGATAAACTCATGCAATATTATATAAAACCAATCTTTTTATCCTCGATGGCAACAATACAATACGTGCCTTGTTGCCCCTGCTGTCACTTGGAAAGGACACCGCAAGATTGAATCCAAAGCTAAGCACTTCTCCCACTGCAAGAAAGATCAATCTAGTAGGCCAAACCAAACTGATAATTCGACGAGACTTGTAAAGAAAACCAATCATACATAAAAGAATTCATAGGGGATTCAAATATTTCTCATAGATAAACTTGATCATAAACCAACAATTCATCGGATCTCGACAAACACACCACAAAAAGAGTTACATCAAATAGATCTCCAAGAAGATCGAGGAGAACTTTGTATTGAGATTCAAAGAGAGAGAAGAAGCCATCTAGCTAATAACTATGGACCCGAAGGTCTGTGGTAAACTACTCACAACTCATCGGAGAGGCCTTGGAGATGATGTAGAGGCCCTCTGTGGTCGATTCCCCCTCCGGCGGAGCGCCGACAAAGGCTCCAAGATGGGATCTCGTGGATACAGAAGGTTGCGGCGGTGGAATTAGGTTTTCGTGGTGCTCCTGGATGTTTTCAGGGTATGGGAGTATATATAGGTGAAGGAAGTACGTCGATGGAGCAATGAGGGGCCCACAAGGGTGGGGGCGCACCGGGCACCCTCGTGGCCGCCTCATTTGTTGCTTGACGTCCACTCCAAGTCTTCTGGTTTGCGTTTGTTCTGAAAAGACCGCTCCCGATGGTTTCAATCCGTTTGGACTCCGTTTGATATTCCTTTTCTTTGAAACACTGAAATAGGCAAAAAAAACAGCAATTCGGGCTGGGCCTCCGGTTAGTAGGTTAGTCCCGAAAATGGTATAAAAGTGTAAAGTAAAGCCCATAAACATCCAAAACGGGTAATATAATAGCATGGAACAATAAAAAATTTTAGATATGTTGGAAACGTATCAAGCATCCCCAAGCTTAATTCCTGCTCGTCCTCGAGTAGGTAAATGATAAAAACAGAATTTTTTATGTGGAATGCTACCTAGCATAATTCTCAATGTATTTTCTTTGTTGTGGCATGAATGTTCAGATCCAAATGATTCAAAATAAAAGTTCATATTGACATGATAAACAATAATACTTCAAGCATACTTAACAAAGCAATCATGTATTCTCAAAATAACATGGCTAAAGAAAGCTATCCCTACAAAATCATATAGTCTGGCTATGCTCCATCTTCATCACACAAAGTATTTAATCATGCAGAACCCCGATGACAAGCCAAGCAATTGTTTCATACTTTAGTATTCTCAAACTTTTTTCAACTTTCACGCAATACATGAGCGTGAGCCATGGACATAACACTATATGTGGAATAAAATGGTGGTTGTGGAGAAGACAAAGAAGGATAAGATAGTCTCACATCAAGTTGGTGTATCAACGGGCTATGGAGATGCCCATTAATAGATATCAATGTGAGTGAGTAGGGAGTGCCATGCAACGGATTCACTAGAGCTATAAATGTATGAAAGATCAATAAAACAAACTAAGTGGCTGTGCATCCAACTTGCTTGCTCATGAAGACCTAGGTCGTTTTGAGGAAGCACATCATTGGAATATACAAGCCAAGTTCTATAATGAAAAATGCCCACTAGTATATGAAAGTGACAACATAGGAGACTCTCTATCATGAAGATCATGGTGCTACTTTGAAGCACAAGTGTGGTAAAAGGATAGTAGCATTGTCCCTTCTCTCCTTTTCTCTATTTTTTATTTGGCCTTTCTCTTTTTTTATTTGGCCTTTTTTTTGTAAAGTCCGAAGTCTCATCCCGACTTGTGGGGGAATCATAGTCTCCATCATCCTTTCCTCACTTGGGACAATGCTCTAATAATGAAGATCATCACACTTTTATTTACTTACAACTCAAGATTACAACTTGATACTTAGAACAAAATATGACTCTATATGAATGCCTCCGGCGGTATACCGGGATACGCAATGAATCAAGAGCGACATGTATGGAATTATAAAGGTGGCTTTGCCACTAATACGATGTCAACTACATGATCATGCAAGAGCAATATGACAATGATGATGTGTGTCATAATAAACGGAAGGGTGGAATGTTGCATGGCAATATATCTCGGATTGGCTATGGAAATGCCATAATAGGTAGGTATGGTGGCTGTTTTGAGGAAGGTATATGGTGGGTGTATGGTACCGGCGAAAGTTGCGCGGCACAAGAGAGGCTAGCAACGGTGGAAGGGTGAGAGTGCGTATAATCCATGGACTCAACATTAGTCATAAAGAACTCATATGCTTATTGCAAAAATCTACAAGCCATTGAAAACAAAGTACTATGTGCATGCTCCTAGGGGGATAGATTGGTAAGAAAAGACCATCGCTCGTCCCCGACCGCCACTCATAAGGAATACAATCAATAAATAAATTATGCTCCAACTTCATCACAAAGCGGTTCACCATACGTGCATGCTACGGGAATCACAAACTTCAACACAAGTATTCCTCAAATTCATAATTACTCCACTAGCATTACTCTAATATTACCATCCTCATATCTCAAAACAATTATCAAGCATCAAATTGATCATAGCATTCAATTCAATTTCTATAATAGTTTTTATTATACCCAACTTGGATGCCCATCATTCTAGGACCAATTTTATAACCATAGGAAATACCATGCTGTTCTAAAAGACTCTCAAAATAATATAAGTGAAGCATGAGAGGTCAACAATTTCTACAAAATTAAACCACCGACGTGCTCTAAAAGGTATAAGTGAAGCACTAGAGCAAAAATTATCTAGCTCAAAAGATATAAGTGAAGCACATAGAGTATTCTAATAAATTCCAAATCATGTGGGTTTCTCCCAAAAGGTGTGTACAGCAAGGATGATTGTGGTACTCTAAAAAGCAAAGACTAATATCATACAAGACGCTCCAAGCAAAACACATATCATGTGGCGAACAAAAATATAGCTCCAAGTAAAGTTACCGATAGACGAAGACGAAAGAGGGGATGCCTTCCGGGGCATCCCCAAGCTTAGGCTTTTAGTTATACTTGAATATCTTGGGGTTCCATGGGCATCCCCAAGCTTAGGCTCTTTCCACTCCTTATTCCATAGTCCATCAATCCTTTACCCAAAAAACTTGAAAACTTCACAACACAAAACTCAACAGGAAATCTCATAAGCTCCGTTAGTCCAAGAAAGAAAAACCACCACATAAGGTACTGTAATGAACTCATTCTTTATTTAATTGGTGTTAAAACTACTGTATTCCAACCTCTCTATGGTTCATACCCCCGATACTAGCCATAGATGCATCGAAATAAGCAAACAACACACGAAAAACAGAATCTGTCAAAAACAGAAAAGTCTGTAGCAATCTGTAAATTTTGAATAATTCTGGAACTCTAAAAATCCTACCAAAATAGAAAGTCCTGGGAAATTTTTCTATTGATCTACAGCTTAAAGAATCAATGCAAAATCACGTTTCTGTGATTTACTAAAATTATTTTCGTGCGTGCAAAAGTTTCTGTTTTTCAGCAGAATCAAATTAACTATCACCGTAGGTTATCCTATAGGTTCTACTTGGCACGAACACTAATTAAAACATGAAAACACATCTAAACATAAGATAGATGAAATATTTATTGAATAACAGCAAGGAAAAATATTGGGTTTTCTCCCAACAAGTGCTTTGCTTTAAAGCCTTTTAGCTAGGCATTGATAATTTTAATGATGCTCACATGAAAGACAAGAATTGAAGCTCAAAGAGAGCATCATGAAACACGTGACAAACACATCTCAGTATAACATACTTCCTATGCATAGGCATATTATAAGCAAACAAATTTGCAAGGCAAGCAAAAACTAACATATGCAAGGAAGAAGAAAGAGATGATAGCAATCTCAACATGACGAGAGGTAATTTAGTAAGATAAAAAATTTCTATGACCATAGTTTCTTCTCTCATAATAATTACATGTAGGATCATAGGAAAATTCAAAAAAATAGCTGTCACATAACATATTCTCAACACGATCCACATGCATGCAAAGTTGACACTCTTCCAAGATAGTGGGATTAACATTAACTAAAGTCATGACCTCTCCAAACCCACTTTTATCAAAAATATCATAAGATTGAACATACTCCAAATATGTGGGATCTAAAGTTGACACTATTCCAAACCCACTTTCAATATTATTGCATACACTATTATAAATCTCATATTCATCATGGGGGTTAAATAAATTTTCAAGATCATAAGAAGAATCACCCCAATCATGATCATTGCAACAAGTAGTAGACATAGCAAAACTAGCATCCCCAAGCTTAGGGTTTTGGATATTATTAGCACAATTGACATCAAGAGAATTTAAAATAAAATCATTGCAATCATGCTTTTTACTCAAGGAGCTATCGTGAATCTCTTCATAAATTTCTTCATCACAATTTTTAGATTCACGAATTTCAAGCAAAACCTCATAAAGATAATCTAGTGCACTCAAATCACTAGGATTTGGTTCATCATAATTGGATCTCTTAAAAAGATTGGCAAGCGGATGAGGATCCATAGATCTTAGGTTCTCTGTTTAGCAATAAATAAACAACTAATCCAACCATACGAGCAAACGAGCAAAGTAAGACATCAAAGCAAATGAAAAGATGAACAAAAGAAGGGCGAATAAAACGGCAAGGGTGAAGTGGGGGGAGAGGAAAACGAGAGGCAAATGGCAAATAATGTAATGCGAGGGAGATGAGTTTGTGATGGGTACTTGGTATGTCTTGACTTGAGCGAAGACCACACCGGCAGCGGCGCCAGAAATCCTTCTTGCTACCTCTTGAGCATGCGTTGGTTTTTCCCTTGAAGAGGAAAGGGTGATGCAGCTAAGTAGCGTAAGTATTTCCCTCAGTATTTGAGAACCAAGGTATCAATCCAGTAGGAGGCTCTTCAAAAGTCCCACGCACCTACACAAACAAACAAGAACCTCGCAACCAACGCGATAAAGGGGTTCTCAATCCCTTCACGGTAACTTGCAAAAGTGAGATCTGATAGGGATAATAAGATAAGATAAATATTTTTGGTATTTTTGTGATATAGATTGGAAAGTAAAAGATGCAAATAAAAGTAGATGGAAAACTTATATGATAAAAGATAGACCAGGGGCCATAGGTTTCACTAGTGGCTTCTCTCGAGATAGCATAAGTATTACGGTGGGTGAATAAATTACTGTCGAGCAATTGAAAGAAAAGTGCATAGTTATGAGATTATCTAGGCATGATCATGTATATAGGCATCATGTCCGTGACAAGTAGATCAAAACGATTCTACATCTACTACTATTACTCCACACATCGACCGACTCCTGCCTGCATCTAGAGTATTAAGTTCAAGAAGAACAGAGTAACGCATTAAGAAAGATGACATGATGTACAGGGATAAACTCATGCAATATGATATAAACCCCATCTCTTTATCCTCGATGGAAACAATACAATATGTGGCTTGCTGCCCCTACTGTCACTGGGAAAGGACAGCGCAAGATTGAACCCAAAGCTAAGCACTTCTCCCATTGCAAGAAAGATCAATCTAGTAGGCCAAACCAAACTAATAATTCAAAGAGACTTGCAAAGATAACCAATCACACATAAAAGAATTCAGAGGAGATTCAAATATTTCTCATAGGTAAACTTGATCATAAACCCACACTTCATCGGATCTCGACAAACACACCACATAAAGAGTTCATCGAATAGATCTCCAAGAAGATCGAGGAGAACTTTGTATTGAGATTCAAAGAGAGAGAAGAATCCATCTAGCTAATAACTATGGACCTGAAGGTATGTGGTAAACTACTCACAACTCATCAGAGAGGCCTTGGAGATGATATAGAGGCCCTCTGTGGTCGACACCCCCTCCGGCGGAGCGCTGACGAAGGCTCCAAGATGGGATCTCGCGGATACAGAAGGTTGCGACAGTGGAATTAGGTTTTCGTGGTGCTCCTGGATGTTTTCAGGGTACGGGAGTATATATAGGCGAAGGAAGTACGTCGGTGGAGCAACAAGGGGCCCACGAGGGTGGGGGGCGCGCCGGGCACCCTCATGGCCGCCACCTTTGTTGCTTGATGCCCACTCCAAATCTCCTGGTTTGCGTTTGTTCCGAAAAGATCGCTCCCGAAGGTTTCATTCCGTTTGGACTCTGTTTGATATTCCTTTTCTTCGAAACATTGAAATAGGCAAAAAAAACATCAATTCGGGCCGGGCCTCCGGTTAGTAGGTTAGTCCCGAAAATGATATAAAGTGTAAAGTAAAGCCCATAAACATCCAAAACGGGTAATATAATAGCATGGAACAATCAAAAATTATAGATACGTTGGAGATGCATCAACGTCTAGCACTTCATTCCATCTGTCATTGAGTGTATCCTGTGCGGCTTTAAGCCGCTGCTTCTGCTTTTTCAAGCTCCTTGCGGTGGAGATAAGCCTTTTATGGAGGCATTCTTGATCTAATGGTTCTTCTGGGATGACAAATTCGTCATCGCCCAGACGAATCTCCTCTTTGGAGACAGGTTGATAGTTGCTATCTTCGGCATCACTGTTGTCAGACAACATCTTCGGACTGTGTTCGCCGTCCTCTCGCACGTTCTGCTCCAGCGCTAGGTCTGCGGGGTCCTCAGCTTAGTCTGGATTATCATTGTCGTACGTGACCATGTTGTTGTTTTTCCTTTTGCCGGATCGAGGTTGGCGCTTGGGAGGTTCATGGACAGGTATGCTGTTATCGCCGTCGGCCTCCTTCTCCTTAGGTGTATCCACCATGTATATATTGTATGAGGATGTAGCTGTCCACTGCCCTAAGGGTGGTGGTTTTTGTGCCTGCTCCTCTCCAGAATCATCGTCCATGTCGTCGGTGTCCTCGGAACTGTAATCGAGTGTGTCGGTGGCAATGAAGTGGGTGGTGGGTGGGAAACAAAGTTCTTCGTCGTCCGCTTCCCATTCCAGCCGGACATAGTTCGGCCAAGAGTTCCCTGACAAAGAGAGGGATTTCAATGAGTTTAACACATCGCATAGAGGCAAGTGCTGGAAGATGTCCACGGAGCTCAACTCCAAGATCGGCACCCAATAAGGTTCGATGGACGCGGATGCACGCAATTTGGAACCTATGGCCGGAGACGAGTCTGAGGTTCCGGTGACACAAGCCCAGCTCGATGTCGGGTTTGTGTGCGGCTCGAGCACCGCTGAGTCTGCGGCTCCCGTGGCGGGGTTAAGCTTCCCGTCTTCGGACGACGCAGCCTGCTCCGGATCTAGGGCCAGAGCGGTTACAGGCGCTATCTCCTGAGCGCGGCCAGACGACAGATTTAGGTCATGTTCATCATGGCGGTAGGGGACAACCGTCATCGGCTCGAATCCGTCGAAGATCAAGTCTCCACGGATACCGGCCACAAAATTCAGGCTTCCGAATCTGATCTGATGGCCAGGGGCGTAGCTGTCAATCTGCTGCAGATGGCCAAGCGAGTTGGCCCGCAGTGCGAAGCTGCCGAACACAAAGATCTATCCGGGGAGGAAAATCTGCCCCCCCCCCCCGACTATGTTGTTGTAGATGATTTATGGAGCTATCAAGCATTCTGGTGACAACGCAGCGGAACTCTCAATGAAAGCACCAATGTTGGTGTCAAAACCGGCGGATCTCCGGTAGGGCCTCCCGAACTGTGTGTCTAAGGCTAATGGTAACAGGACGCGGGGGACACAATGTTTACCCAGGTTTGGGCCCTCTCTATGGAGGTAATACCCTACTTCCTGCTTGATTGATCTTGATGAATGTGAGTATTACGAGAGTTGATCTACCACGAGATCGTAATGGCTAAACCCTAGAAGTTTAGCCTATGAGATTATCATTGTTGTCCTACGGACTAAACCCTTTGGTTTATGTAGACACCGGAGGGGGCTAGGGTTACACAAAGTCAGTTACAGAGAAAGGAATGTACATATCCGAATCGCCAAGCTTGCCTTCCACGCAAAGGAGAGTCCCATTCGGACACGGGAAGAAGTCTTCTATCTTGTATCTTCATAGCCCAACAGTCCGGCCAAAGTATATAGTCCGGCTGTCCGAGGACCCCTTAGTCCAGGACTCCCTCAATCAACACTTCTTGAAGACTTTCCAGAGTGATCGTGGCGAGAGAACTTCTGGAATTTCTTCATGAGCACTGCTAGCTCCTGGCTTAGTTCTTCAGGATCACCAAGGCTGCTAATAGAATCTTCACCTTCAGAATCAGAGACTGCCTTGGCCTTTAGTGCATGTGATCTTCCATAGCTCGGTCCATAGAAGTCTCTCTTCTCAGCAAGCTGGAACTCTTGGGTGTTTAGCCTCTCAAGGATATCAGCGGGATCTAGTGACCTGTAATCAGCTCACTCTTGAATAATCAGTGCAAGAGTATCGAACGAGGAATCAAGTGATCTCAGCAATTTCTTCACCACCTCATGGTTGGTGATGTCAATGGCACCAAGTGCTTGAAGCTCATTTGAGATGTCAATGAGGCGATCGAAGGTTTGTTGAACATTTTCATTGTCAAGTCTTTTGAAGGGGTTGAAGAGATTGTGAAGAACATCAACTCGGGAGTCACGTTGAGTGGAGACTCCTTCCTTGACCTTGGACAACCCGTCCCAAATTAGCTTAGCAATTTCCAAAGCACTCACTCTGCCGTACTGTCCTTTGTTCAGATGGCCACATATGATATTCTTCGCTTGAGAATTGATTTGCTTGAATCTCTTCACATCAGCAGCATTCACAGACGGAGTGACTGAGGGAACACCATTTTCCACAACATACTAGAGATCGTTATCAATTGCCTCAAGATGCATGCGCATCTTGTTCTTCTAGTAGGGGTAGTCCATCCCATCGAACGCAAGACACCCAGCCGAGACCTTGATCATACTTGCAGTCGACATAACTAGAACTCCAGGTGGTTAAACCAAAATCACACAGAACAAGGGAGTACCTTGCTATGATACCAATTAAAAGTGTGTTAAGTCGACTACAGGGGGGGTGAATAGGCGATTTTTACAAATTCACCACTGAGGAACTTTAGGGTGAGGAAATTCCTAAGTCACGAACAACTAGCAGTGGCATAAGTACTCAAGTGTAAGCATAACAGAGTAACAACATAGTCATCATGATGATATGAAAAACAAACACAGAGCACAAGTACCGTAAACACAGGATAAGCAGGCAAAAGACAGTGTGACTGAAGAAATTGGATTGAGGAAATAGAGAAAGTCTTTAGTCAAAGTCTTCAAACAGTAATGATCAGGTTCATGAACACATGAATGAGGAAATGAAAGGATTGAAGAAATAGAACCAGTAGGCTTGGTGAAGACAATGATTTGGTAGACTAGTTCCATCTGCTGTGACAGTCGTACGTCTGGTTGTAGCGGCTGAGTATTTAAACTCGAGGACACACAGTCCTCACCGTATTCTCCTTGATCTAAGATCATACAGACCTCGCCCAACACTCGTGGTAAGTCTTCACAGGTGACTTCCAAACCTTCATAGACTTGGTCACTCGACAATCCACAATTCCTCTTGGATGCTCAGACCATGACGCCTAACCGTCTGGAGGATACACAGTCCTCAAAGGTAACAAGCATCGATTCCACATAGGAACAATCTCTTCAGTGATGCTCAATCACTTTGAGTTTATAGGTGTTTGGGTTTGGATTTTGGGTTTTCGTCACTTCATGATTTTTTCTCAAAGTCCTCGGAGGATGGGATGCTCTCAGTTGACAAGTGTCAGTTTCTCTCGGAGCAGCCAACCAGCTAGTGGTTGTAGGGGGTGGCTATTTATAGCCTAGGGAGCAGCCCGACATGATAAGACATAAATGCCCTTCAATGATATGACCGTTAGGTGGTAGGATATTTTGGACAACCGGCGTGTGGCACAAGAACGGGCGGATTTGAGGTTCGAATTCCTCAGGGCTATCATGTTCCTCACTATGTAGGCAATCCGCACTGGCGAATTCCTAACTCCTCAGTCAGAACAAATTCCTTAGAGACCAGAAGATCTCCGTCTCTGACACTGAAGAAATTGACTGACCTGATATGAGATTTCCAATGGCTTCACTCGAAAGGATTGGGTAGGTGTAGGATTTTGAGATGAGCATCACTTGGAAATTAGTTTCCTTAGTATTATCTCGACCTCCTTTAATAGTACGGTGTTTCCTATGACTCAAGAAAGAGAAAATGAAACTATGAAAACAAAAGTCTTCACGCTTCATAATCCTCGCATGAATATCCAAGTCTTCAAGTTCACACGAATTTCTTCACTTTCAAAGTCTTCAAGAGAACCAAAGTCTTCAGCTGAAGACATTCATTTTTAGGGGTCGACTTTCACTGTAAATATCAAACTCCTCATCGAGTTATAGAGCCTATGTACACTCACGAACATATTATTCCCTTAACTTATAAGTCTTCAATACACCAAAATCATTAAGGGGCACTAGATGCACTTACAGCTTTGTGATGAACTATAATATGCAAGGGATGGAAAAGACAATTCCCGAGCTCTTCGCAATACTTAAGGCTGCGGAGGTACAAATCAAGAATGACCATCAAGTGTTGATGGTTAACAAAACCACTAGTTTCAAGAAAAAGGGCAAAGAGAGGAAGGGGAACTTCAAGAAGAATAGCAGACAAGTTGCTGCTCCCAGAAGAAGCCCAAGTCTCGACCTAAGCGTACTGCAAAGGGACTGGTCACTGGAAGCGGAACTGCCTCACGGATAAGAAGGATGGCAAAGTGAAAGTTATATTTGATATACATGTTATTGATGTGTACCTTACTAATGCTTGTAGTAGCGCCTGGGTATCTAGTACTGGTTCTGTTGCTCATATTTGCACCTCGAAACAGGGGTTATGGATTAAACGAAGAATGGCTAAGGACGAGGTGACGATGCGCGTGGGGAATGGTTCCAAAGTCGATGTGATCGCCGTCGGCACGCTACCTCTACATCTACCGTCAGGATTAGTTTTAGACCTGAATAACTGTTATTTGGTGCCAGCGTTAAGAATGAACATTATATCTGGATCTTGTTTGATGCAAGACTGTTATTCATTTAAATCAGAGAATAATGGTTGTTCTATTTATACGAGTAATATTTTTTATCATCATGCACCCTTGAGGAGTGGTCTATTTTTGTTGAATCTCGATTGTAGCCAAAAGATGCAAAGTTAATAATGATAGTGCAACTTATCTGTGGCACTGCCATTTAGGTCATATTGGTGTAAAGCGCATGAAGAAACTCCATGCCGATGGGATTTTGGAATCACTTTATTATGAATCACTTGATGCTTGCGAACCATGCCTCATGGGCAAGATGACTAAGACTTCGTTCTCCGGAACAATGGAGCGAGCAACTGACTTATTGGAAATAATACATACTGATGTATGCGGTCCGATGAGTGTTGAGGCTCGTGGCGGGTATTGTTATTTTCTGACCTTCATAGATGATTTGAGCAGATATGGGTATATCTAATTTCTGAAACATAGTCCAAAACATTTGAAAAGTTCAAAGAATTTCAGAGTGAAGTGAAAAATCATCATAACAAGAAAATAAAGTTTCTACGATCTGATCGTGGAGGTGAATATTTAAGTTATGAGTTTGGTCTTCATTTGAAACAATGTGGAATAGTTTCGCAACTCACGCCACCTGGAACACCATAGTGTAATGGTGTGTCCGAACGTTGTAACCGTACTTTATTAGATATGGTGCGATCTATGATGTCTCTTACCGATTTACCGCTATCATTTTGGGGTTATGCTTTAGAGACGACTGCATTCACGTTAAATAGGGCACCATCTAAATCTATTGAGACGACACCATATGAACTATGGTATGGCAAGAAACCTAAGCTGTCGTTTCTTAAAGTTTGGGGCTGCGATGCTTATATGAAAAAGCTTCAACCGGATAAGCTCGAACCCAAATCGAAAAAATGCATCTTCATAGGATGCCCAAAGGAGACTGTTGGGTACACCTTCTATCACAGATCGGAAGTCAAGATTTTCGTTGCTAAGAATGGATCCTTTCTAGAGAAGGAGTTTCTCTCGAAAGAAGTGAGTGGGAGGAAAGTAGAACTTGATGAGGTAATTGTACCTTCTCCCTAATTGGAAAGTAGCTCGTCACAGAAATCAGTTCCAGTGATGCCTACACCAATTAGTGAGGAAGTTAATGATGATGATCATGAAACATCAGATCAAGTTACCGCCGAACCTCGTAGGTCAACCAGAGTACGTTCCGCACCAGAGTGGTACATTAATCCTGTTCTGGAAGTCCTGTTACTAGACCATAACGAACCTACAAACTATGAGGAAGCGATGATGAGCCCAGATTCCGTAAAATTGCTTGAGGCCATGAAATCTGAGATGGGATCCATGTATGACAACAAAGTATGGACTTTGGTTGACTTGTCGGATGATTGGCAAGCCATAGAGAATAAATGGATCTTCAAGAAGAAGACTGACGCCGACAGTAATGTTACTGTCTACAAAGCTCGACTTGTTGAGAAAGGTTTTCGACAAGTTCAAAGAGTTGACTATGATGAGACATTCTCACGCGTAGGGATGCTTAGGTCTGTCTGAATCATGTTAACAATTGCCGCATTTTATGATTATGAAATTTGGCAAATGGATGTCAAAACTGCTCCGCTTAATGGATTTCTTAAAGAAGAGTTGTATATGATGCAACCAGAAGGTTTTGTCGATCCTAAAGGTGCTAACAAAGTGTGCAACCTCCAACGATCCATTTATGGACTAGTGCAAGCCTCTCAGAGTTGGAATATACGCTTTGATAGTGTGATCAAAGCATATGGTTTTATACAGACTTTTGGAGAAGCCTATATTTACAATAAAGTGAGTGGGAGCTCTATAGGATTTATGATACTATATGTGGATGACATATTGTTGATCGGAAATGATGTAGAATTTTTGGATAGCATAAAAGGATAGTTTAATAAGAATTTTTCAATGAAAGACCTCGGAGAAGTTTCTTATATATTGGGCATCAAGATCTATAGAGATAGATCAAGACGCTTACTTGGACTTTCCCAAAGCACATACCTTGATAAGATTTTAAAGAAGTTAAAAATGGATCAGTCAAAGGAATGGTTCTTGCATGTGTTAAAAGGTGTGAAGTTGAGTCAGACTCAATGCCTGACCACTACAGAAGATAGAGAGAAAATGAAAGTCATTCCCTATGCCTCAACCATAGGTTCTATTATGTATGCAATGCTGTGTAAAAGACCTGATGTGTGCCTTGCTATAAGTTTAGCAGGGAGGTACCAAAGTAATCCAGGAGTGGATCACTGGACAGCGGTCAAGAACATCCTAAAATACCTGAAAAGGACTAAGGATATGTTTCTTGTTTATGGAGGTGACAAAGAGCTTATCATAAATGGTTATGTCGATGCAAGCTTTGACACTGATCCGGATGACTCTAAATCACAAACTGAATACATATTTATATTGAATGGTGGAGCTGTCAGTTGGTGCAGTTCCAAGCAGAGCGTCGTGGCGGGATCTACGTGTGAAGCAAGGTACATAGTTGCTTCGGAAGCAGCAAATGAAGGAGTCTGGATGAAGGAGTTCATATCCGATCTAGGTGTAATACATAGTGCATCGAGTCCAATGAAAATCTTTTGTGACAATACTGCAGCAATTGCCTTAGTGAAGGAATCGAGATTTCACAAGAGAACCAAATACATCAAGTGACGCTTCAATTCCATCCACGATCTAGTCAAGGAGGGAGACATAGAGATTTGCAAGATACACACGAATCTGAATGTTGCAGACCCATTGACTAAGCCTCTTCCATGAGCAAAACATGATGAACACCAAGACTCCATGGGTGTTAGAATCATTACTATTGAATCTAGATTATTGACTCTAGTGCAAGTGGGAGACTAAAGGAAATATGCCCTAGAGGCAATAATAAAGTTGTTATTTATATTTCCTTATATCATGATAAATGTTTATTATTCATGCTAGAATTGTATTAACCGGAAACTTAGTACATGTGTGAATAAATAGACAAAACAGAGTGTCCCTAGTATGCCTCTACTAGACTAGCTCGTTAATCAAAGATGGTTAAGTTTCCTGACCATAGACATGTGTTGTCATTTGATGAACGGGATCACATCATTAGAGAATGATTTGATGGACAAGACCCATCCGTTAGCTTAGCATTATGATCGTTTAGTTTTATTGCTATTGATTTCTTCATAACTTTACATGTTCCTCTGACTATGAGATTATGCAACTCCCGAATACCGGAGGAACACCTTGTGTGCTATCAAACGTCACAACGTAACTGGGTGATTATAAAGATGCTCTACAGGTGTCTCCGAAGGTGTTTGTTGGGTTGACATAGATCAAGATTAGGATTTGTCACTATGTGTGTCGGAGAGGTATCTCTAGGCCCTCTCAGTAATGCACATCACTATAAGCCTTGCAAGAAATGTGACTAATGAGTTAGTTGTGGGATGATGCATTACGGAACAAGTAAAGAGACATGCCTGTAACGAGATTGGACTAGGCATGATGATACCGACAATCGAATCTCAGGCAAGTAACATACCGATGACAATGGGAATGACGTATGTTGTTATGCGGTTTGAACAATAAAGATCTTCGTAGAATATGTAGGAGCCAATAAGAGCTTCCAGGTTCCGCTATTGGTTATTGACTGGAGATGTGTATCGGTCATGTCTACATAGTTCTCGAACCCGTAGGGTCCGCACACTTAATGTTCGATGACGATTTGTATTATGAGTTATGTGTTTTGGTGACCGAAGTTTGTTCGGAGTCCTGGATGAGATCACGGACATGACTAGGAGTCTCGAAATGTCCGAGAGGTAAATATTGATATATTGAACGAAGGTATTCGGACACCAGAATGGTTTCGGGACATTTCGGATATTTAACGGGGAGCCGAGAGGTTACCGAAACCCACCGGGGAAGTTATAGGCCTTAATGGGCCATAAAGGAGTAGGAGAGGCAGCCCGCAGGGTGGTGCCCCCCCAAGGGAGTCTGAATTGGATAAGGGGGAGGGGGCACGACTCCCTCTTTCCCTCTCCCTCTCCCTCTCCCTCTCCTCTCCTCTTTCCCCTTCTTGGAACAGGAAAGGGAGAACAACTAGGATTGGGAATCCTAGTTGGACTCCCCCTTGGCGCGCCCCCTCTAGGCTGCCGGCCTCCTCCCTCTCCTCCTTTATATACGTGGGCAGGGCACCCCTTGGAGACACACCAAGATTTCTCTTAGTCGTGTGCGATGCCCCTTCTACAGTTTACGCGTCCGGTCATAGTGTCGTAGTGCTTAGGCGAATACCTGCGTGGATCACATCACCAACACCGTCGCCACGCCGTCGTGCTAACGGAACTTTCCCTCGACCCTCTACTGGATCAAGAGTTCGAGGGACGTCGTCAGCTGAATGTGTGCAGAACACGGAGGTGTCGTATGTTTGGTACTTGGATCGGTTGGATCGTGAACACATTCGACTACATCAACCACATTAACATAACACTTCCGCTTTCAGTCTACGATGGTACGTGGACACACTCTCCCCCTCTTGTTGCTATGCATCTCCTAGATAGATCTTGCGTGATCGTAGGAAATTTTTTAAAATTGCATGCTACGTTCCCGAACACAATTATCATGGCGCTTCAAAGTCAATTTCCACATTAATGTCTTCACAGTTAGAGTGTATGTCTTCATGAGTTGAAGACATATGTTACTTTGTGTGTTGCGCACCTAAGTCATCAACATGCATAAGCATCAGGATGTATGTCCATTCACAGGACATACGAGGATTCTAAGATATTTAGCTCACATCGCAGCTTGCAAAACCTTTTCTCATCCAAGGGCTTTGTGAAGATATCTGCCAATTGCTCTTCAGTGTTGACGTGAATGATATCAATGTCTTCCTTCAACACATGATCTCTAAGAAAGTGATGACGGATCTGAATGTGCTTTGTCTTCGAGTGCTGAACTGAATTGTGAGCAATCTTGATAGCACTTTCATTGTCGCAGTAGAGGGGCACCTTCTTCTTGTTGATGCCATAGTCCTTGAGAGTTTGATTCATCCAGAGAAGCTGAGTGCAATAAGATCCAGCAGCAATATATTCAGCTTCAGCAATAGAGAGTGACACACAATTCTGCTTCTTTGAAGACCAGCAGACAAGTGATCGCCCAAGAAAATGACATGTGCCTGACGTAGACTTGCGATCAACCTTGTCACCAGCATAATCAGTGATGACCCACAAGTGTAGGGGATCTATCATAGTCCTTTCGATAAGTAAGAATGTCGAACCCAACGAGGAGCATAAGGAAATGACAAGCGGTTTTCAGTAAGGTATTCTCTGCAACCACTGAAATTGTAGGTAACAGATAGTTTTGTGATAAGATAATTTGTAACAGGTAACAAGCAATGAAAGTAAATAAGGTGCAACAAGGTGGACCAATCCTTTTTGTAGCAAAGGACAAGCGTGGACGAGTTCTTATAATGAGAAAAAAACTCCCGAGGACACCTGGGAATTATCATCAAGCTAGTTTTCATCACGCTCATATGATTCGCATTTGTTACTTTGATAATTTGATATGTGGGTGGACCGGTGCTTGGGTACTGCCCTTCCTTGGGCAAGTATCCCACTTATGATTAACCCCTATTGCAAGCATCCGCAACTACAAAAGAAGTATTAAGGTAAACCTAACCATAGCATGAAACAAGTGGATCCAAATCAGCCCCCTACGTAGCAACTTATAAACTAGGGTTTAAGCTTCTGTCACTCTAGCAACCCATCATCTACTTATTACTTCCCAATGCCTTCTTCTAGGCCCAAATAATGGTGAAGTGTCATGTAGTCGACGTTCACATAACACCACTAGACGAGAGACAACATACATCTCATCAAAATATCGAACGAATACCAAATTCACATGACTACTAATAGCAAGACTTCTCCCATGTCCTCAGGAACAAACGTAACTACTCACAAAGCATATTCATGTTCATAATCAGAGGAGTACTAATATGCATTCAGGATCTGAACATATGATTTTCCACCAAATAAACCAACTAGCATCAACTACAAGGAGTAATCAACACTACTAGCAACCCCCACAGGTACCAATCTGAGGTTTTGGTACAAAGATTGGATACAAGAGATGAACTAGGGTTTGAGAGGAGATGGTGCTGGTGAAGATGTTGATGGAGATTGACCCCCTCCCGATAAGAGGATCTTTGGTGATGACGATGGCTATGATTTCCCCTTCCCAGGGGGAAGTTTCCCCAACAAAACAGCTCCGTCGGAGCCCTAGTTTGTTTCCGCCAAGGTTCCGCCTCGTAAGCTTGCTGATTTTTTCCAGGGTAAAATACTTCATATACCAGAAGATGGGCACCGGAGGGCTGCCAGGTGGCCCACGAGGCAGGGGGCATGCCCAGGGGGTAGGGCGCGCCCCCACCCTCGTGGGTGGTGGGTGGCCCCCCTCAGGTATTTCTTCCGCTGAATATTTTTTATTAGTTCCCAAAATGACTTTCGTGGAGTTTGAGGACTTTTGGAGCTATGCAGAATAGGTCTCCAATATTTGCTCCTTTTCCAGCCTAGAGTCCCAACTGCCGGCATTCTCCCTCTTCATGTAAACTTTGTAAAATAAGAGAGAATAGCCATAAGTATTGTGACATAACGTGTAATAACATCCCATAATGCAATAAATATCGATATAAAAGCATGATGCAAAATGGACGTATCAACTCCCCCAAGCTTAGACCTTGCTTGTCCTCAAGCGGAAGCCGAAATCAAAGAATTTGTCCACATGTTGAGAGATAGTGGTGTCGATAAAAATAAAATACGGACATGAGGGCATCATGATCATTCTTATAACAGCAACATATATATATATATATATATATATATATATATATATATATATTGTCATATGATTTCTTATACTCAAGTAACAATCTATTCACAATGTCAAGTATGATTCAGAAACTTCATTGAGAACTAACAAACTACAATCTCAGTCATTGAAGCAATTGCAATTTATCATAACATCGGAAAGAGTCAATATAAGAGCTTTTCAGCAAGTCCACATACTCAACTATCATTTAGTCTTTCACAATTCCTAACACTCACGCAATACTTATGGTTATGGAGTTTTAATCGTACACATAGAAAGATAGGGGCTTATAGTGTTTCCTCCCAACCTTTTACCTCAAGGGTAATGTCAACAATAATAGTTCATGCTAACTTACATCCAATTAGATATATATATATATATATATATATATATATATATATATATATTAGGATCTTTCCAACATGAGGTGCTTGCCAAAGGATAAAATGTAAAAAGGAAAGGTGAAGATCACCTTGACTCTTCATGAAGTAAAAGACATAAAGTAAAAGATAGGCCCTTCGCAAAGGGAAGCAGAGGTTGTCCTGTGCTTTTATGGTTGGATGTACGAAATCTTAATGCAAAAGAACGTCACTTTATATTGCCACTTGTGATATTAACCTTTATTATGCAGTCCGTCGGTTTTATTACTTCCATATCACAAGATCATATAAAGCTTATTTTCTTCACACTAATAAGTCATACATATTTAGAGAGCAATTTTTATTGCATGCAACATGACAACTTACTTGAAGGATCTTACTCAATCCATAGGTAGGTATGGTGGACTCTCATGGCAAAACTAGGTTTGAGGATATTTGGAAGCACAAGTAGTATCTCTACTTGGTGCTAGGAATTTGGCTAGCATGAGGGGGAAAGGCAAGCTCAACATGTTGGACGATCCATGACAATATACTTTAACTGAGATGTGAGAAAACATAACCCATTACGTTGTCTTCCTTGTCCAACATCAACTCTTTAGCATGCCATACTTTAATGAGTGCTCACAATCATAAAAGATGTCCAAGATAGTATATTTATATGTGAAAACCTCTCTTTCTTTATTACTTCCTATTAATTGCAACAATGACCAAAACTATGTTTGCCAACTCTCAAAAACTTTTAATCATCATACTCTCTATATGTGAAGTCATTACTATACATAAGATCAATATTGTCTCTTTTATTTCTTTTGTTCTTTTATTTTCTCAAGATCATAGCAAGATAGCAAAGCCCTTGACTCAACACTAATCTTTATTATATATAGATCACGGACTAGATTACATAGAGGGATCACAAAGCAAAACTCAAAACTAATTCATACCAAAACATTATTCTACTAGATAAAGATATTACCAAAAGGATCGAAGTAAGAAAAACGGTAAAGATAGGAGTGTGATGGTGATACGATACCGGGGCAACTCCCCCAAGCTTGGCAATTGCCAAGGGGAGTGCCCATACCCATGTGATTATGTCCTCGGAGATGGTGAAGAAGGAGTTGTTGATGATGTAGGCTTGTCGTTCGTCTTCCAAGCCATAGGCACGCCATCATAGAAGGATGATCGAGTCTCCGGGATCCTCAAATCTGCAGCCAACCTCATCCTCTTGAATCTATATTCATACTCACAGTTTTGGTTTTGCAGGTCATAGATCTGGGCTTGGAGGTGCTCGATTTTCTCCTGAAGCTTGAAGATGGTCTCCCCAATGTTCTTGGCATCTAGCTTGTGGTTGTTGGTGAACTCCGCGATCATCATCTGGTTGGTGTTAAGTCCACGCTCTACCATCCCTTGGCACTTGAAAACTTGTTGTTCCATTGTTTCGAGCTTTGCCTCCATGCTTCCGGTACTCCTTGGTCCCTCCACATCGCGGATGTGCAGCACCCCCTCACGCATCTCAATGGTTTGAGGGTGATGCAGCACCTCCGCGAGGTAGGGGTTGATGACCCTCTCGAAAAACTTGTCCTTGGGGGTGGTTGAAGACATCATGGTGCTCTTGATCTGTCAGAAAAACAACTCGAAACAAAGACAGCAGATTTTTGCGTGATACGGTGGTCAAAACCTTCAGGAGATTATATAATGAATTTTTACCGACCAAAAGAAGTATCGTGCAAGAAAATGGAGTCCGGAGAGCACACGAGGTGCCCACGAGGCAGGGGGGCGCGCCCAGGGGAGTAGGGCGCACCCTCCACCCTCGTGGAAGCCTCGTGTCCTTCCCGGACTACTTCTTATTTTCCTATTTTCTTAAATATTCCACAACGGAGAAAAATTGCTATTAGAACTGTTTTGGAATTAGTTTACTTACCGTACCACATACCTATTCCTTTTCGGAGTCTGAAACATTCTGGAAAGTGTCCTTTATGTACTCCTCCGGGGTTACAGTTTCAATAACATTAGTTTCAACATTTATCGGGTTACCTGAAATATAATGTTTGAATCTTTGACCATTCACCACCTTTGGGTTTGTACCTTCGAAGTTGTTAATTTTTATGGCACCAGAACGATACACATCCTCGATAATGTAAGGGCCTTCCCATTTAGAGAGAAGTTTTCCTGCAAAAAACCTTAAACGAGAGTTTAATAGCAACACACAATCACCTACGTTAAACTCACGCTTTTGTATCCTTTTGTCATGCCATCTTTTAACTTTTTCTTTATACAGTTTGGCATTCTCGTAGGCTTGGGTTCTCCATTCATCA
This sequence comes from Triticum aestivum, assembly GCF_018294505.1. NCBI lineage: Eukaryota > Viridiplantae > Streptophyta > Magnoliopsida > Poales > Poaceae > Triticum > Triticum aestivum. The sequence goes on from NC_057807.1 coordinate 261,270,895, forward strand.
AGTGAGCTAATGTCAAATAACCTCTTCTCACCGGCAAGTTTGAAATCATAATTGAGGTCTTTAATAGCCCAACAAGCCTTATGTTCAAGTTCGAGAGGTAAGTGACATGTTTTTCCATAAACCATTTTATTCGGAGACATACCCATAGGATTCTTATGTGCAGTTCTATAAGCCCATAATGCATCATCAAGTTTCTAGGACCAATTATTTCTAGATCTATTAACAGTCTATTGCAAAATTAATTTGAGCTCTCTATTACTACATTCTACTTGACCACTAGACTGCGAGTGATATGGAGATGCAATTCTATGATTAACATCATACTTAGCAAGCATTTTACGAAAAGCACCATGAATAAAATGTGAACCACCATCTGTCATTAAGTATCTAGGGACTCCAAACCTCGGTGTCGGTGTCAAAACCGGCGGATCTCGGGTAGGGGGTCCCGAACTGTGCGTCTAAGGCTAATGGTAACAAGAGGCGGGGGACACAATGTTTACCTAGGTTCGGGCCCTCTCTATGGAGGTAATACCCTACTTCCTGCTTGATTGATCTTGATGATATGAGTATTACAAGAGTTGATCTACCACAAGATCGTAGAGGCTAAACCCTAGAAGCGAGCCTATGATTATGATTGGCCTTGTCCTGCAGACTAAACCCTCCGGTTTATATAGACACCGGAGGGGGCTAGGGTTACACAGAGTTGGTTACAGAGAAGGGAATCTACATATCCGAATTGCCAAGCTTGCCTTCCACGCAAAGGAGAGTCCCACCAGGACACGGGACAAAGTCTTAAATCTTGTATCTTCATAGTCCAACAGTCTTGCATAAGCATATAGTCCGGCTGTCCGAGGACCCCCTAATGCAGGACTCCCTCAGTAGCCTCTGAACCAGGCTTCAATGATGACGAGTCCGGCGCGCAGGTTGTCTTCGGCATTGCAAGGTGGTTTTCTTCTCCGAATACTCCAAGGTAGATTTTGAGTATATGTATCGTGTCCGACTCTGCAAAATAGATTCCACGTACCACCATAGAGAGCACAATATTCCACGAGTCTAATCTGCCGACAACTTTTACCTAGCGTGACACCTCGTCGTAGCCCAGTTATTATCAAAAACCATTTTTCCCAACCTGGCACTACACCTCTTATGAGGCAGTTTTATTGGCACATCTTATCGAAGCAGAGATCGTGTTCCCCTTATCACGGGATTCTCATCAATACGGGCGTGGGTAACCCAACCGCTCCATTAGTATGACTCCTTGGTTTAGGCAAGTTCCAAACGGCCACGCCGAGGATGCTTGACATTCTTCCTCTATATAAAGAGGTCAAGAATTGTCCTTTTCTTTCCACGCCTGATCCTTCCCTTCTCCTACCTCGAATCCCAACACCCAAGGTTCAATCCATGCGCTCCGGACCTTCAATCATGTCCGGATCCAACCCTCAAGGCCGGTGGATGGCCTCTTTCGTCACAGAGGAGGACATCAAGAAGCTTAGGGAGGCTAGGTATCTGACCGCCGAAATCCTTCACAGGCTTCCTGCCAAGGGCGGGTTATACCTACTCCCAAACCCAACGAGAGCGTTGTATTCATCTCCCACTTCATCTGAGGGCTAGGCTTCGATCTTCATCCCTTCGTTAGGGGGCTCATGTTCTATTATGGGCCAGATTTTCATGATCTAGCTCCAAATTCCTTCCTTCACATCTCGTCGTTCATCATCGTGTGTGAGGCCTTCCTCCGCATTACCCCACACTTCGGCTTATGGCTCAAGACCTTCAATGTGAAGCCGAAGATGATCGACCGGCGGCATGCGGAGTGCAGGCGCTATAATAAGCAAAGGTGTCGATGCTTTATGGCCAAAGGGTTCTTTTCCGGAAGTTTCTGATCTATGGCAATGGGAGTGGTTTTACATCACACCGCCTCGAGGGAGAAAGTGGGCGGCCGCCCCGGCCTTCCGCTCTGCCCCTCCGCCACAGCTTGTATCATGGGTCAACAAGGGGCTGGACTGGGGACCGGTTAATGACGTGCTGACATTGCAAAGCCGCATCCGGGATCTCCTCAAGAGGGATATCAGTCTCGTCAAAGTAATTCAAGTAATGCTAGTTCGTCGGGTCCTGCCATGCCAATGTTGATCTCTCCGCATGTGGAAGTTCAACTCGGAAGGACCGCGAACCATTCAGCACTTCTTCGGTGTGACGCTCGAAGGGATGTATCGATTATTCTTCGGATCACGAATAAAGTGTCCGGACACAACAGAGGATGCGGGTCTCAACTGCAACCGTCGAGATACCCAAGTAAGTAACTCTGCGACTGAACATGCTGTCATTATATTTGTCACAACATTATTCTGAAAAACCACCCTCAGCCAGGACTGAATAAGAAAGGCGGAGAGGATCTGGTGTTCGGCCCCTCTTCCCGAAGATTCACCGGATCCTGTACTAACCAGGATGCTGGCTCGCGCACCTTATCAAGTGCCACCAGGGGAGGACGAGGAGAGGAATGGGGAAGCCAAGAGCGGACTTCATACTGGAGGTACGTTACGCATCCTAATCGCGGAAATTAGTACCCCGTGTCGGAGGGTGAACAGGGAGGAAATTCTAGCATCCCCTCTCCCCACGGGAAGAAAAGGACCGCCCCTGACAACTTGGAAGCAGAGGTCTCCAAACGAGGGAAGAAACCTGCATCAGGGGGCCCTACCCCAGAGGGCAACCTTACCGCACAGCACCAACAAGGGGGCCAACCATCAACCGAGCCAGTGAACAAAGGTACTTTAGTAAGCATGCGCTGTTCTTTTCCTGAGAATAATAACCAAGACATATGTTTTGCAGTCCGGCTCATAGCCCTTCTCAACAATGTTTGTCCTCGGGGGTCCTCTTTTGGAGATGATGGAGAGCGAAACGCCTCCTCCTACTTCCCCACCTCATGAGGTGGACGACCCTGAGGTGTCGTCCCGGAGGATCTCTCCTGATCCGCAAAGACCAGAAGGTAACTCTTCGACCGCCCAAAGTCCAGGGTTCTCGGCTCCTAGGGAGACCAGCAGAGAAGGCCCCGGACTGTCCAATATACAACCGGACACATTGACGGGTCTTCTGCGGCAAGCGGCTATCTCAGAGGCACTTCGTACCTTAATGGGTATGGTGGTTGAGGGGATTTCATCCGCGAAAAGCGGGTTGGATGAAGCTTTTACGAGCCTGCTAAGAGGCTTTGAGGTATGCAAAGTGATATTCTCTGATTGTACCGTAAACGCAATGTGCACTTTGTATAGGTAGTAGCCCCTGAGACTCTGGTTGCCATCCGAACGAGGCAAGCAAAGGATCATAGTCTCTGGTAATGATGGTGCCGATTTTGTATGCAGGCGGCCGCAGATCCGGCGGCTAACCGGACTGCTGAGTTTGCCGAACTGCGGCGGCAACTTGACATGGCGGATGCGGATATCACGCTTGTGCACAAGCGGCTTGATGAGGCACAGGGTATGTATATTTGGGTGGTCAGCAAATATTAATAAGAGCATGATGCTAGGATTTATAATATGCTTTGACTGCATATGGAGCTGCCGTTGTGGAGACCCTTCGGGCAGAGCTTGCCCGGGCCAAGGAGCAAGCCAGGAGAAGCAATGCGGCTGCCATGAAGGCAGCTGAAAAATTAAAAGCCGAACAGGCTGCTCATCGCCAAAGTGAGGTTAAAATAGCCAACATGGCTCTTGAGCTACAGAATGCCGCAAGCCGATATGAGCTTCTCAAAAGGGAAAACCAAACGAAGACGGCTGACCTAGAGAAAGCCTTACAAGCAGCAAAGGAAACGCGCTCTGAGATCAGAGCGTCTCAGGAGGAGCTTCGGCAAGCTGGTGATATCGCGGGTGGGAAGCCCTTTTTATTGCGAACGAAATTTGGCGATCCGAAGTATGCCCCTCTTGACCAATTGTGGAGTTCTTCAGACGCATACTTCGATTTGGCAAAGAGTGCTGCTGACGCGACGTAATATTTCAAGGATCAAGAAGATCATGAGGTGGAAAGATTGTTCTGGTTGCAGTTCAATGCTCCAAGGCGTCCGCTGCTATTGAATGAGCAAATGGCCGAGTGGGCCGAGCTCCATAGGTTATCCGGGCTTGCCATGAAGGTCGTCGTGGATCACCTGTGGCTGAAGGAACCAAATCCGGATAGTTATTTTGGTTTGGTGCAGCGATTTACACTGTCAAGAGGTCGGCATGCATAGAGGGTGCGCGGATGGCCCTTGCCCATGTTAAGACGTATTGGGCGAAGATGGAGGCCACCGATATTGCAACTAGGGGTCCGCCCGGGGGCCAGGACTCGCCCGAGCACTATTTTGAAGAAGTCTTAGAAGTTGCCCATTTAATAGAGGCTCGGTGCTCAAAGAATACCATGTTCGAATGACATGTATCTGGATTGTAAAAACAACGCTTTTGGTAATGAAGGCTATATTTATACTTTTGCTCGTAAAGTATTGTTTTGCCTCCTGTGCGGCCGCTTATGTATATATGTATATAACCTGAAAGTTTGCAGTCGTCGGCTTCAGCCCCCTCGCATATAATGCGGGGGTGTTAGGCAAAGCACGTAATCACACTTGATCCAACGTCTTGGTCCATTAAGGAGGTGGTAGCGCGGCGAACGAGGAAATAGAACTATATAGCTTTAACACTTTCACTTAGCCATAGGAGTTTGACAGTGGGGCTACTATATAGCCCCTGGTATGTCCGCGCTCATCCAAATATGGTGCATGTTCATACCTGATCGGGAAACCGGTCCTTCGTTAATGCGGAGGAATCGCGAAGATTCCGCTGAGTCATCGAGTGGTTGACCAGTCTCTCGCTTTATCATGACAGTCAGTTTTCGGCTTTCTCTACTGAGGTGCTCATCTAGATGAACCAGGGCACAATCACAGTAGTTCTCCCGGTGCCACCTTAGATGACAGAGCAGAACGTAAGGTAGCAAAACACGGGAGCCGGGCAAACCCAACTATTGACCAAAGACATGATTCGGAGTTGATGCATATAAGGCCAAACTCGCGACGCCAAACACTCTCGAAGGTATTCGGACTTTACAACATATTCTGGGCTGAGTACCACCCTAGATAATGATCCCTATATTTCCGGGTACGTGCATTAATCCGGTGTGACGAAAGAGCAGCTGTGGTGAGGGCATAAATCCCAAAAACACATTGGTTGCTGCCCTTGTAATGTCTATTTTAGATCAGCGAATCATAAGCTTGCCAATAACGCTGGTATCCCTCTTGGTTATTTTAAGTGCCAGGAGGGTGTGAGGCAACAAGAGATAATGAAAGAAAAGGTTTACACAGGGTCTTAATCTAAAAAGAAACCTTTGAACGGGGCCCTGTTGCACGTCTGCGCCTTTGTCTCCGTTGTGCCATATCCTGGAAGGGTGTAGCACGATGGTCATCTGTCAAGAAAAAAGAAAAATCCAGGTGAAAAAAATCTGGTGTGACCGTGCGAAAAGTTGGTTATTCTTAATGAACCATGAGAGTTCAATCTATTGAGTATTAATAGGGTCAAGCAGAACTATGGACCCTTTTACATGCGGGCAGCCCCTAGCACCACATATGGGGGCATAGCCATTTATCAAGCTTAGGTTTATCTGGGCTGTTACAACTAGTGGTGCGCTGGACACGTCTAGCCGTGTCTGTGGTCTCGAAGACCGATCAGTTATTCGGGTTGGAGAGGCCATTCAGTGGTTCGGCTGCTAGAGCCGCCACATAGTCTTCTACGCGAAGAGAACGCTCTGTGTTTCCGCTGATAGTGATGACGCCGCGTGGACCGGGCATCTTAAGTTTGAGATAAGCGCAATGTGCTACTGCGTTGAAACAAGCGAAGGTCGTTCTTACGAGTAGTGGATGATAGCCGCTTCGGAACGGAGCGTTGTCGAAGATTAGTTCTTCACTTCAAAAGTTGTCGGGAGAACCGAATACAACCTCTAACGTCAAAGAGCCCGTGCAACGGGCCTCTACGCTTGGTATGACTCCTTTAAAGGTATTACTACTTTGGTTGATTCTTGATGGGTCTATCCCCATCTTGCGGACAGTGTTCTGATATATCACATTGAGAATGCTGCCGCCGTCCATGAGGACTCGGGTGAGATGGTATCCGTCAATTATTGGGTCAAGCACCAAGGCGGCCGAACCTCCATGTCGGATACTAGTCGGATGATCCCTGCGATCGAAAGTGATCGAGCAGGCCGACCATGGATTGAATTTGGGGGTGACTTGTTCTACAGCGTATACGTCCCGGAGTGCATGTTTGTGCTTCCCCTTTGGTATGTGGGTAGCGTAAATCATGTTCACTACTTTGACCTCCGGTGGAGATTGTTTCTGTCCCCAGTGTTTGGCTAGCGAGGTTCGTCCTCATCTGGACTTTGTGGCTCTTTCCCTTGTGTTCGGCGTTTAGCTTGCCGGCCTGCTTAAAGACCCAGCATTCTCTGTTGGTGTGATTCACCGGTTTCTCGGGGGTTCCATGAATCTGACAGGATCTGTCTAGAATTTTATTAAGGCTGGACGGTCCATCTCTGCAGCCTTTAAATGGCTTTTTCTGTTGACCGGGTCTAGAGCCCCTGAATCTGGCGTTTACCGCTGTGTTGTCTGGGCTGTCTTCATTATTTCGACACTTGTTTTTATTGCGCCGCGGCTTTCCATTGACATCCCTGATTTCTGATGTGCCTGGGTTGCTGGTGCCGCTGCGAGCCAACCAACTGTCCTCGCCCGCGCAAAAGCGGGTCATGAGAGTTGTTAGGGCTGCCATTGTCATGGGCTTTTCCTAGCCGAGGTGTCTGCCAAGCCATTCATCCCGGACACTGTGTTTGAAAGCTGCTAGGGCCTCAGCATCCGGAGAGTCGACGATTTGGTTCTTCTTGGTGAGAAATCTGTTCCAAAGCTTACGGGCTGACTCTCTGGGTTGTTGGATTATGTGACTTAAATTGTCTGCATCCAGAGGTCGGATTAGGTCCCTTGAAAATTAGCCCTGAAAGCGTCCTCGAGTTCCTCCCAACTTCCAATCGAATTTTTAGGGAGGCTTTCAACAAGTGCCGAGTTGGTCCTTTCAACTTGAGGGGCAGGTATTTGATGGCGTGGAGATCATCTCCGCGAGCCATATGGATGTGAAGAATAAAGCCCTCAATCCAAACTGCAGGGTCTGTCGTTCCGTCGTATGCCTCGACGTTTACGGGTTTAAACCCCTCTAGAAAGTCATGATCCAGCACCTCATCGGTGAAGCACAGGGGGTGTGCGGTGCCCCTGTACTTGGATGTGTTGTGGCATGGGTCTGACGGTTGTAGTGTTCGGTGTTGATTTTGAGCTGGTAGTTGATCAATATAGTCGGTTCAGTGGTCGTGATCTTGCGTAGTAACATGTTTCCTAGATCCATAGATGGACCTGGCCATGCCAGCTCTTTTGTCCAGGTGCTCATGTAGATCGTGTGCTGACTTGTGTTCAGCGTCATTAGCCACTCTGTCTCCGCCATGGGGTGGTCGGTCCGGCAGATCGGCCGTATTGTTTTTCGGCGGAATGGGCTTTATAGCCATGTCGTCGAATTCAGGCAGCAGCTTGCCTTTTGGGTAGCTCTTTGTGTGGCGATCACCACCGTATATTTCGTCAGTGTTGAGCACTTTGCTCCATCCGTGGTTGAGCGTATCTTGCGCAGCTTTAAGCCGTTGCTTCTGTTTCTTCAAGCTCCTCGAGGTGGCAATAAGCCTTTTGTGGAGGTGCTCGTGTTCCAAGTGTTTTTCCGGGATGATGTGTGCATCGACGTCCGGATTGTTCTCCTTTCCGGAGATGGGTCTATAAGTTTTGTCTTCAGCATCGCTGTGATCGGACAGCGGCCCCGGACTATGTTCGCCGTCCCCTGGCTCATCCTGCTCCATCGCTGGGTCTACGGGGTCATCGTTATCTTTAGCGTCGTCTGGGGTATTATTCTTTCCTCTGCCAGTATCGCTGTTTTTGCTATGGCGGGCTTTAGAGCGGCGCTGCTGACATCGGGCGCTTTGTTTGCTTCTCAAGGGGATTATCTTCCGTTGCATCTTCGCCATTGATTTCTTTGGGTGTGTCCACCATATATATATAAATATATATATATATATATATATATATATATATATATATATTTATCATATGATGAGGTGGTTGTCCAGCGCCCTGGGGGTGGTGGTTCCCATTTTTCTCCAGCATCATCGTCCATACCGTTGATGTCTTCGGAGTCAAAATCAAGCGTGTCGGTTAAGTCATCGACAGTGGCTATTAAGTGGGTGGTGGGTGGATAACGAATTCCTTCGTCGTCCGCTCCCCAATCAAGCCGGACATAGTTCGGCCAAGAGTATCCCGACAGGGAGAGAGATTTTAACGAGTTCAGCACGCCGGCCAAGGGCGAGTGCTGAAAGATATCCGCTAAGATAAACTCCATGATTAGTGCCTAGTCAGATCCGATGGGCACGGATGTGCGTGGTTCGGATCCTATGGCTGGAGACGAGTCCGAGGGTCCGACGACATAGACCTCCTTGGAGGTGAGCTCTGTGTTCGGCTCCATCGTCGCTGAGTGTGCGGCCTCCATGGCGGGGTCCATCCACCCGTCCTCGGATTGCACGATCTGTTCTAGATTTAAAGCCGGGGCAGCTGCAGGTGTGATCTCCCGAACACCGTCCGATGGCTGATCTAAGTCATGCTCATCGCGACCGTAGGGTGCACCTGTCATGGGCTCGAATCCGTCGAAGATCAAGTCTCTGCGAATGTCGATAGTGTAGTTCAGGCTTCCAAATCTGATCTGATGGCCAGGGGCGTAGCTATCGATCTGCTCCAGATGGCCAAGCGAGTTGGCCCGCAGTGCAAAGCCGCCGAATACGATGATCTGTCCGGGGAGGAAAACCTCACTTTGGACCACATCGTTGTAAACGATTGAAGGAGCCATCAAGCCTTATGGTGACGACACAGTGGAAATCTCAATGAAAGCACCAATGTCGGTGTCAAAACCGGCGGATCTCGGGTAGGGGGTCCCGAATTGTGCATCTACGGCTAATGGTAAAAGGAGGCGGGGGACACAATGTTTACCCAGGTTCGGGCCCTCTCTATGCAGGTAATACCCTACTTCCTGCTTGATTGATCTTGATGATATGAGTACTACAAGAGTTGATCTACCACGAGATCGTAGAGGCTAAATCCTAGAAGCTAGCCTATGATTATGATTGTCCTTGTCCTACTGACTAAACCCTCCGGTTTATACAGACACCGAAGGGGGCTAGGGTTACACAGAGTCGGTTACAGAGAAGGGAATCTACATATCCGAATTGTCAAGCTTGCCTTCCACCTAAAGGAGAGTCCCACCCAGACACGGGATGAAGTCTTGAATCTTGTATCTTCATAGTCCAACAGTCCGACATAAGCATGTAGTCCGGCTGTCCGAGGACCCCCTAATCCAGGACTCCCTCACTCGGAAAAATAACTTCTTTAAGCATCTTAATATAGGTTTTATGATCAACACTACTAGTTGGAATAGCTTGTACCCACTTAGTAACGTAATCAACAGCAACTAAAATATGTGTATACCCATTAGAGGCAGGAAAAGGTCCCATATAATCAAAGCCCCAAACATCAAATGGTTCAATAAGAAGAGAATAATTCATAGTCATTCTTGATGTCTACTAATATTACCAATTCTTTGACATTGATCACAAGACAAGACAAACTTAAGAGCATCTTTCAACATAGTAGGCCAATAAAAACTGGATTGCAATACCTTATGTGCAGTTCTATCTCTAGTGTAGTGTCCTCCATATGCCTCGGAGTGACACTTTTGTAGGATTTGTTCCTGTTCATGCTCAGGTATACAATGTCTAATAACACCATCTACTCGTTCTTTATAAAGGTGTGGGTCATCCCAGAAGTAATGTCTTAAATCATAAAAGAACTTTTTCTTTTGCTGGTATGTGAAACTAGGTGGTATGAATTTAGCAACAATGTAATTAGCATAATCAGCATAACATGGAGCAGTGCGAGAAGCATTTATGACAGCTAATTGCTCATTAGGAAAGCTATCATTAATAGGTAGTGGGTCATCAAGAACACTCTCTGACCTAGACAAGTTGTCTGCAACGGGTTCTCAGCTCCCTTTCTATCAATAATATGCAAATCAAATTCTTGTAGTAGGAGAACCCTTCTAATAAGTCTAGGTTTAGCATCTTTATTTTCCATAAGATATTTAATAGCAGCATGATTAGTGTGAACAGTTACTTTAGAATCAACAATATAAGGTCTGAACTTATCACAAGCAAATACAATTGCTAAGAATTCTTTTTCAATAGTAGCATAATTTCTCTGGGCAGTGTCTAGAGTTTTACTAGCATATTGAATAACATTTAGTTTCTTATCAACTCTTTGTCCTAGAACAACACCTACAACATAATCGCTAGCATCACACATAATTTCAAAGGTAAATTCCAATCAGGTGGTTGAACAATAGGTGCAGAAATCAAACCTTTCTTAAGTATTTCAAAAGCTTCTACACAATCATCATCAAAGACAAAAGGAATAACTTTTGCAATAGATTAGTCAGAGGCCTAGAAATTTTAGAGAAGTCCTTAATGAACCTCCTATAAAAACCAGCATGACCAAGGAAACACCTTATACCTTTAATGTCCTTGGGACACGACATCTTTTCAATAGCATCAACTTTAGCTTTATCAACTTCAATACTTTTCTCGAAAATTTTATGCCCCAGACAATGCCTTCATTAACCACAAAGTGGCACTTTTCCCAATTCAAAATGAGACTAGTATCTTCACATCTCTGAAAACTCGATCAAGGTTGCTCAAGCAATCATCAAAAGAGTATCCATAAACAGAGAAATCATCCATGAATACCTCACAAATCTTTTCACAAAAATTAGACAATATAGCCATAATGCATCTTTGAAACGTAGCAGGTGCATTACATAAACCAAAAGGCATATGTCTATAAGCATACCGAAAGGGCAAGTAAAAATGGTCTTTTCTTGATCCTCCGCTGACACGGGTATTTGAGAGAAACCAGAGTAACCATCTAGAAAGAAAAAATGTGTATGTTTGGATAGTCTTTCTAGCATTTGATCTATAAAAGGTAAAGGGTAATGATCTTTCTTAGTAGCTTTGTTTAATTTGTGGAAATCAATTACCATCCTATAACCTGTAATAATTATTTGCGGGATCAATTCATCTTTATCATTAGGAACAACAGTAATACCTCCCTTCTTAGGGACACAATGGACAGGACTTACCCACTGACTATGAGCAACGGGATAAATTATACCCGCCTCAAGGAGCTTTAGTATTTCTTTCCTTACCACTTATTTCATCTTAGGATTTAACCGTCGTTGGTGATCAATAACTGGTTTGGCACCTTCCCCCAATTTTATTTTGTGTTGGCATAGAGTGGGACTAATGCCCTTAAGATCATCAAGAGTATATCCAATAGCAGCACGGTGCTTCTTCAGAGTTTTCAATAATCTTTCCTCTCCCTGCTCTGAAAGGTTAGCACTAGTAATAACAGGATATATCTTCTTTTCATCAAGATAAGCATATTTAAGAGTATCAGGTAATGGTTTAAGCTCAAACACAGGATCACCCTTGGGTGGTGGAGGATCCCCTAGGATTTCAACAGGCAAGTTGTGTTTCAAAATAGGACCCTGTTTAAAGAATACTTCATCTATTTCCCTTCTTTCAGTCATAAACATAACATTTTCATGGTCTAGCAAATATTGTTCTGAAGGATCAGTAAGAGGCACGACAATAGAAGCAAGACCAATAATTTCATCCTTACTAGGCAATTCTTTATCATGGGGTTGTCTATGAAACTTAGCAAAATTAAACTCATGAGACATATCCCCTAACCCAATAGTAACAACATCCTTTTCGCAATCTATCTTAGCATTAACAGTATTCAAAAAGGGTCTACCAAATATTATGGGACAAAAGTCATCTTGTGGGGAACCAAGAACAAGAAAATCAGTAGGATATTTAACCTTCCCACACAAGACTTCAACATCTCTAACAATCCCAATTGGTGAAATAGTATCTCTATTGGCAAGCTTAATTGTAACATCAATTTCTTCTACCTCAGCAAGTGCAATATCATGCATAATTTCTTCACATAAGGAAAAAGGTATTGCACTGGCACTAGCATCCATATCACATAAGCCATGATAATAACGATCTCCAATTTTAACAGAAATAACATGCATGCCTACAACAGGTTTATGTTTCTTTGCATCGGGTCTAGCAATTCTAGCAGCATGTTCATAGAAATAAATAACATGCCCATCAATATTATCTACCAAGAGATCTTTAACCATAGCAATACTAGGTTCAACTTTCATTTGCTTAGGAGGTGTATATGTTCTAGTATTACTCTTACGAACCATAGTTGAAGCTTTAACATGATCCTTTATCCTAACAGGGAAAGGTGGTTTCTCAATATAAGTAGTAGGAACAATAGGATCATTATAGGTGATAGTCTTTTCTTCAACTGTAACAGGTGCAACTACTTTTACTTCAATGGGAGGATTATATTTAAACCACTTCTCCTTAGGGAGATCAACATGAGTAGCGAATGATTCAGAGAAAGAAGCTACTATCTCAGACTTAAGTCCATATTTAGTTCTAAATCCATGAAAAGCATCGGTATCCATAAAAGATTTAACACAATCAAACTTAGGTGTCATACCTGACTCCTTACCATCATCGGAATCCCGATCTTCAGAGTTGCATTTAATTCTTTCCAATAAATCCCATTTGAATTCAATAGTCTTCATCATAAAAGACCCAGCACAATAAGTATCAAGCATGGTGCGATTGTTGAGAGAAAGCCGAGCATAAAAATTTTGAATAATCATTTCTCTTGAGAGCTCATGATTGGGGCATGAATATAACATTGACTTAAGCCCCCCCCCCCCAGCTTGAGCGATACTTTCTCCTTCGCAAGGCCAAAAATTGTATATATAATTGCGATCCCGATGAACAAGATGCATAGGATAAAACTTATGGTGAAATTCCAATTTCAATCGTTTATAGTCCCAGGATCCCATATCATCACATAGCCTATACCATGTCAATACGTCTCCCTTCAAAGATAAAGGGAAAACCTTCTTCTTAATAACATCATCGGGCATACCTGCAAGCTTAAATAATCCACAAACTTCATCCACATAGATAAGGTGTAAATCGGGATGCAATGTTCCATCTCCTGCAAAGGGATTAGCAAGCAGTTTCTCTACCATACCCGAAGGAATTTCAAAGTAAACATTTTCAGTAGGTTCATTAGGTTGAGGTGCAACTCTTTGCTCTACTGGTCGGGGTGAAGATACCCCGAACAAGCCCCTCAAAGGATTAGTTTCCATAGTAAGAAGTGACAGTAAATTTCAGTTATATAAAGTTTCCTTACCAAGTTCCACTTACCAAAGGCGCTTCACTCCCCGGCAACAGCGCCAGAAAAGAGTCTCACCCACAAGTGTAGGGGATCTATCTTAGTCCTTTTGATAAGTAAGAGTGTCGAACCCAACGAGAAGCAGAAGGAAATGACAAGCGGTTTTCAGTAAGGTATTCTCTGCAAGCACTGAAATTGTAGGTAACAGATAGTTTTGTGATAAGATAATTTGTAACAGTAACAAGAAATGAAAGTAAATAAGGCACAGCAAGGTGGCCCAATCCTTTTTGTAGCAAAGGACAAGCCTGGACAAGTTCTTATAATGAGAAAAGCGATCCCGAGGACACACGGGAATTATCGTCAAGCTAGTTTTCATCACACTCATATGATTCACATTCGTTACTTTGATAATTTGATATGTGGGTGGACCGGTGCTTGGGTACTGCACTTTCTTGGACAAGTATCCCACTTATGATTAACCCCTATTGCAAGCATCCACAACTACAAAAGAAGTATTAAGGTAAACCTAACCATATCATGAAACAAGTGGATCCAAATCAGCCCCTTATGAAGCAACTTATAAACTAGGGTTTAAGCTTCTATCACTCTAGCAACCCATCATCTACTAATTACTTCCCAATGCCTTCCTCTAGGACCAAATAATGGTGAAGTGTCATGTAGTCACCGTTCACATAACACCACTAGAGGAGAGACAACATACATCTCATCAAAATATCAAATGTATACCAAATTCACATGACTACTAATAGCAAGACTTCTCCCATGTCCCCAGGAACAAACGTAACTACTCACAAAGCTTATTCATGTTCATAATCAGAGGAGTATTAATATGCATTAAGGATCTGAACATATGATCTTCCACCAAATAAACCAACTAGCATCAACTACAAGGAGTAATCAACACTACTAGCAACCCACAGGTACCAATCTGAGGTTTTGGTACAAAGATTGGATACAAGAGATGAACTAGGCTTTGAGAGGAGATGGTGTTTGTGAATATGTTGATGGAGATTGACCCCCTCCCGATGAGAGGATCGTTGGTGATGACGATGGTCATGATTTCCCCCTCCCGGAGGGAAGTTTCCCCGGCAGAACAGCTCCGCCGGAGCCCTAGATTGGTTCCGCCAAGGTTCCGCCTCGTAAGCTTGCTTATGATTTTTTCCAGGGTAAAAGACTTCATATACCAGAAGATGGGCACGGGAGGGCTGCCAGGTGGTCCATGAGCCAGGGGGCGTGCCCAAGGGGGTAGGGCGCGCCCCCACCCTCGTGGGTGGTGGGTGGCCCCCCTCAGGTATTTCTTCCGCTGAATATTTTTTATTAATTCCCGAAATGACTTTCGTGGAGTTCAGGACTTTTGGAGCTGTGCAGAATAGGTCTCCAATATTTGCTCCTTTTCCAGCCCAGAATCCCAGCTGTCGGTATTCTCCCTCTTCATGTAAACCTTGTAAAATAAGAGAGAATAGCCATAAGTATTGTGACATAACGTGTAATAACAACCCATAATGCAATAAATATCGATATAAAAGCATGATGCAAAATGGACGTATCAATCAGCATCCGAGAATACAACTAGATCAAACTCTGAGACCTTTGGATACCATAATCCTAACGTTGGCGTGTGAGCCAAATATTGAAGTATTCGCTTCACCGCGAGGTGATGCGACTCCTTTGGTGCCGCTTGGAATCGGGCACACATGCAAACGCTAAGCACTATATCTGTCCTAGATGCACATAAGTACAATAAAGAACCAATCATGGAGCGGTATACCTTTTGATCGAACTCTTTACCATTGTTGTCGGGGCCCAGTTGACCTTTGGTTGGCATTGGTGTCAAGCATCCCTTGCAATATTGCATACCAAACTTCTTCAGGCAATCTTTGAGATATTTTCTTGAGATATGAAGATGCCATTGCTTTGTTGATGAATTTGAAGACCAAGGAAGAATTTCAGCTCCCCCATCACAGGCATCTGGTATTGCTCTTGCATCATATGTATGAATTAATCACTGTATCTCTTGTCGATGCAGCCGAAGATAATGGCATCCACATAAATTTGGCATACAAACAATTCTCCATCATATGTCTTCGTGAAGAGAGTGGGGTCTAGAGAACCTGGTTTGAAGCCTTTGCTCTTCGGGGATTCTTTGAGTGTGTCATACCAATCTTGTGGTGCTTGTTTGAGGCCTTATAGAGCCTTATTGAGCTTGTAGAACATGTCAGGATGCTTTGGATCTTCAAAACCAGGTGGTTGAGCAACATAGACCTCTTTTTCAATTTTGACATTGAGGAAAGCACTCTTCACATCCATTTGGTAAAGGAGAATAATGTTGTGATTTGCATAGGCTAGCAGTATGCGAATGGCTTCAAGCCTAGCAACAGGAGAAAAGGTTTCATTGAAGTCAATTCCCTCTACTTGTGTGTGACCTTGAGTAACGAGACAAGCTTTGTTTTTGACAACTTGTCCATGTTCATCTTGTTTGTTGCGATAGACCCATTTTGTGCAAGTTATATTGTGCTTGCGGAGATAAGGACGCTTGACAAGCTCCTACGCGTTGTTGAGATCAAATTGTTGAAGCTCTTCTTGCATAGCTTGAATCCATTCAGGTTCCATGAAGACTTCATCAACTTTCTTAGGTTCAGATATGGAGAAAAATGCGAAGTGCCTGCAGAAGTTTGCTAGTTGCGTAGCTCTAGACCGAGTGAGCGGACCAGGTGCATTGATGCTATCAATAATCTTGTCAATCTGAACTGCATTAGCGACCCGAGGATGAACAGGGCGAATACTTTGCTCTTGCTGATCATTATCTTCATTCTCAGTATTGTCTTCAGGTTGAGTAGGAGAAGGAATGACAAATTCCTCTTCAGCTTGATCCTCGGTGGGTATGATTTCTCCAGTACCCGTTAGCTTGATAGTTTCACTAGGAGAAGCTCATCTAGCACATTTGGCAGATGCTCTCTTTGCGAGCCGTTAGTCTCATCGAATCGCACATCTATAGTTTCAACCACTTTATAGTGAAAGAGGTTGAAGAATCTATAGGTGTGCGAATCCTTTTCATAACCAAGCATAAAACCTTCATGTGCTTTGCATGCAAATTTGGAAGTGTGATGTGGATCCTTGATCCATCACCTAGCACCAAATAACTTACATTTGGCTTCTTACCAGTGAGTAGTTCATAAGATGTCTTCTTGAAGAATTTACGAAGATATACTCTGTTGATGATGTGGGATGCAGTATCATTGGCTTTAGGCTAGAATTTTCGCAGAGTCTTGTACTCATCAAGCATGGTATGAGACATCTCAATAAGAGTCCTATTCTTGTGCTCCACGACGCCATTCTGCTGAGGAGTGTATGGAGAGGAAATCTCATGAGTGATGCCCAGGGTGTCAAGATAAGTATCGAGTGTGGGAGTCCTGGATTAGGGGTTCCTTGGGCGTCCAGTCTATTAATGTGGGCCTGACTGATGGGCCGTCAAGATACAAGACAGAAGATTATCTCTCGTGTTTGGTGGGGACTCTCACATGCGTGGATGGCAAGTATAGGTGTCCGGATATATTGTTCCTTTCTGTAAAACCGACTTTGTACAACCCTAAACCCCTCTGGTGTCTATATAAACCAAAGGTTTAGATCAGAGGCAAGATCACAACATTCCTAGGCTAGCTTTCCAGGGTTAGCCAAATCGATCTCGAGGTAGATCAACTCTTGTAACCCCTATCCCCTCAAATATAATCAAGCAGGAGTAGGGTTTTACCTCCGTTAAGAGGGCCCGAACCTGGGTAAATACCGTGTCCCTTCTCCATAGTTACCATTGATCCTCAGATGCACAGCTTGGGCCCCCCTACACGAGATCTGCCGGTTTTGACACTGACATTGGTGCTTTCATTGAGACCTCTGTTGTGTCGTCGACATAAGGATCGATGGCTCACTTCTTCATCAACAATGACGCTGCATCTAGGGAGACCTTTCTTCCTGGAAAAGTTTTTGTGTTCGGTGGCTTTGTGCTTCGTGCCAACTCGATCGGCCGCCTCGAGCAGGTCGATAGTTATGCCCCCGGCCACCAGATCAGGTTTGGAACCTGAACTACGTTGTTGACATCCGAGGAGACCTATTCTTCGATGGGTTCGCGGCCTCGGCCGCCACTCTATGTCCCCGCCATGAAGACTCTTTGGATCCCTTGTCAGATCCCATCTAGGGGTCAATACCAAAACCTACCTTGGCCTTAGATCCGGGGCAGGTCTCATCGTCCGAAGATGGGAGCTTCAGCCCCACCCGATTTCTTCCCCTTGCGGAACTCATGACTGGAGACCCAGATGCAATCTTAGACATGGATCTGGGCAACCATCCCGAACCGCCAAGGTCCGCACTCAACGGGCCCGATCAGGCATCCCACGCTGAACTCAGCTCGGTGGATCCACAGTTTCCGATCCCGCTTTCGCTCTTAGACGAAGCATTGGGACTAGTGCAGTCTCTCGCCATCACGGAGACATTACCTCCGAACTACACCCAGCTCGGACTGGGGGCTGAGAGCGGGGAATTTTATGCCCCACCCACCACCCACTTAATAGCCACACTCGAGGACTTAACCGACATGTTGGACTATGTGTCCGAAGACATCGACGGCATGGACGACGATGCCGACGCCGAACCAAGCCAAGTCCCACCCGTCACGGGGCGTTGGACGGCTACCTCAACCTATGATGTGTACATGGTTGACACTCCGAAGAACGATGAGGATAACCCTAGCCTAGATGAGGACAAACCCGTCGATAAACCACCAAAGTGTCGGCTCAGCGGTGCCGTTCATGATCGCATCGGGCGAAGGATAGTAATACCAGCACCGGAGACAATGAGACTCCGGACGATGCCGAAGATCCCGAATACCCCATCGAGCCCATGCCCGAACATGACGATAGGGAAGAGAGTGAATAGCCCCGGACACGCTGACAACAAAGATGCGGAGCACAACAAGTACATGCCAGAATCTGAAGAGGAGGTTAGCCTTGGTGACGAAGACTTCATCGTCCCAGAAGAACCTCTCGTCCTAGAATGCTTTAAGCGGCAGCTCATTGCTACAGCCCGGAGCCTGAAGAAGAAGAAGAAGCAACCCAAAGAAGAACAAGACACACTAAATGAAAGGTAGACTAAGGTCCTGGCCACTAAGGAATACGGCCAAGAGCAACCTGTCAAAAGTTACCCTAGGCGCAAGCTGCTGCCTCATTTTGATGATGAAGTCCTTGAACCAATACCGTCGAAATACAATCAGTCAGACCAACCATACCGGCCACCACGTGGATGCGACAAAACGGCATATCAAGATGAACACCAACCCGCAACCCTCACCGAAGAGGCAGGGAGATGGCAGCCGCGGGATACACTTACGATTTGCAACGTGACCTAGCCAATAAAGCTGGTCAGACCAGACCAATCTACGGATCAAGGGGTCGTGCCGCGGCGCGAGATAATGGCTATGAAGCCCGACGTGACGACTGTTACTATGTTCGGGATCAGTACTTAACTCAGATGTCAGCCGATCTCCACCGCGACATTGCGCGATACAGAGGGGCCGCACACCCCCTATGCTTCAATGATGAGGTTATAGAACATCAATTTTCGTAAGGGTTTTAACCCGTAAACATCGAACAGCATGATGGAACAACGGATCCAGCCGTCTGGATCAAAGATTTTCTCCTCCACATTCATATGGCTCGAGGAGACGATCTCCATGACATCAAATATCTTCCTCTAAAGCTGAAAGGCCCAACACGTCACTAGCTAAACAGCCTCCCAGAAAACTCTACTGGAACCTGGGAAGACTTGGAAGATGCCTTTAGGGCTAACTTTCATGGCACTTATGGCCAACCACCGAATGCTAACGACTTGAGTCACATAATTCAGCAGCCGGGCGAATCAGCTCGCAAGCTTTGGAATCGGTTCTTAACTAAAAAGAACCAGATCGTAGAATGTCCGGACACCGAAGCCTTAGCGGCCTTTAAGCACAGCATCCGCGACGAATGGCTCGCCCGACACCTGGGGCAGGAAAAGCCGAAGACCACGGCAGCCTTAACGACACTCATGACCGGCTTCTATGCGGGCAAAGACAGCTGGTTGGCTCATAGAAGCAACAGCTCAGGTGACCCCGGCACCTTCGAAGTGCGGGATGGCAATGGTAAACCTCTCCGCAATAAAAACAGATGTCGGAATAACAACCACGATAACGCAGACGATACGGCAGTCAATGCTAGATTCAACAGTCCTAAGTCCGGTCAATGGAAGAAACCTTTGAAAGGCAATAGAGACGGGCCATCAAGCTTAGATAAAATCCTTGAGAGGCCCTGCCAGATTCATGGCACACCCGATAAGCCTGCAAATCATACTAACAGGAACTTTTGGGTTTTCAAACAGGCCGGTAAGTTAAATACCGAACACAAGGGAAAAGGGCCTCTAAGAAAAGACGATGACGAGCCCCGTCAGCCGAATACGGGAGGTCAGAAGCAGTTCCCCCTGAGGTGAAGACAGTGAACATGATATATGTCACTAACATCCCCAAAAGGGAGCGCAAACACGCATTTCAGGACGTCTATGCCGTAGAGCCTGTTGCTCCCAAATTTAACCCATGGCCAGCCTGTCTGATCACCTTTGATCGCAGGGACCACCAACCAGTATCCGTCACGGGGTCCGGCCGCCCTGGTTCTTGATCCAATCATTGATGGATACCACCTGATGTCGCTCGAAGCTACCTCGGTATTTCCCCAAAGAGGAAGGGACAGCACAACGGCAGTAGGTATTTCCCTCAGATATGAAACCAAGGTTATCGAACAAGTAGGAGAACCAAGAAACACAATGTAAACAGCCCCTGCACACAAATAACAACACTTCGCAAACCGATGTGTTAAAAGGGGTTGTCAATCCCTTTCGGGGTACGACGCCTCAAGATAGGCAAAGGACGTGAGGTAAATTTGTAGATAGGATAAATATATCGCAGAACAAATAAACTGCAGCAACGTATTTTTGTATTTTTTTTGGTTTAATAGATCTGAAAATAAACGCAAGGAAAAAGTAGATCGCAAGGCATATATATGAGAAAGAAGACCCGGGGGCATAGGTTTCACTAGTGGCCTCTCTCAAGAAAAATAGCAAACAGTGGGTGAACAAATTACTGTTGGGTAATTCATAGAACTTCAAATAATCATGGCGATATCCAGGCAATGATCATTACATAGGCATCACATCCAAGATTATTAGACCGACTCCTGCCTGCATCTACTACTATTACTCCACACATTGACCGCTATACAGCATGCATCTAGTGTATTAAGTTCACGGAAAAACGGAGTAATGCAATAAGAACGATGACATGATGTAGACAAGATCTGTTTATCTATTGCGGCAGATATGGATCCTGTCTTTTTATCCTCAGTAGCAATGGTACATATGTGTCGATTCCCTTTCTGTCACTGGGATCAAGCACCATGAGATCGAACCCACTACCGGGCATCTCTTCCCATTGCAAGATAAATAGATCTAGTTGGCCAAACAAAACCCAAATATCGGAGAAGAAATACGAGGCTATAAGGGATCACGCATATAAGAGATCAAAGAACTCAAATAACTTTCATGGATATAAAAAGATATAACTGGTCATAAACTCGAAGTTCATCATATCTCAACAAACACACCGCCAAAAGACTTACATCATATGGATCTCGAAGAGACCATTGTATTGATAATCAAGAGAGAGAGGAAACCATCTACATACTAACTACAGACCCGAAGGTCTACAAAGAACTACTCACGCATCATCGAAGAGGCACCAATGGAAGTGGTGAACCCCTCCTTGATAGTGTCTAGATTGGATCTGGTGGTTCTGGACTCTGCGGCGGCTGGATGAATATTTCGTCGACTACCCTAGGGTTTCTGGAATATTGGGGTATTTATAGAGCAAAGAGTCGGTCCAGGGGGCACCCGAGGTGGGGACAACCCACCAGGGTGCGCTTGGGCCTCCTAGCGCGCCCTGGTGGGTTGTCCCCTCCTCGGGACTCCCCCCAGGTGCAACGAGGGCCCAACTTCTTCCTTCCGGTCCATAAAAATTATTGTCAATTGGCGTGGCATTTGGACTCCATCTGATATTGATTTCATGCGATGTAAAAAACATGCAAAAACATCAACTGGCACTTGGCACTATGTCAATAGGTTAGTACCAAAAATGATATAAAATGACATCCAAGATTGATAATAAAATAGCATGGAATAATAAAAAATTATAGATACGTTGGAGACGTACCAGCATCCCCAAGCTTAACTCCTGCTCGTCCTCGAGTAAGTAAGTGATAAAAACAGAATTTTTGATGTGGTGTGCTGTTTATCATGTCATATCATCTTCTTTTCTTGATAGCATGGACATTTGGACTTTTATGTGATTCAAAGCAATATTCCAGTTTTGACATAATAATTTAGATACTCAAGCATATCTACAAGCAACCACGTCTTTTAAAATATCAATGCTCAAACAAGTTATCCCTAGCCCATTGTCGGTGTCAAAACCGGCGGATCTCGGGTAGGGGGTCCCGAACTGTGCGTCTAGGCGGATGGTAACAGGAGACAAGGGACACGATGTTTTACCCAGGTTCGGGCCCTCTTGATGGAGGTAAAACCCTACGTCCTGCTTGATTAATATTGATGATATGGGTAGTACAAGAGTGGATCTACCACGAGATCAAGGAGGCTAAACCCTAAAGCTAGCCTATGGTATGATTGTTGATGTATGTTGTGTCCTACGGACTAAAGCCCTCCGGTTTATATAGACACCGGAGAAGGCTAGGGTTACACAGAGTCGGTTACAATGGTAGGAGATCTACATATCCGTATCGCCAAGCTTGCCTTCCACGCCAAGGAAAGTCCCATCCGGACACGGGACGGAGTCTTCAATCTTGTATATTCGTAGTCTTGGAGTCCGGCGGACGATGATAGTCCGGCTGTCCGGACACCCCCTAGTCCAGGACTCCCTCAGTAGCCCTCGAACCAGGCTTCAATGACGATAAGTCCAGCGCGTATATAGTCTTCGGCGTTGCAAGGCGGGTTCTCCCTTCAAGTTCCATGTACCTGCCGAACAGTGTCCGGCTTCATCATAAATACTGTGCTTCTTGGCTTCTACGCCCAATAATGGTCTTCTTCCATGCGTCGCACGAATGCGAAAGGCCAGGGTGTTTTTTATATTTCACCCCCTAGTCGTGCGAGTCATCCGCCTACAAAAGAGGCAAAAATCCAGATCCAAACCTCATCATCTTCCTTCCGCGAATACTTCATCGGAGCGCCCTTGACCTAAAAATCCATTCCATCATGGACCGTCGATGCGGCTCCTCTTCTCGCGCTCCCAGCCCACCGCCAGGGGATTGGAGGAGGTGCTCTGTTCCACACAACGAGCTAGTGAAGCTCCAAGCGGGGGGATATCTCCCTCCGGCCTTCATGGTCCCGGTTCAAACCGGGCTGGCCACCTACCAAGGTGGGAAGCAAGCGGAGGCTACCCCAAGTCCCAACAAAGGGAGGGGGTATGCTTCGTCCCGTATCTGATAAGGGGACTCGGATTTCCAATACATCCGTTTCTCCGCGGGCTCCTGGAGTTCTACGGACTCCAGCTCCATCACCTTACGCCCGCCTCTGTCCTGCATATCGCGGGCTACGTAGCTCTTTGCGAGTTATTCCTGGGCATTGAGCCCCATTTTGCACCGTCGAAGAGGATGTTCCGCCTCGTACCCCGTTCTCACGAGGGATCCATATATCAAGTGGGTGGCGCCGAAATATGGCGCATTGCCGGGACCGGATACCCATCCGGTACCCCTAAGAAGGCGTCCGAAGACTGGCGTTCGGAGTGGTTTTACATAGAAGACGCTCCGCTGCCGAACCCAGTCCGGATTGGCCTCCCGGAGTTCAGTGCTGCTCCTCTGAAGAAACGCCTCAGCTGGTGCCCACGGAGCCCCCGTTTGGAGGAGGACAAGAGCGTCCATTACCTGATGGGCCGAATAAGATTACTGGCCCATTCCGGATTGACCATGATCGGAGTCATGGCAATATGCATCATGCGGGAGTACAGCCACTGCAATACAGGGCCACCCCATGTGGGATTTAAACGGGGAGGATGACGCCACCGGCCACGGCCGCAAAGGACCGGATTCGACCGAGGACCTAGTGCAGATCCTGTCCGGCCTGTACAAGGGGGAAAAGGAGGATTTCCTTCGAACGAACCCCTTGAATGGGTTTTCCATGAACAACCCTAGAAGCTGGGTAAGCGAACATTTTTAAGGGCTCAACCCATGCTTTCGAAGTTTAGGCTTCTTACATTATGTCTTCGGCGCAGGAACTACGCCGGACTGTGGAGGACATGGTAAGTCCCGCTCCGCAGCCTGAGGATCCAGAAATATCCCTGGATCCGGCCTCCGAAGAGGATCCGGATATCGAGGTGGAGCTGATCAACGGGGTGTTTCACCAGCTCAGCAGGGACAATGCTTCGGTCGCCATTAGGGTGGACTACCCCGGATTATATCTGGCTTCCCAGGTGATTGTGACCGAGGTTTGGACACCATTATCTCTTCCTTGCCCATTTCTGACCTTCGCGAACGACGGTGTTCTACAGGAAGCACCTTCAAGGCGGGAAGCCGAGCCCGCGGCGGCTGACCAACAAAGGTCAGTCCGGACCAGCAGGCGGAAAAGGAGCGCGGTACGGACTGAAACGTCGCCGCAAAGGTATAGCTCGTATTTCAAACATTCAGAGCAACGTTCCTAGGAAGCGTCTGAGTGCTCATGATCCTTTATAGGAGAAAAAGCGCCCGCCGGACTGCGGGCGTAGAGGTTGCCAATCCAGCCTATACCGGCCAGGCTCCAGCGCCTGGTCAGGAGGGGGAGGCAAGCGCAAGGCGCGGGCCGGATACTCCTCCAATGGAGGATGCCGACCGACTGTCCGCCATCAAGTCTGAGGTGGAGAGCGCCATGAACCACAGGCGCCGCCGGACAGTATTTCGTGAAGCGTGCTTCTCCCCTGAGGCATTGGATGCCTTTAATGCAGGGGATGCGCACCTCCGTGTTGCTCAAGACGGTTTTACTAGAGCCACGGAGCAGTACGTAAAAGACATACGGGTAAGGGAATTTTAATGGATATATATACCAGTAGCCCCCGAGACTTAAAGTAGTTATGTTAACTGATTTAAGGATCATTTGAAACACAGGCTCTTACCGAGAAGAATGCCCAGCTGTCTCAGGAGCTGCAAGAATGCAAGGCCCGCTTGAGGCCGCACTTGCTGCCGCAGGAGGAAGCGCAGAGACCCCTCCTGGTAACACATTTTTATTAATAAATATAAGCACTTTGCGGCATGCGCGCAAGTCTAATAGTGACGTTGCAGGTGCCGCCGGACAAGATCCGGACCGGCAAGAATTACTGCACCAGCTAAAGGCCGGCGAGAGGGTGCTGAATAGGGTGCAGCAAGAAAGGAACAAGCTCCAAGATGCCAACGCCAAGCTCGGAGAGGAGCTGAAAGGCGCTCGAGCCGAGCTGTCCGGCTCCGTTAAGGAGAATCAGCGGCTTCGTCGCGGCATTTATAGTAAGTGCTTGAGCGGACTCCTTTAAAAAGAAGAGTTCGATGAAGAAGTAAATTGACATAATATGTCTTGTAGGTATACTCACAGGTCGCCCTGCGGAGGAGATGCCCATATCAACGGGTGATCAACTTCCCGAGCTGTTGCAACTGCTCGAACGAGTTCGGCAGGCAATGAACGGCATCGTCCAGGCTTTATGGCCAGCCCTCTCCCTACCCGAGGGCCTTGGGGAGCTTGTGGAGAAGCTTCAGGGAGTGCGGCAGCGCTTCCGTTTGTGGAAGATTTCGGCTTGCCGTCAAGGTGTTAGGGAGGCTTGGGCCATGGTGAAGACGCGTTACAAGAAGGCGGATCCCAACCACATGGCCGAAGTTGGACCAGTGGGGCCCGATGGGAAGGAGATCCCTGTGAGTTTAGCATACAGCCAGGTAGAGTTGGCTGCTAAATTTTCCCAACGGGACTGTAAGTTAGACAGCCTGTTAGACGGGATTGAGGAGGAATACAATCAGTAAATTTGACAATGTATTTTTGTAAAATGACATGTGAAATGCCTTCTAGCCGGATTGTAGATCGTTTGTCTTTGCCGACCTTTTCGCTTCAACCTCGGGACCCTATAGTCCGGAGTGTGTCCAAATACCTTTTTGGTTAAGAAACAACCGGGGTATGCATGGAGACCAGGCGTAGGGGTCATTAGTGCTTTATCAGACAAGTGCCCAACTAGTTATGTTATATTACATGGTTAGTAAGAAACATCTTCCAGGGAGAATAGTTCCGTTAAGGGTTCCTTTCCCTGGGAGGCATGCCCTAAAGTGCATGTCCGGACTGCGAAAAAAGCAGAAAACATCTGGGGGCAGATAAATAAGTAGGTAAAAATCATCTTTCAAGTCACCGACCGAATATTCCCTTAAGAACGCTAGCTTTCGGCTTCACCCAGTCTGAGATACACATCCGGCTGACCCGGCAGTAACAATCGCAGAGGTGCTCCCTTTACCTCCTAGCCGAACAATCGGGAACGTAGGGGTAAGCACAGGAGCCAGACAACCCAGCTTGGACAAAACTTAAGTCATATCGATGCATATAATGGTGAGTAAAAGGTACATGTGGAAGCTTGACACATGTGCTAGGCATGAAGCCCTTATAATTGAGCTTCTGGAAAAGAAGCCCCCAGGTATAATGAGTGCGGATGGCACATCAAGTGTATGAGAACAATGCGGAAGTAGGCTCGTAAGGGCTTTTTAGTGAAAAGTTTAGGGGAAGAAAGAGAAACAAAAGACAGCTGGAGTGTAAAAATTTGAACGGAGGAAGGGGACGAACTCTTAGTCCGGCGCTAGGCATAGAATCTTCGGAGGCGGGCTGCGTTCCATGGGTTCGGCTCGAGTCGGTTATCCGACGCATTTCGTAGATGGTACGCTCTGCCGGTCAGGACTTGATCGATAATGAAGGGGCCCTCCCATTTGGGCTGGAGCTTGTCCTTTTTCTTGTCCGGCAGGCGTAGAACTAGTTCGCCAACGTTGTAAGTCTTGGCCCGTACTTCTCTGCTTTGATATCTTCGGGACTGCTGCTGATAGAATGCAAAACGAGCCTTGGCGATGTCGCGTTCTTCCTCCAATGTATCCAAGCTGTCCTGCCAATCCAGCTCGGCCTCTCTTTCTTCGTACATGCGCACTCGAGGTGAGTCGTGAATAATGTCGCAGGGCAAGACTGCCTCTGCGCCGTATACCATAAAAAAAGGTGTGAATCTGGTAGTACGGTTAGGCGTTGTCCGCAGCCCCCAGAGTACGGAGTCGAGCTCCTCAACCCAGTGCGTGTCAGATTTAGTAAGTGACCGCACTAGTCTGGGTTTAATGCCGCTCATTATTAGACCATTTGCTCGTTCCACTTGACCGTTGGTTTGAGGGTGATAGACTGAAGCGTAGTCGAGCTTGATGCCCATATTTTTGCACCATGACTTGACCTCGTCGGCCATGAAGTTCGTGCCGTTGTCGGTGATGATGCTGTGGGGACTCCGTAACGGTGTACCACCCCAGATATAAAGTCTATCACTGGTCCGGACTCTGCCGTTTTGACCGGTTTGGCCTCTATCCATTTGGTGAATTTATCCACCATGACCAATAGGTACCTTTGCTTGTGGGTTCCCCCTTTAAGGGGTCCAACCATATCAAGCCCCCAGACCGCGAACGGCCAGGTAATGGGTATAGTTTTGAGGGCGGTGGGTGGCATATGGCTCTGATTAGCAAAGAGCTGACAACCGACGCATCTCTGGACTAAGTCCTGGGCATCTGCCCGGGCCGTCGGCCAATAAAATCCTGTACGGAATGCCTTTCCTACAAGGGCTCGGGCTGCTGTGTGGTGTCCGCCTAGTCCGGCATGAATTTCAGCCAGGAGGTTTCGCCCTTCCTCTTCGGAGATACACCTTTGAAGGACTCCGGTTGTAATTTTCTTACAAAGTTCTCCCTCATGGACCTTGTAGGCTTTCGATCGCCGGACTATGCAGCGGGCCTCATTTTGGTCTTCGAGAAGTTCCTGTCTAAGCAGATAGGCTAAGAATGGTTCTGTCCACGGGGCAATTACTGCCATTATGTCGTGGGCTGAAGGGTGTATGTCATTGGCTGAATCGCCGGTTGGCGCGGTTGTTTCCGGTTTGTCATTTCCGGATTCCCCTTCCCATAGTACGGATGGCTTGAAGAGCCGTTCCAGGAAGATATTTGGAGGGACAGCATCGCGTTTTGTGCCGATGCGTGCCAGTACGTCGGCTGCTTGGTTATTTTCTCGGGCTATGTGATGGAATTCAAGTCCTTCAAACCGAGCCGACATTTTTAGGACAGCGTTGCGATATGCTGCCATTTTCGGATCCTTGGCGTCAAAGTCTCCGTTTATTTGGGATATTGCAAGGTTTGAATCCCCGCGCACCTCTAGGCGTTGAATGCCCATGGAGATTGCCATCTGGAAACCATGTAAGAGGGCCTCATATTCGGCTGCGTTGTTGGAGTCCATGTACATTATTTGAAGTACTTATTGGACTGTGTCCCCGGTTGGGGACGTCAAGACGACGCCAGCCCCCAGTCCGGCCAACATTTTGGAGCCGTCGAAGTGCATAGTCCAATTGGAGTATGCACCGTACTCTTTAGGGAGTTCGGCTTCTGTCCATTCAGCGACGAAGTCAGCCAAAACTTGTGACTTTATAGCTCGCCGAGGTTTGTAAGTTATATCGAATGGTAGGAGCTCAATGGCCCATTTTGCAATGCTGCCCATTGCGTCGCGGTTATTTATGATGTCATTGAGTGGTACTTCGGAGGCCACTATTATCGAACACTCTTGAAAGTAGTGTCGGAGCTTCTGGGATGCCATGAACACCGCATACGCTATCTTCTGATAGTGTGGGTAACGGGACTTGCAGGGAGTTAACACAGTGGATACATAATACACTGGTTTTTGAAGAGGGAATTTATGCCCTTCTATCTCTCGTTCGACGACGAGTACCGCGCTTACAACTTGATGCGTTGCTGCGATGTATAACAACATTGATTCGCCCAGATTGGGCGCAGCCAGGACCGGATTTGTTGCCAATATGGCCTTTATTTCTTTGAGTCCGGCAGTGGCAGCATCCGTCCACTCGAAGTGTTTGGTGCGCCAGAGGAGGCGATAGAGGGGCAGTGCCTTTTCTCCTAGATGGGAGATAAAGCGGCTTAAAGCTGCCACGCATCCTGTTAATTTTTGTATTTGCTTGAGGTCTTTTGGGATATCCAACTGTGACAGAGCTCGGATTTTAGCCGGGTTTGCTTCAATTCCTCTACCGGATACAATGAAGCCCAACAGCTTTCCGGCTGGTACGCCGAAAACGCATTTTTCCGGATTCAGCTTGATGTCATATGCTCTGAGGTTGTCGAATGTGATCCTCAAATCGTCTACTAGAGTTTCGACGTGTTTTGTTTTGACGACTACGTCGTCTACGTATGCCTCTACTACCTTGCCGATCTGGGTAGCCAGACATGTTTGAATCATGCGCTGATATGTTGCGCCGGCATTTTTAAGTCCGAAGGGCATCGTGTTGAAGCAGAATGGTCCGTCTGGAGTAATGAATGCCGTTGCGGCTTGGTCTGCTTCCGCCATCTTGATTTGATGGAAGCCAAAGTATGCGTCGAGGAAGCACAATGAATTGTGCCCTGCGGTAGCATCGATAATTTGGTCGATGCGGGGGAGGGGGAAGGGATCCTTTGGGCAAGCCTTATTGAGGTCTTTAAAATCGACGCATAGGCGCCAGGATTTGTCCTTCTTTGGTACCATTACCAGATTTGCTAGCCAATCTGGATGTTTGATATCTCTAATGAATCCAGCTTCCAATAGTTTGTCTAGCTCTTCTCCCATTGCCTGTCTTTTGGGTTCGGAAAATCGTCGAAGAGCCTGTTTGACCGGCTTGAATCCTTTTAGGATGTTTAGGCTATGTTCTGCCAATCTGCGTGGGATTCCGGGCATGTCCGAAGGATGCCAGGCGAAAATGTCCCAATTTTCCCGAAGGAATTCGCGCAGTGCGGCGTCTACCTCGGGGTTTAATTGTGCCCCAATGGAGGCCGTCTTTGTTCGGTCCGTTGGATGGACCTGGAATTTCACTATTTCATCTGCTGGTTTGAAGGAGGTGGACTTGGATCCCACCGTAGAGCGTAGCGCAGTGAGTTCTTCTGCCGCTAGGGCTTCGGATAGTGCCTCCAGGGCTAGTGCGGCTGTCTTGTTTTCGGCGCGGAGTGCTATGTCCGGATCACTAGCGAGAGTGATTATTCCGCCGGGCCCAGGCATTTTGAGCTTCATATACCCGTAATGGGGTACAGCTTGTAAAATTGTGAATGCCTCTCTTCCTAATATAGCGTGATATCCGCTGTTGAACGGGGCCACTTGGAACGTGACTTCTTCGGATCTGTAATTGTCCGGCGAGCCGAACACCACATCGAGTGTGATTTTTCCGGTGCAGCGCGCTTCCCGGCTAGGGATTATTCCTCTGAAGGTTGTGCTGCTTCGCTGAATACGGCTCCAATCGATTTCCATTTTTTGAAGAGTTTCCTCGTAGATGAGGTTTAGTCCGCTGCCGCCATCCATGAGGACCTTTGTAAGTCGAAAGCCGTCCACTATGGGACTAAGCACCAGTGCGGCTGGTGCTCGGGCTGTTCGGAATTTAGGTTCGTCGCTGGCGTTGAAGGTGATAGCTGTGTCGCTCCATGGATTTGCTGTTGCTACTTGGTAGACTTCGGCGAGGCTGCGGATTGTTCGTTTTCCCATATTGTTTGATGCGAAGGTCTCGAAGACTGTTGATACCGTACCGGTATTGTTGGAGTGGTTTTCGGGGGCTAGAAGCTCCTCGCCACTTTTGGCCACCTGCCGTAATATCCAACATGCTCGAAGGCTATGTGTTGGGACGGCTCCCTCTGTACTATGAAGCTTACAGGGTCCATTGAGCCATCCCTCCAGTACGGTTCCGTGCCCTTTATGGGGTTTTTGCTTTTTGGTTTTTGCATCTGGGGCCTGAGTGTGATGCACCCTTTTGTTGCGGACTGGGGTTGTATTCGGGGCCGGATTATCCCAAAATTGGTTTTCGGTTTTCCGGAAACTCTCCATCGCACAGTACTTTCGTACTATGGACGCCAGATCGGTGAAGCGTATAATTTTACGATGGCCGATGGCGTTCAATATTCCCTTGTCCGTGAAATTATTGCAAAAGATTGAGATTGCGTTTTCCTCTCGGCAGTCCTTTATCCTGTCGATAACCAGGAGGAATCTGGCCCAGTAGTGATGTACTGTTTTAGCGGGCTCTTTCCATATTAGAGATAGATCGCATATGTCTGGGCGGGTGGGTGGACTAAAATCCGGACCCCTGCCCATCTTGGGGCTTAAAGGCCGAGGGGTTTCCGAATTCGGAAGCCTGGATTGCTGGACACGATCCAGCGAGTCCGGAACGATGCATGATTTTAAGTTCAATGCTCGATCGAAGTCCGTCCCTCCGCGGAAATCCGGCATGGAGGGTTCGGGAATCCGGACGTGACTAGTTTTCAATATAGGCGAAGAGTCGCCGCATTGCTCCTCTACCACTGCGACATGGTGGGTGGCTTGGGGAGAGTTAATCTCTCTCAGATCGGTTTTAAGCCCAATCTGATTGTAGTCTGTAGCGACTCCCAGGGCGGCGATGCGATCCAAGAGCTCGTTGACAGACGAGAGCTCTATTGGATCCAGCCGCTCGGCGAATTCTGAGCTGACGCGGAGATTGCTTTTGACGACTTGGGAAGTCATTGTCGAAGCAGTGGCCGGACAGGCGGTCATAAGAAAACCGCCTAGCCGGATAGTTTGGCCAGCGGCCAAGGCCCCTTTGGCGAAAATACCATCTTTGAAGACGGGTGGAGGCATCCTTCCTATCTGCGACGGCACAGATGAACTCTCAATGAAAGCACCAATGTCGGTGTCAAAACCGGCGGATCTCGGGTAGGGGGTCGTGAACTGTGCGTCTAGGCGGATGGTAACAGGAGACAACGGACACGATGTTTTACCCAGGTTCGGGCCTTCTTGATGGAGGTAAAACCCTACGTCCTGCTTGATTAATATTTATGGTATGGGTAGTACAAGAGTGGATCTACCACGAGATCAAGGAGGCTAAACCCTAAAGCTAGCCTATGGTATGATTGTTGATGTATGTTGTGTCATACGGACTAAAGCCCTCCGGTTTATATAGACACCGGAGAAGGCTAGGGTTACACAGAGTCGGTTATAATGGTAGGAGATCTACATATCCGTATCGCCAAGCTTGCCTTCCACGCCAAGGAAAGTCCCATCCGGACACGGGACGGAGTCTTCAATCTTGTATATTCGTAGTCTTGGAGTCCGGCGGACGATGATAGTCCGGCTGTCCGGACACCCCCTAGTCCAGGACTCCCTCACCCATCATGCTCAAACATTGATTCATTCATGAAACACACTCGAATATTAGCTACACCCAATACTTAAGTATGATCATATTGTCCCCTAGTTGGTGCTTTTATAAGAGAGGATGAAGACTCAATTTCAAAAATAAAAATTGCATAAAGTTAAAGAAAGACCCTTCACGGAGGGAAGTAGTGATTTATAGAGGTGCCAGAGCTCAAAGCGAAAAATTAGAGATAAAAACATTTTGGGAGGTGTATCCATCCTACCAACGAAAACGACTTGGAGCATCCCAACACTTTCCATGCTAGATATATCATAGGCGGTTCCCAAACAGAAAATAAACTTTATTCCCTTTTCCACCATAACTTTCACTTTCCATGGCTAGCCGTATCCATGGGTGCCCTCCATACCAACACTTTCCTAGGAATTTATTATTTGACAACATAAAGTAAATTCATTTTTGCATTTCGGGACTGGGCATCCCTAAAACCTTTGCCTTACTCTCGTGCAATGACAAGTGAATAAACACTCATCGTGACAATAACACATCTAGCATGGAGAATATTAGCTACCCGTTACCGTTCCACGAGCGAAACAAACACACAAAAGAGAAGTTCATTTTGAAAATTAGAGATGGCACATGCAAATTTGCTTAGAATGGCAAAAGAATACCGCATATAGGTAGATATAGTGGACACATGTGGCAAAACTGGTTTAAAGGATTTTGTATGCACAAGTAGAGGTCATACTTGGTGCAAAATGAAGGCTAGCAAAAACATTGAGAAGCGACCAACCAAGAAATGAATAATCTCATAAGCAAGCACTAAGCATAATTAACACCGAATAATGCACCACAAGTAGGATATAATTTTCATTGCATGATTATGGACTTTCGTGCATGCATAGGGAATCACAAACCTTAACACCAATATTCTTACTAGAGCACAGTTACTCATGAACATAACTCACATATCCATCATCATATCTCAAAACTATTACTAAGAATCAAGTTTATTTTGTCAAATGATCTTCATGACATATTTTTTTCTTTCTTTATCCTTCTTGGATATCTATCACTTTGGAACTAATTTTCATGTGTTGCTTTTCATAATCTCAAACAAATATAAGTGAAGATCATGAGCATAACATATTTTCTTTCTCTCAAAATAATTTAAGTGAAGCAAGAGAGAATTTCTTAAAAAATTTACTAACTCTCAAATAAATCTAAGTGAAGCAAGAGATCATTTCTTCAAAAATACTAAGCACACCGCGATCAAAAAGATATAAGTGAAGCACTAGAGCAAGTCCATTGCTCGTAAAAATTTAAGTGAAGCATAGAGAGCAATTCTAACAAGTCATGACCTAATTTTGGCTCTCTCAAATAGGTGTGTACATAAAGGAGTGATGACTTAAAACACAAATAAAACAAGCAAATACAAATATCATACAAGATGCTCCAAGCAAAGCACATATCATGTGACGAATAAAAATATAGTCTCGAGTAAAATACCGATGGTCGTTAGAAGAAAGAGGGGATGCCACTCAGGGGCATCCCCAAGCTTAGTTGGTTGATCATTCTTGGATAATATCTTGGGATGCCGTGGCATCCCCAAGCTTAGGCTCTTCTATCCTTCTTTCATCCATTGTAAGATAACCCAAAACTTGAAAACTTCAGTCACACAAAACTCAACAAAACCCTTGTGAGATCAGTTAGTAAAAGAAAGCAAACCACTACTATAAGTTCTGTGTCAAACCAATTTTTATTTTGTTTTTGTATTATATCTACTTTATTCTAACTTTTGTATGGCAAAAACTCATCAAAGAAAACCATAGAGCCATGAAAATAAGCACACAATACAAAGAAAACAGAATCTGTCAAAATAGAACAAACTATAGTAATATGGAACTTCTGAATACTTCTGTAAGTCACAAAATTCTACCAAATTAGGAAGACCAACATAATTTGTATAATAATATTGTGCAAAAAGAATTAGGGAAAAACCTATTTTCTGTGATTTATGATAATTATTTTCGTGAGTGCAAAGTTTCTGTCTTTTTCAGCAAGATCAAACAACCATCACCCCAGAAGATCCTAAAGGCTTTACTTGGCACAAACACTAACTAAAACAGAAAAAACACAATCATAAAAGTAGAATACTTGTGCTAACACTCAAGAACAGAAATGAAAAAGCAAAAATAAACTTTATTCATTGGTTTGCCTCCCAACAAGCGCTATAGTTTTACGCCCTTAGCTAGGCATAAAGCAAGGATCTAAGTTTTGTCATCTTTGGTGCTAGATCCATAAGATACCCTCATGATACATATGGTGGCTTAATTATTGTTCTAGTAAAGTGTTCTATACCCTTCCTCAAAGGAAACTGGAACTTAATATTGCCTTCTTTCATATCAATCACTGCACCGATAGTGCGTAAAAACGGTCTACCTAGAATAATTGGACAAGACGGATTGCAATCAATATCAAGAACAATAAAATCTATGGGCACATAATTACTATTTTCAAGAATAGGAACATCATTAATTCTTCCCATAGGCTTTTTAATAGTAGAATCCACTAAGTGCAAATTTAAAGAGCATTCTTCAATATCGGTAAGACCAAGCACATCACATAAAGATTTCGGAATTGTAGAAACACTAGCACCCAAGTCACAAAAAGCAACACACTCATAATTTTTAATCTTTACTTTGATAGTAGGTTCCCATTCATCATGCAACTTTCTAGGAATTGAAACTTCTAATTCCATTTTTTTTAAAGCTTTCATCATGGCATCAACAATATGTTTAGTAAAAGCTTTTTTTGTTCATAGGCATGGGGTGAATTTATCATGAATTACAACAAAGAAATACAATCAATAAAAGATCAACTATCATAATTAAAATCTTTGTAATCCAAAAGAGTGGGCACATCACTAGTTAAAGTTTTGACCTCTTCAAACCCACTTTCATAAATTTTCTCAACAAGATTTTTACCCTCCGAAATATCAGGACGCCTTCTACCTAAAAGTTGAATCTTCTCCAGTCCCTTTTTCTAATTCTTAATTTTACTAAACAAGGAATCAATAGAAGAAACACCAATAATTTTAAGATCTTCATCACTTTTGTGAAAGTAATCACTAGAAAATGCTTTTTCTAAAAATTCTCTTTTCGCTCTAAGCATAGCGGTTCTTTTCTTACTTTCATCCAAAGAACATAAAGAGCTTTAATTGATTCATCTACTTTAGGCACAAAAATTTTCATCTTGAGATTTCCACATCATGAGCAATCCTATCAACACTTCTAGACAAATCATCAATCTTATTCAACTTTTCTTCTATGGAAGTGTTGAAAACCTTTTGTGTGTTGATAAATTATTTAATATTGCTATCAAGATCAGAGGTATTCCTATTATTATTGTAAGATTGATTTCCATAGGAATTATAATAATTATTAGAGGAATTACTAGGAAAGGGCCTAGGATTAAAATTACCTCTATGGCATCACTATTTTTCTCAATCAAAGTAGACAAAGTCATATCATTAAAATAAATAGGAGCAGTTTTACTAGCAACTAATTTAATAAGAGCATCAACTTTTTCACTCAAAGAGGAAATTTCTTCATCCGAATTAACTTTTTTTACTAGTAGGGGCCCTTTCGGTATGCCATTGTGAATAATTTGCCATGATATTATCAAGCAATTTGGTGGCTTCACCAAAGGTAATGTCCATAAAAGTACCACCCGCAATGGAATCTAAAAGATTACGAGAAACAAAATTCAACCCCGCATAAATTTTTTGTATGATCATCCAAAGATTTAACCCATGAGTTGGGAAATTCCTTAGCATCATTTTCATCCTTTCCCAAGATTGTGCAACATGCTCATGTTCAAGTTGCTTGAAATTCATGTTCTGGGTTCTAAGGGAAATAATTTTTGCGGGAGGAAAATACTTAGTGATAAAAGCATCTTTGCACTAATTCCAAGAATCGATACTATTGCGAGGCAAAGAAGAGAACCAAATTTTTGCAAATCGCGCAAAGAAAACGAAAATAGTTTCATCTTGACCACATCATTGTCCACATCTTTTTATTTTGCATATCGCATAATTCCATGAAGGTATAAAGATGACATGCGGCATCCTCATTAGGAGTACCGGAAAATTGGTCTTTCATAACAAGATTCAACAAAGCAGTATTAATATCACAAGTCTCCGCACTAGTGGCAGGAGGAGCAAGCGGAGTGCCAATAAAATCATTGTTATTGGTATTTGAGAAGTCACATAGTTTGGTGTTCTCTTGAGTCATGATGACCACACAACAAGATTGCACTCAAAAAACAGATCCGACAAGAAAACGGCAAACAGAAAAAGAGAGGCGAATAAAACGGCAAATTTTTGTGAAGTGGGGGAGAGGAAAATGAGATGCAAATAATGTAAATTGCAAGAAGATGATATTTGTGATTAGGAACCTGGTTATGTTGAAGATCTTCCCCGGCAACGGCGCCAGAAGTTCCTTTTGATGTCGCTTGAAGCTACGTCGGTATTTCCCCAAAGAGGAAGGGATGATGCAGCACAACGGCGGCAGGTATTTCCCTCAGATATGAAAACCAAGGTTATCGAACCAGTAGGAGAACCAAGCAACACAACGTAAACAGCCCCTGCACACAAATAACAACACCTCACAACCCGACGTGTTAAAGGGGTTGTCAATCCCTTTCGGGGTACGGCGCCTCAAGATAGGCAAAGGACGTGAGGTAAATTTGTAGATAGGATAAATAGATCGTGGAACAAATAAATTGCAGCAATGTATTTTTGTATTTTTTGATTTAATAGATCTGAAAATAAACGCAAGGAAAAAGTAGATCGCAAGGCAAATATATGAGAAAGAAGACCCGGGGGCCGTAGGTTTCACTAGTGGCTTCTATCAAGAAAAATAGCAAACGGTGGGTGAACAAATTACAGTTGGGCAATTGATAAAACTTCAAATAATCATGACGATATCCAAGCAATGATCATTACATGGGCATCATCTCCAAGATTAGTAGACTTACTCCTGCCTGCATCTACTACTATTACTCCACACATCGACCGCTATCCAGCATGCATCTACTGTATTAAGTTCATGGAAAAACAGAGTAATGCAATAAGAACGATGACATGATGTAGACAAGATTTGTTTATCTATTGGGACAGATATGGATCCCGTCTTTTTATCCTTGGTAGCAACGATACATACGTGTCGGTTCCCTTTCTGTCACTAGGATCAAGCACCGTAAGATCGAACCCACTACCGGGCACCTCTTCCCATTGCAAGATAAATAGATCAAGTTGGCCAAACAAAACCCAAATATCAGAGAAGAAATACGAGGCTATAAGAGATCACACACATAAGAGATCAAAGAACTCAAATAACTTGCATGGATATAAAAAAGATATAACTAATCAAAAACTCGAAGTTCATCAGATCCCAACAAACACACCGCCAAAAGACTTACATCATATGGATCTCCAACAGACCATTGTATTAATAATCAAGAGAGAGAGAGAGAGTAAGCCATCTATCTACTAACTACAGACCCAAAGGTGTACAAAGAACTACTCGCGCATCATCGGAGAGGCACCAATGGAAGTGGTGAACCCCTCCGTGATGGTGTCTAGATTGGATCTGGTGGTTCTGGACTCTGCAGCAGCTGTATGAATATTTCGTCGACTCACCTAGGGTTTCTGTAATATTGGGGTATTTATAGAGCAAAGAGTTGGTCCAGGGGGCACCCGAGGTGGGCACAACCCACCAAGGCGCGCCTAGGCCTCCTAGCGCGCCCTGGTGGGTTGTCCCCTCCTCGGGACTCCCCCTAGGTGCAACCAGGGCCTGACTTTTCCTTCTGGTCCATAAAAATCATCATAAATTGGCGTGGCGTTTGGACTCCATCTGATATTGATTTCCCGCGATGTAAAAAACATGCAGAAAACAGCAACTGGCACTTGGCACTATGTCAATAGTTTAGTTCCAAAAAATGATATAAAATGACTATATAATGATTATAAAACATCCAAGATTGATAATAAAACAGCATGGAATAATCAAAAAATATAGAGACGTTGGAGACGTATCACCACCTCACTAGTGTCCTTATGGATGGAGGAAGGAGTCTCAACCTGATCTATCAGGATACTTTCCATAAGATGGGGATCGACCCATCAGGAATCAAGCCTAGTAACACTACCTTTAAAGATGTGATACCAAGAGTAGAGTCCTGTTGTACGGGCTCAATCACACTGGAGGTAGTATTCGGCTCCCCAGACAACTTTCACAGCGAAGATTTAATCTTCTACATTGTCACTTTCCGCAATGGCTACCATGCACAGCTCGGACGAACTACTTTCGCCCGCTTTAATGTAGTCCCACACTATGCTTACTTGAAGCTCAAAATGCCCGGACCTCGTGGCGTAATTACAATCAATGGTAATATGGAGCGCTCACTCCGTACTGAAGAGCAGATCACGGCCCTTGCAGCCGAAGCGTATAGAGGCCTTATCAAGCCAAACAGTTCACCGGCCAATAAAGCCAACAACGTATCCAAACGGGTCTAATCTGCGCACAATAGTGAGAAATCAGCGGATCCAGATACTGATTAGCAGTTCGGCCTCCGCCGATCGCCCCACCAGGTTGCGGCTTATGTGGCGCGCATACATAATTACACACTAAAAATACCTTGCGCGACGCCGAAGGAACACTACAGAAGAAGTCCATTGCATGGCTTGACCATAGTTGGACCGCATATATCTTTTTCCTTTTAACACAGGTTCATCAAGAGCCCTACTCACAAGATGGCCGTCGCAGGAGATCCTTTTAAGGCTGGCGCACTTCGAGCCATCAAATACTCCTCTCAAAGGACTCAATACTGAGGAGAAAAGGCGTAGACGTGCAGCAGGGCATCATTGAAGTTTCTTCTCCGAACTATGATTTTTAGGCCCTGTGTTAGACTTCCCTTATGTATTTTTTTCTTTTTCTCTTTAGGCATGTAATATGACCTTAATATCGAACGACATCGCATGCCATTGACATATCAATAAAGATATAAAGGGCACATCTGATTATCACCTTCTTGGTTGGGTGTTAGGTTCTTTCCTTGTCATCTACGCCCTTCCTTACGTTCGACTGA
Source organism: Triticum aestivum (assembly GCF_018294505.1). Lineage (NCBI taxonomy): Eukaryota > Viridiplantae > Streptophyta > Magnoliopsida > Poales > Poaceae > Triticum > Triticum aestivum. The sequence continues at coordinate 261,309,945 of NC_057807.1, forward strand.
CATATGTGGATTGACACGATCTCATACCAGGGGCTATATTCGGCCCCGCAAAATTCTCAAAGTCTGAACACCCATAGCGAACTCTTCGGCGTCTCGGATATTTCATTATATGCATCAGCTCTGAATCATGTCTTTGGTCTATAGTTGGGTTGCCCGGCTCCCATGTTTGCCACCTTACGTTCCGCAAGTTCGGCTAAGGTAGTAAAGGGAGAACTACTGCGATTGTATTTCTGGTTCGTCTGGTCAAGTACCTCAGTAGAGAAAGCCGAAACTGGCTGTCATGATAGGCGAGAGCGGGTCAGCGATCCAGCAACTAAGTGTCATACTACAAATCGTTCATGATTTACGCCGTGTTATACGAGGGGCTAGGGTTCTGACCAGCCGCGTTGCAAAGGCGCCGTACTCCAGATTGCCAATCACACAACAAGGGGCTATAACTTAGCGCCACCAATGGACTTTTATGGCTAAGTGAAAGTACTAAAACCACATAGTATGATTGCCTAGTTCACCTGCAAGACGCCTCCTACATTGGACAAAGACGTTGGATAAAGTGCGGTCTTGCGTTCCCGAACACCCTGGTAATATTTACGTGGGGGCTACAGCCGACGACTGGTAAACTTTCAGACATATAAATAGCAAAATAGGAGGATAAACTAAATCATAAATATCATACACCATGAGTTCGTTACATGACTCTTACAAACCGGACTCAACTACTCAAAGTTGACGTCCTTCGAACACTGGCCCTCCATAATGCGGGCTCCCTCGAGGACCTCATCAAAGTACTTCTCTAGCCACCGGTGCTCTTTTCCTTTAAGCGGCCCCGTGGTAGCAATTTCGATGGCCTTCATCTTTACCCACTACACCTTGACACGGACAAAGGCCATCCGGACACCTTCAATACAGGATGACCACTTGAGGGCATCGATCCGAGGGAGCGCCTCGACTAGCTTATTCACGAGCCCGAAGTGACTATTAGGGATGGATTCGGCCGACCACAAGCAGACTATAACATCCTTCATGGCCAGTCCGGCCACCCTATGCAGCTCGGACAACTGCTTCAGTTGGTCACTTAGGGGCACGGGAAGTTCTGGCGCAGGTATTGCGACCAGAACAACTTCTCCATCGAGCTCCCCTCTTCAGCTCAGAAGAATGCGGCGGCATCTGCAATACTCCCCAGCAGATCAGCAAAGGCGCCTGGAGAACTCCAAACTTGGGTCAGTAAAATATATCTCTTACTATTATATCTACTCTCCATGATAAAGGCCTTACCAGCCGCAATATGCTTTGCCTCTTGTATCTCCTGGCAAGCGTCCTGGGCATCAACCTGGGCCTCCTTTAGGCTCTCAAGATCTTTGGCTAGTTCGGAGGCTTGCTTCAAACTCTTCTACTCTAAGGACTTGCACCTTGCGATGGTGTCCTTGAGCTCCTGCTCTACTTCTCCCACCCGCACCTCGTGTCTTCGGCGGGTGGTTTGCTCTTCCTCTAGAGCCCTGGCCGCCTTGTCCGCGGGCACCTTGCTCGCCTTTGCCTCCTTCTTGGCTTTGGCAAGGGAGCTCTTGAGGGACTCGACCTCGGCTGCGCCAACTGCGAGTATATTCACAACATCCTTAGTCAATTTCAAGCCGACTACACACGAATATAATTTTCGGATATACTGAAATACCACATACCTTGGGTTTTGTCGAACCGCTTGTTGGTACGGTCGAGTTCCTCATCGGATAGCCGAAGCTTCCGATTGAGATGAGCAATTTCGGTGGCCTGGGCAGTAGCTGCCAGCTTCGAAGCCTGTCAAAAACAAATACAATGCATTATATAATTGTTGATGATACTCTGTTCGGATTGTTCTAGTCTGGACAGAGTCTCTGGGGCTACTGTCTACACGTGGGCTTCGCCTCGAACATATATAAACAAAATACTTATGAAGCATATTATGCTGCTTACCTCAAAGCCTGTCAGTAGGCTGTGGAAAGCTTCGGTCAGTCCGCTCTTTGCGGACTGAACCTTCTCCATAGCCGCACCCATAAGGATGCGGTGGTCCTCTACGATGGAGGCACATTCCAGTTCCTCCCGCATAGTGTCAGCGGCCTCCAGATTGATAGAGGCCGCAGACAGAGCTCCTGCTCCTCCACCCTCCTTCGAAGGGGGATGTTGGTGCGAACCCGGTGCCGTACTGGTCTTCGGGATGGCGTTCGGCGAGGTCCCGGACTGTTGAAGTCCTCCACCCTTGATGGTTGTGGGGGTCGCCGTGCCACGCTCTACAATGTCCGAGGTGTTGTCCTTGGGCACCTTCTGGACTGTCTTGTCCGCCCCTCCCCGGCCAGGAGATGTCCTTCGGGATGACACCTCGGTGTCCTCCATGGCAGGGGGGAGAGAGGGCGCGAGATGGGTCGTCACTCTCCACCTCCTCGGGGCTAAAGAGTCCCCCGTCGAAGAAGAGGGGATCAAGATCTCGCATGGAGGGCTAAAAAGCATAGAGGAAGTTGAGCATGACAAAGTCAGATTAAAGAGATAATCGAATGAGTGAGTTTCTAATACATACGCTCGGTCAGAGGCTTCTCCCTTTGTCCCGCCCCGGGCTATGTTCGGACTCCGCGTCCGAACCATCCGAGAGGATCACTCGCCCTTTCTTCGGCCTCGCCCCCTCCAGGTTCTTGGGGGCCATCCTTTTTCCCCTCCTTGTCTTGAGGGGGAGTCTCTCTCCGCCTCCTCATCCTCCTCCTCCTCCTCCTCTTCTTTGTCCTCGTCTTCCTCGCGGGAGGAAACGGGCTCGGCCTCTCCGGACATTGTTGCCGGAGGGACCTTGCGGCAGGGCCCATTCTTGGGCCCCTTGATCTTCTTCTTGGCCTTCTTCTCCGACGGCTAATAAGGCGCCGGAACCAGCATTTCCTCCAGCTGAGGAGTGACTGGGTTTTTGGGCAGTGGAGACGGACACTTGATCCGCTCCGACTTCTTGGTCCAACCCTGCAGCGAAAGACGAGTTGATGATTTGGCATAGACCAAATATATATATATATGTATATATATATATATAGATATGTCTTCGGAGATATTGGATACTTATTGGAGAGGCCGGATACCTGACGTTGATGCCGATGTCTTCGGTCTCCATGGGCCAGCTACTCTTCTTCACCTTGAAAAGCAGTTTCCACATTCCCTCATGCGTGGTGTCGAGGAAGTTCTACAGCGTACGTGGATCCTCCGGCTTGAATTCCCACATGGGGGAAGCCCGGCGCTAGCAGGGGAGAATGCGGTGGAAGAGCATGATCTGAACCACGTTGGTTAGACCAACATTCTTCCCCAACACGTTGGGCGTGTCTGCAGCGCTAGCACCTCCGTCTGGGACCCCCAGTCGGGGCCCTTCTTGTTCCAGGAGGTGAGCCTCATGGGGGGTCCGGATCTGGACTCCGGAATGGCCGCCCAGTTAGGGTAGCACAGCTCGGTGATATAGAACCACTCTTATTGCCAGATTTTCACGGTCTCCACGAAGGCCCCCTTTGGCCAAGTGGTGTTTGGCAGCTTGCTAATCATAGTTGCGTGCTACGTCTTGAGCTTGCGTTGGATTTCCTCGAAGGGGAGAGGGTGATGCGGCAATAGTAGTGTAAGTATTTCCCTCAGTTTTTGAGAACCAAGGTATCAATCCAGTAGGAGGCTCCTCAAAAGTCCCACGCACCTACACAAACAAACAAAGAACTCGCAACTAACGCAATAAAGGGGTTGTCAATCCCTTCACGGCCACTTGCGAAAGTGAGATCTAATAGAGATAATAAGATAAGATAAATAAATTTTTGGTATTTTATAATATAGATGCAAAAAGTATAGATGCAAATAAAAGTAAATTGGAAGCAAATATGATAAGAGATAGACCCGGGGGCCATAGGTTTCACTAGTGGCTTCTCTTAAGATAGCATAAGTATTACAGTGGGTGAACAAATTACTGTCGAGCAATTGATAGAAAAGCGAATAATTATGAGATTATCTAGGCATGATCAGGTATATAGGAATCACGTCTGTGACAAGTAGACCGACTCTTGCCTGCATCTACTACTATTACTCCACACATCGACCGACTCCTGCCTGCATCTAGAGTATTAAGTTCATAAGAACAGAGTAACGCATTAAGCAAGATAACAAGATGTAGAGGGATAAACTCAAGCAATATGATATAAACCCCATCTTGTTATCCTCGATGGCAACAATACAATACGTGCCCTGCAACCCTTTCTGTCACTGGGTAAGGACACCGCAAGATTGAACCCAAAGCTAAGCACTTCTCCCATGGCAAGAAAGATCAATCTAGTAGGCCAAACCAAACTGATAATTCGAAGAGACTTGCAAAGATAACTCAATCATACATAAAAGAATTCAGAGGAGATTCAAATATTATTCATAGATAAACTTGATCATAAACCCACAATTCATCGGATCTCGACAAACACACCACAAAAAGAGTTTACATCGAATAGATCTCCACAAGAGAGGGGGAGAACATTGTATTGAGATCAAAAAAGAAAGAAGAAGCCATCTAGCTAATAACTATGGACCTGTAGGTCTTTGGTATACTACTCACAACTCATCGGTGGGGCTATGGTGTTGATGTAGAAGCCCTCCGTGGTCGATTCCCCCTCCGACAGAGCGCCGATGAAGGCTCCAAGATGGGATCTCACGGATACAGAAGGTTACGGTGGTGGAAATTGTGTTTCGTCTACTCCCTGGATATTTTCGGGGTACGTAGGCTTATATAGGAGGAAGAAGTACGTCGGTGGACGCCCGAGGGGCCCACGAGACAGGGGGTGCACCCTATGGGGGGGCCCTCCTATCTCGTGGAGGCCTCGGCTGCTTCTTGACTTGCACTCCAAGTCTTCTGGATCACGTTCGTTCCAGAAATCACGCTCCCGAAGGTTTCATTCCGTTTGGACTCAGTTTGATATTCCTTTTCTTTGAAATACTGAAATAGGCAAAAAAAACAGCAATACGGGCTGGGCCTCCGGTTAGTAGGTTAGTCCCAAAAATGATATAAATGTGTAAAATAAAGCCCATAAACATCCAAAAGGGGTAATATAATAGCATGGAACAATCAAAAATTATGGATACGTTGGAGATGTATCAAGCATCCCCAAGCTTAATTCCTGCTCATCCCTGAGTAGGTAAATGATAAAAAGAGAATTTTTGATGTGGAATGCTACCTAGCATAATTCTCAATGTAATTTTCTTTATTGTGGCATGAATGTTCAGATCCAAATGATACAAAATAAAAGTTCATATTTAACATGAAAATGGTGATACTTCAAGCATGCTAATCAAGGTAATCATGTCTTCTCAAAATAACATGGCCAAAGAAAGTTATCCCTACAAAATCATATAGTCTGGCTGTTGCTCTATCTTCATCACACAAAGTATTTAATCATGCACAACCCTGATGACAAGTCAAGCAATTGTTTCATACTTTAATAATATCAAACTTTTTCAACTTTCACGCAGTACATGAGCGTGAGCTATGGACATAGCACTATATGTGGAATAGAATTGTGGTTGTGGAGAAGACAAAAAAGGAGAAGATAGTCTCACATTAGCTAGGCGTATCAACGGGCTATGGAGATGCCCACTAATAGATATCAATGTGAGTGAGTAGGGATTGCCATGCAACGGATGCAATAGAGCTATAAATATATGAAAGCTCAACAAAAGAAACTAAGTGGGTGTGCATCCAACTTGCTTTCTCACGAAGACCTAGGGCATTTTTGAGGAAGCCCATCATTGGAATATACAAGCCAAGTTCTATAATGAAAAATTCCCACTAGTATATGAAAGTAACAACATATGAGACTCTCTATCATGAAGATCATGGTGCTATTTTGAAGCACAAGTGTGGAAAAAGAGATAGTAGCATTGTACCTTCTCTCTTTTTCTCTCATTTTATTTTTTTTATTTTTTTCCTTTTTTTTCTTTTCTTTTCTTTGGCCTTCTTTTTGTTTGGCCTTTCTCTTTTTTTTCTTTTTTCTTTTTGTAAAGTCCGAAGTCTCATCACGACTTGTGGGGGAATCATAGTCTTCATCATCCTTTCCTCACTAGGACAATGCTCTAATAATGAAGATCATCACACTTTTATGGATTTACAACTCAAAGCTAGAACAAGATATGACTCTATGAATGCCTCCGGCGGTGTGCCGGGATATGCAATGAATCAAGAGCGACATGTATGAAAATTATGAAGGTGGCCTTGCCACAAATACAATGTCAACTACATGATCATGCAAAGAGCAATATGAAAAAAGTAATGCGTCTCATATGAACGGAACGGTGGAAAGTTGCATGGCAATATATCTTGGAATGGCTATGGAAACGCCATAATAGGTAGGTATGGTGGCTGTTTTGAGGAAGGTATATGGTAGGTGTATGGTACCGGCGAAAGTTGCGCGGCACAAGGAAGGCTAGCAATGATGGAAGGGTGAAAGGGTACGTATAATCCATGGACTCAACATTAGTCAAAAGAACTCATGTACTTGTTGCAAAAATCTTGAAGTCATCAAAAACCAAAGCACTATGCGCATGCTTCTAGGGGGATAGATTGGTAGGAAAAGACCATCGCTCGTCCCCGACCGCCACTCATAAGGAAGACAATCAATAAATAAAATTGTTCTCCAACTTCATCACAAAGCGGTTCACCATACGTGCACGCTACGGGAATCACAAACTTCAACACAAGAATTCTTTAAATTCATAATCACCCAACTAGCATGACTTTAATATCACTACCTCCATATTTCAAAACAATTATCAAGCATCATATTGATCATAGCATCCAATTCACTTCCTATGATAGTTTTTATTATACCCAACTTGGATGCCTACCATTCTACGACCAATTTTATAACCATAGAAAATACCATGCTGTTCCAAAAGACTCTAAAAAAGATATAAGTGAAGCATGAGAGACTAGCAATTTCTTCAAAATTAAGTCACCGCCGTGCTCTAAAAGATAATAGTGAAGCACTAGAGCAAAAACTATCAAGCTCAAAAGATATAAGTGAAGCACATAGAGTATTCTAGCAAATTCTAATCAAGTAGGCTTCTACAAAAAGGTGTGTACAGCAAGGATTATTGTGCTAAACTAAAAAGCAAAGACTAATATAATACACGACGCTCCAAGCAAAACACATATCATGTGGCAAATAAAAATATAGCTCCAAGTAAAGTTACCAATGAATGAAGACGAAAGAGGGGATGCCTTCCCGGGGCATCCCCAAGCTTAGGCTTTTGGATATCCTTGAATATCTTGGGGTTCCTTGGGCATCCCCAAGCTTAGGCTCTTGCCACTCCTTATTCCATAGTCCATAAAAGCTTTACCCAAAACTTGAAAACTTCACAACACAAAACTCAATAGGAAATCTTATAAGCTCCGTTAGTGAAAGAAAACAAAACCACCACATAAGGTACTGCAATGAACTTATTCTTTATTTATTTTGGTGTTAAACCTACTGTAATCCAACTTCTCTATGGTTTATAAACTAATTTACTAGCCATAGATGCATCGAAATAAGCAAACGACACACGCAAATCAGAATCTGTCAAAAACAGAACAGTCTGTAGAAATCTGTAACTAACACAAACTTCTGGAACTCTAAAAATCCTACCAAAATAGTAAGTCCTAGACAATTTGTTTATTGATCAGAAGCAAAAAGAATCAGCGCAAAAGCCCGTTCCTGTGATTTAACAAATCTATATTCGTGCGTGCAAAGTTTCTGTTTTTCAATAGAATCAAATCAACTATCATCATAGGTTATCCTATAGGTTCTACTTGGCACAAACACTAATTAAAAGATAAAAACACATCTAAACATAAGGTAGATGCAAGATTTATTACTAAACTGGAGCAAAAACAAAAAAGACATAAAGAAAATTTGGTTGCCTCCCAACTAGCGCTATCATTTAACGCCCCTAGCTAGGTATAAAAGCAAAGATAGATCTAACGGGTGCCATCTTTGGCACTAAATTCATAAGTAGCCCTCATGATAGATTCATAAGTTAATTTGACTTTCTTTCTTGGAAAGTGCTCCATGCCTTTCTTTAATGGAAATTGGAATCTAATATTCCCTTCCTTCATATCAATAATCGCGCCAATCGTTCTAAGGAAAGGTCTACCAAGAATAATAGGGCAAGAAAGATTGCAACCTATATCAAGAACGATAAAATCCACGGGCACCAAATTTCTATTTGCAACAATGAGAACATCATTGATCCTTCCCATTGGATTTTGAATGGTGGAATCCGCAAGGTGCAAATTTAAAGAGCAATCATCAAGATCATGGAAACCTAGAATATCACATAAAGTTTTCGGAATCGTGGAAACACTAGCACCCAAATCACACAAAGAAAAACACTCATGATCTTTAATTCTAATCTTTATAGTAGGTTCCCACTCATCATTAAGTTCTAGGTATAGAAACTTCCAAATTAAGTTTTTCATCATAAGATTGCATCAAGGCATCAACAATATGTTTGGTAAAAGCTTGTTTTGACTATAAGCATGAGGAGAATTAACAACTGATTGCAACAAGGAAATACAACCTTCTAAATAACAATTATCATAATCAAATTCCTTGAAATCCGAGATAGTGGGTTCAATACTATTTAAAGTTGTGACCTCTCCAATCTCACTTTTACCAAATTTAGCATCAAGATCCAAAAACTCTGAATTCTTGGGACGCCTTCTAGGCAAAGTTGACTCATCATCAGTCCCATAATTATCAAAATTCATATTGCAAAACATATATCTAATAGGACACGCATCAATCACTTTGAGATCTTCATCATTATTTTCATGGAAACTAGAAGAACACGCTTTTATAAAGCTATCTTTTTTAGCACGCAATCTAGCGGTTCTTTCCTTGCACTCGTCAATGGAAATTCTCATTACTTTGAGAGACTCATTGATATCATGCTTAGGAGGAGAAGATCTAAGTTTAAGAGAATCAATATCAAGCGAAAGTCTATCAACATTCCTAGCCAAATCATCAACTTTGAGCAATTTTTCTTCAAGCGAAGCATTAAAATTCTTTTGAGAAATCATAAATTCTTTCACACTATTCTCAAAATCAGAGGGCATCTTATTAAAATTACCATAAGAATTATTGTAGGAATTTACATAATTATTAGAGGAATTACTAGGGAACGGTCTAGCATTAAAGTTTCCTCTATAAGCATTGTTTCCAAAACTATTCCTACCAACAAAAATCACATCCATAGATTCATTATTATTCTCAATCAAAGAAGACAAAGGCATGTCATTGGGATCAAGAGGAGTATTTTTAGTAGCAAACAATTCCATAAGTTCATCCATCTTTCCACTCAAAACATTGATTTCTTCTATAACATGCACTTTTTTACTAGAAGACCTTTCGGTGTGCCATTGAGAATAATTAGCCATAATATTATCAAGAAGTTTTGTAGCATCTCCTAACGTGATTTCCATAAACGTGCCTCCCGCGGCCGAATCTAAGAGATTTCTAGAAGCAAAGTTCAAACCGGCATAAAAATTTTGTATGATCATCCATAAATTCAAACCATGAGTAGGGCAATTGCGAAGCATCAATTTCATTCTTTCCCAAGATTGGGAAACATGCTCATGATCAAGTTGTTTAAAATTCATAATGTCGTTCCTAAGAGTGATGATCTTAGCGGGAGGAAAATACTTAGAGATAAAAGCATCTTTGCACTTTTTCCAAGAATCAATACTATTTATAGGCAAAGACGAAAACCAAACTTTAGCACGATCTCTAAGTGGAAACGGAAATAACTTCAATTTGACAATATTGTTATCCGTATGTTTCTTCTTTTGCATATCACACAAATCAATAAAGTTGTTTAGATGAGTAGCGGCATCTTCACTAGGAAGGCCGACGAATTGATCTTTCATAACAAGATTCAGCAAAGCAGTATTGATTTCACAAGACTCAACATCACTAAGAGGGGCAATCGGAGTACTAAGGAAATCATTGTTATTGGTATTCAAGAAATCACACAACTTGGTATTATCTTGCGCCACGGCAACAAGTAATCCAACACGCAAGCAAACAGAAAAAGGCAAGCGAAAGAGAGAGGAGGAGATTGGGAAAGAGAGGGCGAATAAAACAGCAAGGGTGAAGTGGGGGAGAGGAAAACGAGAGGCAAATGGCAAATAGTGTAAATGCGAGGGAGATGGGTTTGTGATGGGTACTTGGTATGTCTTGACTTGAGCGAAGACCTCCCTAGCAACGGCGCCAGAAATCCTTCTTGCTACGTCTTGAGCTTGCGTTGGTTTTCCTCGAAGAGGAGATGGTGATGCAACAATAGTAGCGTAAGTATTTCCCTCCGTTTTTGATAACCAAGGTATCAATCCAGTAGGAGGCTCCTCAAAAGTCCCACGCACCTACACAAACAAACAAAGAACTCGCAACCAACGCAATAAAGGGGTTGTCAACCCCTTCACAGCCACTTGCGAAAGTGAGATCTAATAGAGATAATAAGATAAGATAAATATATTTTTGGTATTGTATAATATAGATGCAAAAAGTAAAGATGCAAATAGAAGTAAATTGGAAGCAAATATGATAAGAGATAGACCCGGGGGCCATGGGTTTCACTAGTGGCTTCTCTCAAGATAGCATAAGTATTACGGTGGGTGAACAAATTACTGTCGAGCAATTGATAGCAAAGCGAATAATTATGAGATTATCTAGGCATGATCAGGTATATAGGCATCACGTCCGTGACAAGTAGACCGACTCCTGTCTGCATCTACTACTATTACTCCACACATCGACCGACTCCTGCCTGCATCTAGAGTATTAAGTTCATAAGAACAGAGTAACGCATTAAGCAAGATGACATGATGTAGAGGGATAAACTCAAGCAATATGAAACCCCATCTTGTTATCCTCGATGTCAACAATACAATACGTGCCTTGCAACCCTTTCTGTCACTGGGTAAGGACACCGCAAGATTGAACCCAAAGCTAAGCACTTCTTCCATGGCAAGAAAGATCAATCTAGTAGGCCAAACCAAACTGATAATTCGAAGAGACTTGCAAAGATAACTCAATCATACAGAAAAGAATTCAGAGGAGATTCAAATATTATTCATAGATAATCTTGATCATAAACCCACAATTCATCGGATCTCGACAAACACACTGCAAAAAGAGTTTACATCGAATAGATCTCCATAAGAGAGGGGGAGAACATTGTATTGAGATCCAAAAAGAAAGAAGAAGCCATCTAGAAATAACTATGGACCCGTAGGTTTGTGGTAAACTACTCACAACTCATCAGAGGGGCTATGGTGTTGATGTAGAAGCCCTCCGTGGTCGATTCCCCCTCCGGCAGAGCGCCCGCGAAGGCTCCAAGATGGGATATCGTGGATACAGAAGGTTACGGTGGTGGAAATTGTGTTTTGTCTGCTCCCTGGATGTTTTCGGGGTACGTAGGCTTATATAGGAGGAAGAAGTACGTCGGTGGACGCCTAAGGGGCCCACGAGATAGGGGCGCGCCCTCCTATCTCGTGGAGGCCTCGGCTGCTTCTTGACTTGCACTCCAAGTCCTCTGGATCACGTTTGTTCCAAAAATCACGCTCCCGAAGGTTTCATTCCATTTGGACTCCGTTTGATATTCCTTTTCTTCGAAATACTGAAATAGGCAAAAAAAATAGCAATACGGGTTGGGTCTCCGGTTAGTAGGTTAGTCCCAAAAATGATATAAATGTGTAAAATAAAGCCCATAAACATCCAAAAGGGGTAATATAATAGCATGGAACAATCAAAAATTATAGATACGTTGGAGACGTATCACTTCGCCGCAGTCCGCGTGTTGCCCTTCAACTACCTCCGGCTTCATGTTGAAGACCTTGAGCCATAGGCTGAAGTGTGGGCGGACGCAGAGGAGAGCCTCACACACGACTATGAACGTCGATATGTGGAGGAATGAGTTTGGGGCTAGATCGTTAAAATCTAGCCCGTAGTAGTACATAAGTCCGCGGATGAATGAGTGGAGTGGAAAACCTAACCCTCTAAGGAAGTGGAGAAGGAAGAAGACCCGTTCGCCGGTCTCCGGAGTGGGAAGGACTTGACCTTCAGGGGAAGCCGGTGCTTGATATCGGCGACAAGGTACCCCGCACTCTGGAGATCTGTTATGTCCTTCTCCATCACGGAGGAGGCCTCCTACTTTCATTTGGAGCCAGCTCCGGCCATGGTCGGAGTAGGTGGTGGTTGTGGAGAGAAAGACGTAGACTTTGCGGGTGCATAGAGCTTGGGAGATTGGAAGGATGAGGAGATGTGAAGGCATGGGGAGGAAAGTGGGGGTCCCTTGCCCTCTTATAGGCAACAAAAATACCAACCGCCCCCACACTAGTGCCTTGAATCTCACCTATTCCCAATGAACGCGTGCGCCGCAAACGGTTGGATTACCCAAATGTCATTGATATGCAATCCCGTATTAAGTGCAAATGGGGCGTGGCCTTGAAACACGAAATGCGGGGCGTGAAAATGGTTCAAAATGCCGAAGGGTCAAGTCTGACGCTTCGTCGAAAAAAGTTATTATTCTTATTTTTTTATCCTACCTTCGCGGCTAAGGTTTGTGTTTGTTATGAAAATATGGATACAATTCTTTTATAGAAGAAAGCCGATGCGTATTCTTGAAGGAACCTGCCTTGTAATGCCGAAGACAATCTGAGCGCCGAATATATCATCATTGAAGACTAGTTCAGGGGCTATTGTGGGAGTCCTGGATTAGGGGGTCCTCGGGCGTCTAGTCTATTGGTCGGACTGATGGGCCGTCAAGATACAGGACAGAAGATTATCTCTCGTGTCCGGTGGGGACTCTCACATGCGTGGATGGCAATTATAGGTGTCTGGATATATTGTTCCTTTCTGTAAAACTGACTTTGTACAACCCTAAGCCCCTCTGGTGTCTATATAAATCGGAGGGTTAGATCGGAGGCACGATCACAACATTGCTAGGCTAGCTTTGTAGGGTTAGCCGAATAGATCTCGAGGTAGATCTACTCTTGTAACCCCTATCCCCTCAAATATAATCAAGTAGGAGTAGGGTTTTACCTCCATTAAGAGGGTCTGAACCTGGGTAAATACTGTGTCCCTTCTCCATAGTTACCATTGATCCTCACATGCACAACTTGGGCCCCCCTACCCGAGATCTACCGGTTTTGACACCGACATCGAGGCTGGTGTTCTTGAATTCAGTGTCGTTGTCACTTCTGATGTGCTTGATCTTGATGCCATAGTTTGTCATGGCACGATTGGCGAATCGTCTGAAGACATCCTGCACTTCAATCTTGTAGAGAATTATATGCACCCAAGTATATCTAGAATAATCATCAACAATCACAAAGCCATAAAGATATGCAGTGGTAGTAAGGGTAGAGTAGTGAGTAGGGACAAATAAGTCCATGTGTAACATCTCAAAGGGACATGAAGTCGTCATGATTGTCTTCGAGGGATGTTTTGCCCTAGTCATCTTCCCTGCTTCGCAAGCACCACATAGATGGTCTTTCTTGAACTTGACGCCCTCGATGCCAATGATATGCTTCTTCTTCACAAATGTGTGCAAGTTCCTCATGCCTGCATGTCCTAGCCTTTGATGCCAAAGCCAGCACTCTGAAGCTTTTGCTAGAAGACATACGACAAGTCGTGGTCCTATGGAGAAATCTACCATATACAGATCACCTCTTCGATAAGCTTCAAAGACTAAAGATTTGTCAGAAGCCATTAGCAGAAGACATTGATATTTTCCAAATATCACAATCATGTTAAGATCACAAAGCATTGAGACAAACATTATGTTGTATCCAAGGGATTCAACAAGCATCACTTTATCCATGTGTTGATCCTTTGAGATAGCAACTCTACCTAGGCCCAATACTTTGCTTTTACCAGTGTCAGCAAATGTGATATGGCTTTTTGTGGATGGTTGAAGAGTAGAATCCATGAGAAGACTTCGATCACCAGTCATGTGGTTAGTGCATCCACTATCCATGATCCATTCAGTTGCTTTCAGAGTGGTACCCTATAGTGCAGTTAGTAGGATAGGCTTCACAGAGAGTATTGTGAAGGAGAAACATTTGATGAACAAGGATACTATGAAATGTAAGATTCTTGGATGGTAAGATTGGATGTTCATCAAGAAATCAAGGGATGAAATAAATGATAAGACCATTTGGAGATTTTATCTTGCGCCCAACAAGTTGTTTTAGGTCCCCCAGCTTGTCTTCATAAGTCAATGAGTTCCGGCTAGAGATCTGAACCTGCAAGAGAAGTTAATTCTTCTTAACCACTCACATAGGAAGGGGTGGCTTAGAAGCAATGAGTCTAAGTGCAGCATGAGAGATTTTTTTGTCTTTGAGGCCCTAGCAAATAGTTTTGCAGGAGGTGAATAATACACAAATGAATAAGCAGAAAAGTTCTTTGATTTGTGAACATATCGGTTCAAAGGGACATGCTTATATTCAAGAGTCTGATGATAGTTTCCCTACAAAACATTGGTGTTAGGGTGACCTTGTGAGGTCCTCTGTATGTATGCAGCCTTTGGGCCATATGAAGCCTTTGGTCTAGAGTTTGTCTTGTTTCCTGTTCGTGTCTTCTTTCCTGTCTATATGCAGCCTTTGGGCCATATGAAACCTTTAGGAGCCCAAATCTTCTTCATAGGTGGCCCATTCCTACAGTTAGTTCCAATAAACTAGAAAACACTTCACCATTCTGATTCTTGAACAGTCTATAAATTGAGTCAAATGACTCATCAATGATAATTGGGTGAGGACAAGAGAAACCAGATAAGGTGGATGGATCCACTGAAGGGCCCTTTGTAGCAACCCATGTGGTTTTGGGGTACTGCTCAGGCTTCTAGTAAGAACCATCAACATTCATTTTCCTCTCGAACCCAACACCGTCTTTCATAGGGTTTCGGTTCAGAATCTTCTTCTTGAGGACATCACATAGAGTCTGATGCCCTTTGAGGCTTTTCTACATGCATGTTTCAAGCAATGTATTCAACCTAGCATTCTCATCAGCAATAGTAGTGTCATCCTCAGAAGAGGGGTTAGTTACCACGTCAACATATGAAGATATTCCGACTTCAGAACCAGTAGAGCATTCATCAGTAGAGATAGCATTATCACGCTCAAGGCATTTTAAGCAAGGTGGCACAAACTCTTCCTGTGTGGAACTGATCTATTGAGCGAGTAGTGAATCGTTTTCTTTTTGAAGATCTTCATGAGACACTCTCAGTTTCTCTAGATCTTTCTTCCTTTGAAGATAATCATAGGAAAACTTTTCATGAGTAGCTGAGAGGGTTTCATGACGACTTTCAAGTTCCTCATACTTAACTCAAAGATTTTTTATGTCTTTGATTAAGGACTGAGTTCGATTCATTTCCTCATCCAATAGGTCATATTTTCTCGAGCAATTTTTGAATCTTTTCCATAGTTGTTTGTTGCTCATTTGCAATTTTAGCAAGATTTTTATAGTTGGGTTTGGATTCACATTCAGAGTCATCTTCGCTAGAGGTCTGAAAGTAAGCACCGTGTGAGTTTACCTTAGTGCCTCTTGCCATGAAGCAGTAGGTAGGAGTAGAGTCGTCTTCACCATCGGCTTCAGCGTCGGCGACGTGACCATTGTATTCAATGTTGAAGATGGACTTGGCAACGGAAGCCGGAGCTAGAGCTAGGCTTGCCACACCGGAATCGGACTCCTCCTCAGACTCCACTTCTGCCTCCTTAGAAGCAGACTCCTCTAAATCCATTTCCTTGCCAATGAACGCACGAGCCTTGCCAGATGAGCTCTTCCTATGAGATGAAGAGTTTGAAGAAGACTTTGAGTATTTCTTCTTTTTCTTGTCGTCAGAGTCATATTCCTTGCTCTTCTTTTTTTTCTTGGCTTCCTTTTCCCATTGAGGACCTTCAGATATGTAATGGCTTGGTTTCTTGCATTTGTGATAGGTTCTCTTCTTGTAGTCACGAGTGGAAGCCTCATCATTCTTGGAGCTGGATTTCGAAGACTTTCCAAAGCGATTCTTCTTGGAGAACTTTTGGAATTTTCTCACAAGCATTGCAAGCTCTTTGCCAATGTATTCTGGATCATTAGAACTGCATTCAGACTCTTCAAACGAGGAAACAACTTCTGCCTTCAAAGCACGGGATCGGCCATAGCTGGGGCCATAGATATCTCTCTTCTCGGATAGCTGGAACTCATGTGTGTTGAGCCTCTCAAGTATGTTAGACGGGTCGAGATCCTTGAAGTCAAGACGTTCTTGGATCATCAAGGCTAGAGTGTCAAATGAGCTATCAAGTGATCTCAGTAGCTTCTTCACAACTTCATGCTTGGTGATATCAGTGGCGCCAAGAGCACGAAGCTCATTGGTGATATCAGTAAGATGGTCAAAGGTGTGCTGGACGTTTTCATTGTCAAGCCTTTTGAAGCGGTTGAAGAGATTGTGAAGAACATCAATTCTTGAGTCTCTTTGAGTTGAGACGCCTTCGTTGACCTTGGATAGTCAGTCCCAGACTAGCTTTGCAGACTCCAGTGCACTCACACGGCCATATTGCCCTTTGGTCAGATGATGACAGATGATGTTCTTAGCGATTGAGTCCAGTTGCGCGAATCTCTTCACATCAACCGCGGTGACACCTTCACCGACTTTGGGAACACTAGTCTTGATGACATACCATAGGTCGTTGTTAATGGATTCAAGATGCATGTGCATCTTATTCTTCCAGTAGGGGTAATCAGTGCCATCAAAGACGGGGCACACAGCAGAGACCTTGATTATTCCTGCAGTCGACATAGCTAAAACTCCAGGTGGTTAAACCGAATCAAACCTAACAAGGGATCACCTTGCTCTCATAGCAATTGAAAGTGCTAGTTATCGACTAGAGGGGGTGAATAGGCGATTTTTATGAAAATCATTGGAAGAATCAATGTCTTCAAAGACAGACAACCAAATAACACCTATATGATATGCAGCGGAAGATAAACTACACTAGACAGGCCATAGTCAAGTAATAAGTACAATGAAAGCACGAAGACTAACAACTACTAGGTAGAACAGATTAGAATAGGAAGAAAGTACGAAGCCAAACACGAGAACGAAGTGAAAGTCTTCAAATAATGAAGTCAAAGAGAGCAGGCAAGCAAGCAAAGACTTCACGAAGACAAACGGTAAGTAAGGGAGGGAGGGGATAGAACTAGTTTCTTGGTAAAGACGGGATTTGGTAGACCATTTCCAGTTGTTGTGACAACTGTTGTCTGGTTAGGGAGGCTGAGATTGAACTCAGAAGACCAGGTCTTCACCTTATTCCCCTTGAGCTAAGGTCACTTAGTCCTAGCCAATCACAAAGATAAGTCTTCCAGGTAAACTTCCAAACCTTCACAGACTTTGTTCACCGATGATCCACAATGACTCTTGGATCCTCAAAACGCGACGCCTAACCGACTAGAAGATACACAGTCTTCAAGTATAATAAGTCTTCAGATCACGCGGATAAAAAGACTTCAGTGATGCCAACAATCTTTGGGCTATGGGTGTTTTGGGTTTTGTCCTGGCAAGGATTCTCTCTCCACTACAAAAAGACACATCCATGACATTTTGGTCCGAACGAATTTTTTTCCTGGCATGCTTATGACACTTCTATGACGATAGATATGAAAAAACCCGGTATCATCACAGATATGGTGGGCTCCTACTTCTATGACAAAAAATCATGATAGAAAATGGGATTTTCGTCCCGGGCGGGCCGGAGACGCAGTTGCACGACATTCTTTGGGCCGTCCATGATGGAAAAAACCGTGGTATAAGCGAGGGCGAGGAAAATATTGGGGAGTTCCCGGTTACGGTGGGTGGTCGGGGCCAAGCGATGCATGGAGGATTCTGCGTTTCTCTCGTGTACGCGCGTATGTGCGAGGCGTTGGCTAACTGAACCCGAGCGATCACACGTTACTGAACCCAGGCGATCTATCCCTTGGCCGTTAACTGAACCCGAGCGATTCCTTCGTGCTGCTACTAAGTGAACCCGAGCGATCGATCAATTCTGCTTCTCACTGAAGCCGATCGAGCCCCCATGCGAGACATAGCCAGCCAGTGTTGGGTTGCCTCTTGTTGAACAGTGACCGTCGCTACCATGCGCGTGGTATGTAGAACGAGTCGAGACATGGTGAGTCGAGCTGGTTGGTTGGCTGTGGATGAATAGTTCCCGGTGGGGGTTGGATGAATAGGACCCCATGGTAGCAGGCCGTTGCCGCTGGATGAACAGGACCCCAAAGAGGCCGCCGCACCTGACCCAGTTGGGGGTGGACGAACAGGACCCCATGGAGGCTCTTTTAACAGCAGCCGGTGGAGGCTGGATGAACAGTAGCTGTGTATGAATAGTAGGCCATGGAGGGTGGAGGAGGTCGATGGTGGATGAACAGTAGCCTGTGGAGGCTGGAGCGAGGCAGTAGACAGTGGATGAACAGGATCTCGTTTTGACCGTAGGCGCTCCAACACAAGTCCGTTTCCTCTGTTTTGTGGTATGCCACACCCCTCCCGATCAACATGACCCCGTTTCGACTGTAGGCACTCCAACACAAGCCTGTTTCCTCTATTTTGCGGTACTTCAAACCCTTCCCGATGAACAGGACCCTGTTTCGACCATACGCGGTCGAACAGGAGGCTCGTTTCCTCCGTTCTGTGGTACGCCAGACCTCGTTTTGGCTGTTCCATCCAAGCCAGTTGGCTCCCGATGAACACGACGCTGTTGCTACCGTCTGCTGCCTCTCCATGTACACGAGCCCTAGCCGTACGTATGCGTGAGTAGGTGTTCAAGACCCCGCCCGTATGTATGTACGTGGTCGTATTTTTTGCATCTGGCTATACGTACGTGTACACAGTTTAGAAGGGACTGCCCGAACTGCTACGTCGGGGGCATGCCGAGTCTTCCTCCACCGCCAACTCGATGTTGTCTACTACTACACGTGCCGCTGCTTGCTCTGCCACGGTTCATCATTGCAGAGAGACCGATCAACCAGTATGTATGTACACGTTCGTGACAACACTACGTACGCTTCGACCGGGTGGGTCCCAGCTGTCAGGGAGAATAAGGATGCACTTCCTTGCATGCGAAGATATAGCTGGTGGGTGCCAGCTGTCAAGGGAGGAATCATTTTTATTTTGCGAGTAATAAAGAGGCACTACCCACTTTCGAAGATGTAGCTGGTGGGTCCAGCTGTCAGCCTCACATCCTAAAGTCCACTTCCGATGGTTGTCGTTCGTTGACCTCGTTGACCATGAGGCACTGAGAGCATCAAGGAGGTGGACGACGACGAGGCCTAACAAGGGAACGACAAGGAGCCAGAGAAGACGAGGCAGGTGGATGCCCATGCGGAGGGGAGTACGAGGGTTCACTGGTTCGGCTGCGGCGTAAGTCCGCCGTCGCTGGAGAATAACAGGGGGTGTGGGTGAGTAGAGGGAAGGTCTGGCTTGTCGTAGTATGGTCGGTCAGTGAGGCCTACGCGGCAGCACAGCTGTCCATGGGAGGCTGGAGCAGGCATTATGGCGGGCCTGGTTTGGGCGGCTCGAGCAAGAAGACCAGAGGTTGAAGACGCAACATGACCGTTGATTTAACATCCAACGGTCAGTGCAGCTAGAATTGTTTTGACTAAGTTGACAAAGCCCGTACGCGTCAACTTAGTTGGCCCACAAGTCAGCCTCCAAATCTGGTGGGTCCCAGCTAGTAGGGGGAATTATTTTTTGTTCGCAATAAGGTGGCACTTCCTTGCGTGTGAAGATGTTTTCTGGGTTATTTAATTTCTTCTTTTTTGAGTTAGAATAAAAAGAATACAATTTAGCATCTTTGGTACAATCTATATTTCCATGAAATGGATCATAATAAAGCTTGTGGGTCCTAGCTGTCAGGGAGAGGTAACTTTTTTCCACGTAATAAAGGAAACACTTCCTTGCGTGCGAAGATGTAGCTGGTGGTTGAAACCTGTCACTACAAAAAAATACACTTCTGTGATGATACGTGTTTGTCACAGTAGGTCGCATTTTTTGTCATGCATGTACATCCATGACGAGTTTATGACAGAATCAAGATAGTCATACCTATGCTGTCGGAGAAGTGTTCCATGGCATTAATTACCAAAATTATCATCACGGAAGTGTCCACTTCCTTGACAATAAATCGCGCGTCACATAAGTGCTTTCGTCAAGGGTGACTGACACGTGGCATCCACCGTAACGGAACGCCGTTAAGCTATCGGGTCGGGTTTTGGTTCTGGTAACCCGTTAACAGCCCCGACCAATGGGGATTTTCCACGTGTAAAATCATCATTGGCTGGAGGAAACACGTGTCAGCTCACTGTTGGGACAGATGTCATCCGCTCATTTGACCGAAGGCACCTATGATACGACGACACGTGGCTCAGCCTAACAGAGGCCCATTCCTGTGAAAAGGCCGGCCCGTTTGACTTGGTCAAAAGGTGGCGGTCCGGCCCACGGAAAGCCTGTTAACGGCATGTTCGCATATAGCCCATTTACAGCCCGCTAACCCAGGGCCCATTATGCCCTATCCGAATTAGGCCCAGTAGCGTCATCTGGGCCATCCAATATGATTCCAGCCTGTTTTAACTTCCGGCCCATGTGTGGCCCATGACTTCTTTCGGCCCATATGAGGCCCTTTGTAACTCTTGGCCCATTAACGGCCCGTGGTGAAACTGGCCCGTAATGAACAGCGTATCACTTTATACCCATTAACGGCCCGTTATTCCATTGGGTCGTTTCCAGCCCAAGTTATCTTTCGGCCTTCTCAGGGCCCATTGATTCTTGGGCTCATTTGCAGCATTTGGTTACATACGGCCCGTTACTGTCATTTTCTGCTTGTGGGCCAAATTCAGCACGTCGTTACAGTCGGCCCGTTTGCGGACCGTTAATACGTTGTGCTGTTTTCATGTCAAAAAAACCCGTTGGGCTATTTTCATAGAGTTATCAAATACTGCCTATTAACGGCCCGTTATGGTCCACGAATAATACAGCCCATGATTGGCGAAATGATGATACGCCCCGTAGAAGGCCTATGGATCCTACGGCCCATATGAGGCCCATGGATTGTATGGCCCATAGAAGGCCCATGGATCGTACGGCCCGTAGAAGGCCCATGGACCCTAAGGCCCGTATAGAAGGCCGATGGATCCTATGGCCCGTATAGAAGGCCAATGGATCCTACGGTCGGAAGAAGGCCCATGGATCATACGGCCTGCAGGAGGCCCATGGTTACAACAGTCCGTGTGTTATCATGATTATTTTGGCCTAGTTACCAAACATAGGCTATTGTGGCCACTAGAAAAACACAGAAAAAGAACTGCAGTGACTACAAGCAAACAACTACACAAGACAATAATGAAATAAATAAGCAAGCAATTAACGCTAGCCTATTACTGCTATTACACATATTACATCCACTGGGCATCAAAGTTTGCCACCAGTGCAAATATAGGGAACAAAGCAGCACATTACATACACTGGCCATCAAAATTGGCCACCAGTGCAAATAAACGCGGCAGCAAAACAAGAGCATAACTGAAACAACTTCAGAAGAGCTCAAGAAACGTTATCCTGGGTATCCACCATGCTGGCAATAAGCTTAGCAAGCTGATTAGCTTTGTCCTGTTTTGCGCTAAAATCCTCTAACACTTGATGTTGCACCAGAAAGTATGCATCTGAATACTCCAGGGACTTCTGCAGTCCTTCCACTTCTTGTCGCAGCACAGCTGATCGATGTCTTTCAGCTTGTAGTTGAGACTCAAGAAACCGAACTGATTCCGACAGTGAGTTTGAATAGCTTGTGCAAGCGGTAGTGGCCAGTAACTCGAACACTAAACCAAGACAGGACTTTGGGGTTGTCTCGCAGCCTTCAAGATACTCTTCCTTAGCTGTTTTATCAGCTTTGTTGGAGACCAACAAGGATGTGTCACTATGTTGAACCTTATCTGCATTACTTCCTTTACCATTGCTTAATAAGGCACTCTTCCCCAATATTCTGTCAGCATTCTAAAAGAAGAAACAAGCAGACACATAACAAGTTTAGCATGTACTAGTACATGAAACTCATTTTGGTGAACCAGTTCATTAGTAAGGTGGACGGGATTAAACTACCAAGTCTTCTATTGCCAAGTACTAGTACATAATAAAAGCATCAAACAAACATATATCTATGTCCTATGGTCACTGCATTGTCTTGTCAAATCAAAATAGAGCCACGGTTCAAATCATATCAGTTCAAGACAAAGCAGCAGTGAAAGAATACAAAGCGTAGGAAACTACACAGCACAAGAAGATTTCAGATGGGTACCACGGGTCTACATGTACAACAACACAATTGTCTCTGTTGTGATGCTAGTAATGTGCATGATGTGAAAGTCAACTGTATACACAATTGAAATTGAAATCAACAGAGCTATTGATAAGAGCAAACCTGTCAAAGAAACATGCATGAACATACCTACTGTGCCATTAGAGTTTCGATTGGATCATTCAATTTAAAAATAAGTTTGTATGAGTAAATATAGTGACACAAGAGCAAAGCAATCACAGTTAAAAAAGGCACGCCTAAGCGCTAAATATAGTGATACAAGAGAAAAGCAATCATAGTTAAAAACGGCGCGCCTAAGCGAGCGCTTAAGCGCGCCTAGGCTCTAGGCGTTGGCAAAACGCATTGCGCATAACTACGTTTAATCTATGCATAACTGTGCATAAGCATGCGCTTTGGTAAGTAAAGCGCAAGGCGGTGGCAAAATGCACAATTAACGCCTAGCGCTTTTTTGAACAATGATAGCAATGGAATCTTAAATTAGTACAGTTGTTCTTCAGGTTTAGGCGCTTGTTCTACATGAACAGAGTACAGTAAGACGCAAGAATATAATACTTAAATATAGAAAATGAGCTCATGGACCTTACCACATTCTTGGTTCGGGACTAGTACAGAACAAGGCGTTCCCAGTCATCATAGAGTAAATGTGTCTCAGGAGAACGTAAGGGAATTTGGTGAGTTTCTTTGCCGGTGAAGTACGTTTTCTTTAGGTAACTCCGATACTGCCACCAAGCATTCTTGAAGATAGCAGAGGTATTAGCACAGGTTACCTCATCCTGAGTTTCCAAATCGGTCCTTCTCTATAGAGAAAAATGGGAAAATTTGCTGTATTATAACCATCATGGAGGTAGGATGTATGGGACGAAGCAAAATAATTGCCAAGAATAACATTACTTACACATAACTCCTGGACAAACACCTGCAACTGGCATTTTCCTTCATCTTCAGTATAATATTTCCAAGATGGGAAGATACGCGCATACGATTTAACAACATCAAATGCAATAGATGCTAAACTACGACTAGCTGGTTGTGCTTCGTCCACAGGAATAGGCGTACTAACTGGTGGAGTTGGGGTTCACCGTGATAGTACTGGCCCTTTGGGCACTGGAGCTGCCTTACTAACTGCTCTTGTTTGGGAGCTCTGTGGTGGATATGGTGTTGTGTCAACAGGAACTAGGTTACTATCGGCTGGGGTTGGGGTTAGATTGGGTGAAGCTGGTTCTCTGTCCATCGTAGTAGGGGTACAATCTGCGAGAGTTTTGGTTATGTGTGGTAGGGCTGGTTCTTGTGCATGTACAATCGGGGTGCTATCTCCACCAAGAGGTAGCACTGTTTTATTTGAAGACCATGTTTTTAGTCCGCTAGATACTGGCATCACCCGCTCCAATTCAAATGGCTGATAGACAGGAAACATAGTTGAATGTACATACATTGTATGAGAGACAGATGCAATAGATAGTGTGGAAAAAAGAGGGCATGAAATAGTTGACATGTATATTGTTTAACTAAAACGGATAGCATGACATAATTTCACATATATGATGTCTATCTAAACTGGATAGCATAGCATAACATAATTCAAAGATATGATGAATAACTAAACAGGACCGCATGACATAATTCACCTACATGTTATCTAAGTAATCAGGATCGCATCATTTAATTCACATATGTGATTTATATGCTAAATAGAGGGCATTCGATATGATGTCTGAACTAAGAACATGGTGTTGAATATTGTGTATATGATGTCTAAACTATGCAATGCAAGACACCGTATGCATGATATGAGCAATATAACCGTGCCAAGTTAGAGCATACACCTCAGTGGGGGAATAGGACTGGTCATCTGTCTCTGAATCCATCTCCAAGGAGCTATCGGGACCCAACAAGAGATCTGCTTTGACAGGTAGCACTGTCTGCTCTAAAGGCCTTGTTTTCACTCCAGATTTTTCCATCTCCCACCCAAATGGCTGATTCACAGGAACAGTAGTTTAATGTACAAACATTGTCAACAAATGGAAATGTAATGAAGAAAAGGATGGGCAAGATATCATTCAAATATATGATGCCTGGTTAAACAGGATGGCATTGCACATTTCACATATATTATGGCTGGATAAAAGACATGAGACTGCATAATTCCCATATATGATATAGAAACTAAACAGGTGGCATTACAGAACATGTCTAAACTAAGTAGATGACATATATGATGTCAAAAGTAGGCACTGCAAGGCAACATGTGCATGGTATGACTAACATCATCATGCCAAGGTAGAGCAAACACCTTGGGGGGTAAATAGGAGTGGTCAGCGGCGTCTGAATCCGCCTCAGAACAGATATCTTCCTCTGGACTACAATCTGGAGAGGGGTGGGGAGGGTTTGCCATTGAACCCACCATGGAGAGATGTCTGCATGACATTGTATTGCCGCACAAAACTCTTCTCTTTTTCTCTACATGTTCAGCATGATTGTGTACAATATCTGACATGCATAAGAAAAAAATATGGTGAGATTATGTAAGGATAGCATGCAGAATTTAGAGTGATGGTAACAACCAGTGGATCGATGTTTTTCAAATAGCCCTAATGGATCGACGTGAATGTATAGTAATAACTGATGCAACAAGTATACAACCTCTTTGCCGTAGCCGTGTCGACCTCAGCATCATTGGGTTGGTCACTGAAGCAGTTGAGGCAGAGGTGGCTGTCGGAGGTGTGGAGGAAGATCTGAGGAATCTGTAGATGGCGTCCAGGGCACTGCTCTGTTGTGATGGATTGTTCTGTCGTTGGAGCAGCTCCGGTGAGCCGTAAGACGTCAAGGCTGAAGCAGCACAAGACAGACATCGTCAATGTCAAGTGGGATTCTAATAGCATCTCCAATAGATGATGTAAAATGGATGTAAAATTAACATCACCAAAAACCACGTGACTACAACAGATGAGGTAAAAATTGTTGACTCTAAACTTAACTGTTGAAACTGAAATTTACTGTGGAATCTGAATGCTACTGTCGAAACTGAATGCAATGGTAGCAGAGAGGCACTTGACATGTAGTTTAGGGAGGCCTGCAGTTCATCTTCAACCTGCACCCCCTGAGCCACCAGCCACCACCGGCCGAACCGCCGGCCCCAGCGCCGCCTCGCCGCCCCGAAACAACTCGCCACCGCCGCCCCGGCCATCCCTCTAGGCCCCCCGCCCCCACCCTGAACCCTAAGATAGATAGTGGGGTACCTCTCCGGGGAGCCCCCGTCCCTGCTGCAGCTGGTTCTTCCTTAACTCCGGCGAGCCCCCCAACCCCTGAAAATCGACTGACCCAAAAGTCGATTCAGTCGACTGAAGTGCGGCTTAATCGGCACAGAGCAGCAGCACAAGCGAGGGGGAGAGCAGCAACAGCAGCAGCGCGAGCGAGTGAGCGAGAGCCAGAGCAGCAGCAGCAGATCCGGCTGGTATGGCCGCCGCTGTCGAAGGCCTCGCACTGGGGGAGAGCCGCCGTGGAGATGTCGCCCGCGGCGTCGGCTTCAAGGTAGCCGCTCCATGGGGGTGCGGGATGGAGCACCGTCGGCGCTGGGAGGTCGAGTTAAGGAGAAGGTGCGATGCGATGAGTGTACAACCTCTTTGGTGGTGCTGAGTAGGCCTCGGCTTCGTCCGAGGAGTCGGTGGGGATGCTGCGGTTCCGATGGAGCGGGTTAAGGTGGCGCTGTGGGGATGGAGCAGCCGCGATAGACGAGGCGGTCATCGGAGCAGCTCCTTGGAGGTGGAGGACGGGGCGGCTGAACCGACGGGACAGCGAGATGGACGACAGATCCTCATCCGGGGAGGTGGACAAGGGACGTCGAGCTGTTGCGGTGGACGACGTCGTCGGGGAAGAGGCTCCGGCTGGGCAGCGGTGACGTGGCGGACGGAGGAGGGTGGGGTTTCGCGGCTGGAGCGGAGAGGTTATGGCGGCCTGGGATTTCGAATGGCAAAAAAGGGGGGCGATGGGAGGGGGTGAAGCATGACTTAAGGATGCGCTTGTCCAAAATGTAGGGTGTGTTACAAAAGTACACCCCCCCCCAATTTGAACTAGCGGCCCTTTCGGCTCAGGGTTAGAAGGGGGATTTCACTTGTCGGGATTTGGCAGCTGGAGGGAGTTTTCACGCGCGTTGTAATTTCGGGATAGCAAGGCGCGGGTTGTGAAGGCGCCAGTTTTGGGAGCACGATATCTGAATTTTCGGGATATAACAAGACGCGGGTTGAATTTTAGGGACAAGCCTAATGTGTAGTAATATTGCACTTGTACGTACCAAGTCAATTCGCACTTCCCTCAACCAAAAATAAAACAAAAAAAATAAAACTATTCACACAACACAAAGAGAGAGTCTTGCCCCATTTTACTATACAAATGCTATTCAAAGATACTCCCTCCTTCCATCTATATAGGGCCTAATTTTTTTCGATGCTAACTTTAACCAAATATTAGAGCAATGATATATGACAGGCAACTTACACAAAGCACACCGTTAAATTCGTCTGTGAAAGGTTCTTTCAATGATATAATTTTCACATTGTGCATGTCATGTACTATTAATCTTGTCAATAGTCAAAGGCGGTCTTAAAAAACTCATTACACCCTACATAGATGGAAGGAGGGAGTATGAATCCATGTTATGTCCAATTAAAAGAAATTCAATTGCTGTATAATGCATGTAACCTACTCATACCAACATTTTAGTGCATTCCAAATGTCTATACTACCGTTGCAATTCGAACTAAATTTGAATTTGTTTCTCTATTTCAATAAGAATCTACAATCATGGTTGTCGCCAATTTCAACCATCATAGTTTCCTTGCTATCCACCAGATATAAATCGGACGGCCTATAATGGAGGATGGCAGGCACACCATCATCAACAACTCCGTTTTTTATAAGAGTAGAGATAAAATATATTAAATGTAGTATAACATGTTCATAACCACACCATGTGTATCACCGTTATATATATTCACACATGCGTCGGTTTAAAACACTATGACAAATTCTTCAAATATCCGAATTCGCTTTTTATAATGAAGTATATATGATCTCTATTCGTGTTTTACACCCACACAACCCTCTTATCTTTGTAGCTAGCGCTAACTTTCTCTTGTTCATGCACCCGCCCGCATCCCTCTCACCCTCCCTCAGCATTCTCTAGCTCCATCGCGCAAATTCGTCTTTTCACTTTAGGTCATTCACCCATGGTGTGTGTAGGCCCCCCAGCTCCTTCTTTATGGCACACATCGATCGATATGCCTCTCTAGCCTGGTGTACCTAGCACAAACACAAGCTTCCCCTCTTCTCTTGTCACCGTCCATGCCTCACTCCCTCCACTCTTTTCATCGTTCTCGTACTCGCACACTCCTTCCCCCTCGATATAGTATGCCTCTCGTACCACCTCCTACATGCATCCCTCTCTCTCTATCCTTCTCCTCGTGCCTCGTTTGCTTCTAACACACACATGCATGTATATCGATCGATCTCCCAACATATACCTAGATCGACTTTAACTACCCCCCCCATCGATCGATGTACCTCACAAGTTATGTCTCTCCTTTCTCTAACAAAGGGCGATTGGTCTTCCTATGTAGTTACGTCTGCTTACCACAGTCTTATCATCCCCCCTCATCATTCGTGCATGCCTCCTGACCCGTCTCTCACACGCACGTGCACAGACAACAAGCAGCCATCTCCTCTCTTATTGATATTGCGGGCGTGCCTTCCGTTTGTCTAGCAAGCGTATCCCACCATTTGTTAGAAGCAACTCCACTACCACCCCCTCCAACACTCTAGCTCTGTCTCTCTCCCAACCTTATTCCTCTCCTTCACATATGCATGGATGCCGATCGATCACCCTTAATACATGAGGCAGATCGATCTCCTTAATACATGAGGTAGGCCTCTCTCCTCCACACATATACCAGCCATTGTACCTCTATAGTTAATTGGGCCTCCCTCTTCCCCCACCACACACCGATAGTCGAGCACTGCAGGTAGGTATCCATGCCACAGAGACAAACTGCACATGTCCCCTCTCATGTTCCAGTAGGCCATCCACTCTATATCTTTGACGTGGGCACACACAAATTCGATGGCACTCTTTATCGATCGCGCGCGCGCACACACACATCATCCCTCTCTTCGATTCTATGGACACCTCAAGCCGATGATACCTCCACTACCTTCTCGTGGATCGCCCCCTCTATATATATGTTATATCTAGGACTCTATTTCACACACATTGCATATGTTACATTTTTTGATTGACCCCGCCCCCCCAAAAAAAACACTCAAGAACCCACACACTATATCTCTCTAGGTTTGTATCTCTCTCACACAACCCCATGTAGGTGGTGTACGTATACAAGAAGAGAATAGCTGCACCGTGCATGTACTCACGCTTCGTGCCTAGCCACACCTGCGCGGGTACATGGTGGAGCTCATTTCTTTACGAAATGGCAGCCCACGTGCTAATTTGAACGCCTGTAGCGGTTGTTTACCTAGGGAGGTCGTGTACCATGCGTGCACGAAACAAAGTTCGACTTGACGTGTTGCCACATTATTTTTAAATAAAGTTATAGCGCTCAACAGCACGTACACAGAATATAAAATGATTTTTATGGAGAAAAAGGTAGTCCGCTCACTATATACAATGGAGCCTGCCTGTCTGGTTTGTCGCTCTTTAGAGTATCTCACACAAGGCTGCGGTGGTCTCTCTCTCTCTCACCATTGGTCACTGATCCGACCGCATCCTGTCTGCCGGGGGAAAGGGAGGAAGTGCATCATTTCTTCGTTCGACGGCGCCGAGGCAGCACGTCCCGATCTGTGGTACACGCCGTTCTCTCTGACCAAGCTCTGGCGCGGCAGGGCCTACACCACCTGCTCGCACATTCCGCCCGCCGCCGCTCACCTAGTTACATCCCGACGACCTCCAGGTATCCCCTCCGGCCTTGCTCCACTGCCCGTCTTCCCACGTCGCTGCATGTGGATCTTCCATAGTTCTTTGCCCAAAATGTAGCTCGTCCGGCGTACTTTCCATATTGCATTCTCGTCCTCACACCATTTTAGACAAACACAACCATGTTGTTATCTTCCCTTAGGACAAGGAATATGCTTCTTTGTTGTCGTCGCGTGTGTCATCAACTGTTATTGGTCAGTAATTGTTTCCTTTCTACCTTATTTTTGCAAATAGGGCTATCCATTTCACCTCGTTTCTATTGCGACCTTTTGGTGAACTGCAAAAATCACTTTTTTCTTAAGAATGTTTTGTGCAGTTGTACTAAAATGTCACACGAGCAACGTCTCTACATTTCAGTGCGACTGCACAAAGGGAGATTGGTTTTGCTCTATCCTTCCCATCCAACTCGAGCCTAATCTTCTCCAACTAGTTAGTCTTAAGAGAGACTGCAAAGGTGACCGGCTTCTATTTGTGTGTTTATTGTTTCATCAGCAGTCCTCTATTATCGTAATCACACTTAATATCTTTGGAACAGGGACGCTCAGCTCTATTTTAGTGGAACTGCACAAAATGATCGGAATGTTGCATGCTCCAGATAGCTACTTTTTTCCCAACATGCCTTGTTGATTTAGACAGAGCTGGGGGGACGTTGCTGCCAATGAAAGCATGGATCAATTTTAATTTAACACCTTCTCACAACTCTGTCTTCAGTTGTGATGTAGTTATTAGCTCTGATATGCTAATAATTGACATGCATTAGCAAGGAAGTTAGTTTTTTATTGTTTCCGAAAGAGCATCGATGGCAAGACACGCGAAACAAAAGCTGAAAGCTCACACCATTGTACAATTTCATGTCGCTGGAAAATTATTTGTATAGTACGTCAATTATGTAAACAAATGATGGAAGCTTGATAGCATTGCCAGAAGCCTCTTCATCATCCGGGTCCATGTGCCATGCACAAAATTATACTCCTTCGTTCCTAAATATTTGTCTTTTTACAAATTTCAAACGGGCATATTTTAGAGTGTAGATTCACTCATTTTGCTTCGTATGTGTACTCCCTCCGTTCCTAAATATTCTATTCGTCTTTCTAGAGATTTCAACAAGTGACTACATACGGAGCAAAATGAGTGAATCTACACTCTAAAATATGTCTATATACATCCGTATGTGCCAGTCCATTTGAAATCTCTAAAAAGACAAATATTTGAGTAGTCACTCGTTGAAATCTCTAGAAAGACAAATACTCCGGAGTATATTTAAGAACCGAGGGGGTAGTGCACAACCGCATGGGAGACTCAGCCCGGTCGTTGCGCCGCATTAATAGTGAGTAATGAGCAGTCAAATCATAAGCCCCACCTTTCCCACTGTAAGTTGCTCTGAAGAAGCAACCATCAATACGCTCTTCTTTGAATCCGCTCATACTACTCCATCCGTCACTGTTTATACAGCGCGCTTCAGAAAAAAGAAAAAAAATCTGTGGGACCAAGGCGACTAGCGATCGGCCTGAAAAATAGCATTGGTAGTTATAGCACGGCGTCTATTACTAGAGGGAATAATGCGTACACACATGCATGCAGTGCTTCCACCCCGGGTACACACATGCATGCACTTACTCCACTCCGTAGTAGTACAGTACATGGAGAGAAAATTGTGGACTTGATTGCGGTTACCACGCCCTAATTAATTGAGCATTAAACCAAACGCGTCTAAAGTATCTCTGGTGGTGGAAATGCATTGAGAGAAATGCATCATAATGAAGCGCGCTCTGTAAACTGTGACGCAGGGAGGAGTAGCATGAAGGTACAAAACGAAGTACGCGTATGGCCAGTCGGTCAACGCACCTCCTCTTGGCATATCACTGACATGAGGGACAGGAGTGTGAGCAGACCGATCTCAATTGACGGCAAAGAGCCAACCGCCGTTCCTTGAGAGAGACGAGGAGCGAGAACACACATACGGGCTCGCATGGAGGTCAAGATATATTCGAGCATGGTTGGTTGATCGATATCATTCATTACATGTTGGGCTGCCGTTTTCCGCCCTTCTTCGGAATAAACGTGTACTTTATCAGAGATAAAAAAGTAAGAGCACAGACGCTCCACCATGCAGTTCTAGTAGTAGTACTACTCGTACTACTGCGCTTTGCTCTTCGCCTCTTCGTGAAGTCGAACAATGATGGTACTCCGCATGTTGGGTACTACAGTGTATGCCTCTGACAATCTGACACCGAATGGACTGATGCATGTCCACCGAGGGTAGGTTGCATTAGTCAAAAGGCGTAAGCGAGCTTCACCTTGTCCTGCAAGCTTCTACTCTTTCTACGAGTTGACAGGACACACCAAAAAGTAGTGCTAGTCCATACTCCCTCCTTTCCGGTTAATATGGCTTAATCTTTTTTGCGGGTAAATGAGAGAGCTTTATTCATATATAAGCATTCTTAGGACGATCAGCCAAGACACTAGTCACTAGGAAGCGAGGTACCCCACAAAAAAACAAGTAGGAAGCAAGGTGTTTCATCAAGCCAGCTCTCGGCCACATTCAAAGTGCAACAAGCACGGTTCGCACGAACAGGCGCCGCAAGGTTTGCTGACCTGTTTACATGCTGAATAACAAAAAAAGAGGAAATATTACCGAGCGCTACTATTTGTGACAATATATGAGCCAGAATTAAGCGAGAATTGTGGCGAGTGTTCCATGCAATCAACTTCCATTATCACATGAGAGAACCCTCGAAGAGAACCAAATGTGTTGAATATTGCTTTATCACATTTTAAAATTATAATAAGAGTGCAGACGCTCCTCCATCCGGTTCCTAGTACTAGTATAGTACATACCTTTATAGATTATAGTAGTAGTACTAGTACTACTAGTAAACTTTGCACTTGGCTGTTCGCCTATTCGGGAAGTCGAACAATAATAGCACTAGTAGTATAGTGTATGCTTCTGACAATCTGACACCGAATTACCTGTTGCACGTCCACCGCCTGAGCGAGGGAGAGCTTGCATTAGTCAAAAGTTTCTCCTTGTCCTGCGAGCCACCGCGCGCAAGCTTCTCCCGTCCTGCAACCTTCTCCTTGTTCGGCAAGTTGACGGGACACAGCAAAGTAATGCTAGTCCATACTACCTCCTCTCCAATTAATATGGCTTAATTTCAAATGAGATAAATACACTATCTGTCACTGTATACTTGTAAAAATACGGTCAGTGGACTTCATAATATGCTCATTGCGCTCAATATATATATATATATTCCGGTGTTTATACAATCACTAGCTCACCCTGACTGAGTATGTGTGTGCATGCTCGTGTAGGTTGAGAACTTGAGCGTCGTGTGTGTTCCATCGTGTGCTCGGACATGCATGCATTAGGGCGTCGCGCGCGTTTTTGCGTCCATGTGTACATGTGACTGTTGCATACACATAGGGGGAGTACGTGTAGGGGCCACTAAGGAGCAGTCAAATCACACAGTAAGTTAGTCGGAAGAAGCAACCATCATTTCACTTTTGAATGACATGTACGCAATATAAAATGGTTGATATGGAGAGAAAAAAAACCACTATATATACACTAGCAGGAGCCTAAGCTACAAGCCTGCTTGCTTAGGTTGCTCTCTTCACAAGCATAGAACGACGGGCCTGATCCCGCAGCTGGGGGAAGGGAACAATGTTCTGCGTAGACGCGGTCGACATCGGCAAGGGAGAAAACCCACAGTCAGTGCGTCCCAGTCGGGGGTCACCGCGGTATGGGCCGATGCCGCGTCCCAACCGCCCTTCTAGCTACAGCCCGACGTCCCAGGTAGTCCATCTTCCTTTTGGAGCCGGCTTGCTCCACTGCCGTAGCTCCATCTCCATGTCGATCTTTCTCTACTTCTACCGGCTTCTACTTGTGATGAGTTTATGTCTCATGAACTAGTGCCAGTACTATTATTCTAATCACACTTCTTCAATATCTTTGCCATCAGGGATGCTCAGGTCGATTTTAGTGGAACTGCACAAAAGCATCGTATGGTCCGAGGGTGCCAGCCGTCTTTCCTTCGACAGGTTCTACCTGGCCAGAAAATTAAATCATGTTTAGGGTTTAGGGTTTAAGTCGTAGTGACCCCATCAGTAGTTTTTCTTTCGTACACTCTCTCACAACTTTTTTCTTTAGTTGTGAAGTAAATATTGGCTATGATCTGTGAATCATTGAGATGCATCAGCATGCGTGTTAGTTTTCCTTTGTATTTTATGGAATGTGGTAACAGGGCAACCTTTGAATAGGAATGAAAATGGAGTGGAAAGTTTCTGTTTTTCTGGAGAAAAAATGGAAACCGAGAGAAACCAACGTTTCTTTTTGTTGGATCGCGCCATCGAGGAAAACGAACGTTTAAATCATGTCTGTCGTGTTCATGTCTCACCCTCCTCCACGGCTCGACCCCACATGGTCGCTCGGCATGCCACTCACCGCAAACCGAGTATACGATAACTTTCCTGCCTGCTTGTCGATGGATCACGCCATGGAGTACTAGCACTACTGGAAGAGATTGACGAGTTGGGGGAGGACAGCTAGCTATAGAACGGACTCCCATGAACTTTTTACATGCATGTTGTAGCCGGCTATTGCGACCTTTGAACGCGGAGGAGCCGCGTGCACCCGGAAGCGGCACGAGCGATGCTCTCTCGGCCGTCGCGCCGCTTCAATGCCGGCGCCAGTGAGAGGCCGCGTCCGCTCTGGCCGGGCATGAATGCGACACTTACCGTTTCGGGCGGGAAGCACGCGCGGGTGATGAACAGGGTTCGGGTTGGTCAGGACCGGCCGTGGCAGCAGTCCGGATGTCCGCAAAAAAGAGATGTTGTACGTTAATATTGTTGCGTATATAATTAACAACGTAAATAATGTAACAGTTGGACAAATGTGATTGGAGATGGAGATGGAAATGGAATTTTATGTAAACACGGATATGCATGTCTATATCTATGTGTGTGTGCGCAACGACTCTCGCGACCTGGAAGCGGGGGTGTGTTTTTGATCGAGTTTTCTTTGTTGGTACGTTAGAAAATCAGTTTGTCTAATTCACATCTAGATGTTATTTAAGGATATCACATCTAAGCTCCCACAAGTATATAATGTAGCAACAAGAAACAAAAAAACTAGGACAAAAAAATAGACCACAAACAGAGTGGACATCAACTTAGATGTGACATAACTATGTCACATCTAGATGTGTCCTAGACAAACCCTTAAAAAATTGTCCGCCAGTTTTCCTTTCTTTTTTCCGGGAACGCGCGTATTCTATTTAAAACCACTCCTATGGAGAGATATTTTTACTCCATTGTAGCCTCTTGTTTGATAGAGTTTCTCGCGTCTCGCTCTCTCACCATCTCCATATCAAAACAAGATGACAGTGTCCACTCTATCTCTCTCCTCACCGGTGGTCAATCCCGTCCGCTGTGGGAGGTGAGGAGGTGCAGCGTTGACGTTGTCGCTGTCGGCGACGAAGGAAACCGATGCGCACCGTCCTCTCGCAGACGGCGCTAGCGCGGACAAAGATCCTCCGCGCCCTTGTTCGCTGCCGTCGTGTGGGAAGATCCCGCCCGCCCGCCTAACGACATCTTGCCCACCTGAGGTATAACTTCTTGTACTGGTCCAGCTCCCCAAGTCGTTGCGTGCGGGTTTTATTCTATGCGACTACTCCCCAGCTCCCCATGCATAGTAGCTAGGGTTCGTCGGCTGGTCCAACATCACCTACTAGTACTATTATAGAGGAAATGCCACTCGAAAAGTTGTCCTGATTTATGCCTCGGTGGAGGTATACATGTTGTTTCGACAAAAAGTACATGGTGGTTGTGCGGTCATTGTCCATATGGTGGTAGTACTATCACTGGTTAAATGAAGAAATGCCTTTTTTCTCGGGTATCCTGGTTTAGTTCCCATCAAGATAATTATGATGCTTATGTTTGTTGGTGTACTTTTCATTAATTCTTATTGACAATTGAGATGTCGTTGCTAACCCTTTTTTATATTTTTGGAAACAGCGATGCATGTCTCCATACCCGGGCATGTCTTCCTCAATTTTAGTGGAACTGCACAAAATTGGATGGCCATTGTTGTTCCGCCTCACTGTCCTCTGCCACGTGGTTCTTCCTTCCTCGAACTTGATTACTGAGAAGAAACAGACCACAGTGAGGATTTGTCGAACTTCATAGGTGCCTCACCCAAACTTGATGCCAAATGGATGATGCATCACCACGATGACCAATCGATGCTCATGGTTGCGCCTCATTGTTGCGTCGGCTGGTGAAGCTGATCGATTCACAATGAAAAACAAGCTGTCTTCCATCAGTGCTCTTTGCTTGTTACACACAAAAATGATATCCTTCGTCAGTTCACCTTGGTTGCGTTGGAGACGTAGTCGTCTTTCATGTTGGTGCAATTTTGTCACACAATTGGCCATGAACCAAATGTTTCCTCGAAGAAGGATCGACGTTGGTACTAAGAGCATAAGTTTTATATTGATTTCTAAGCCTTCTCACAACTTTGTCTCCAGCTCCCGTGTAATTCTATTTGTCCAGCTATTAACTTTGATTTAAAAAATGGTGTGGACTAAAAACCTGGATGGACGTTGTAGCCCACCATTTTTATTTACTCCGCATATTAGATTTGACTGAAGTCAAACATTGTAATACTCTCAAACCTTTTCGATAATTGAAATTAAAATTCTTTATTTGTACACACTCTCACACGTTTCCAATAATTTGGCGCATGTGTGGTTGTTCACTTAAGGGAGGGTAGTGTACCACACGTGAAGGACAGGAAGTGTGACCAGGACGCGTGGGTGTGGATCGTTAGTTCATCAGAAGTAGTACTAGTTTTCTTCACTGTACATTAAATAAAGAGTTTCATTTCGTACTTACACAATTTAAAACGATTGTTATGGAGAGAATAAGAAAACCACTCCACTATATATTAGTCGTATACACGAGAGTACTATATGGACGCAGCTTCATTGACTTAGTGCACCTGCCTTTGGGATTATGATAGGTGGGCCCAAAATGTGGCTGACTCACCTGTCATACAGCCAAAAGCAGGTGCAGTGAAGGCACCGGAGCTCAGTCCGTACTATAGTAGTATATATATAAGCTAGAGCCTCAGCGCTTGTTCGCTAGGGTTTGCACTCTCCACACTCTCGCCGCACTACATATATGTATACACGCTGGAGGCCCAGCGTTCATTTGCTAGGGTTTGCTATATTCACAGTCTCTCACCCTCTCTTCACCAGACCTAAACAAGACTGTGTTGTCCTCTTATCTCTCTCTCCCCCCTAATAGCTGGTGAAGGAGGCTTCCTTATCCCGTCACACTGGGAAGGGGAGGAGGTGCAGCGTTCACTCTATCGCCTTCGGCGAGGGAGGAAATCCACTGTCGGCTGCGCTATTCTCTTTCACCCAGTGCCTGTGCGGGAGGGCCACCGACCCCTTCTTCCTCGCTGCCGTACGTAGTGTGGGCAGATCCGGCCTCCCGCCGCATGCCTTGCCACATCCCGACGACCCTAAGGTATAAGTTTCTTTGAAACCGTCGTTGCTCTAGCTGCATGTGGATCTTTTTTGATCTGTAGTCAAATCTAGGTATTGGTTCAAAGAGGAAAGAAGGGTGCGGTGGGCTGGAGCAAGAATCTAGGACGTGGTTCAATAGGAAAGGAGGGGCGGAAAGTAGTATAGACTGGCTATCCAGACGCTTTGTTGGTCGAAAAGGGAAAAACGGGGGTAACCCAGTACACACATCTGTAAGGAACCGATCTCTTTGTTGAAAAGGGAAAGAAACTAGGGGGTCAGGTAGTTTGTGCAGGACTAGATTTGCTACCCTCACATAGGAAAAAGGTTCAAAGAGAACAAATATGGGACCAACGCATATATGCTGCTTGGCTACATACTCTGCATCACCCATTTATACGTGTGGACGCACATGGTGCTGGCATGTCCCATACAACTATTTTGCTGTTGCTAATCTAAGAATGCCACCGGAAAATTGAAGCAATGCCATTGTTAAAAGTAAATTACATTTTTTAACGAATGTTGTTTCAAGAGAATGTCTCCGTTAATATGAATCAATGCAACCGTTTTAGAAATACTACTATCCTACTTCATTTTCCATCCAAGATAGTTAGATGCTTCTTTCTGTCACCGTTTGTTTCATCCTCCTTTATCGGCAAGTAATTGTTTCCTTTTTTGCCTCTGTTAAAACAGGGGTATCGATTCAACTTATTGCTATTGTGACATTTTGCTTCGCTACTCGAAACACTTATGTTTTAAGAGTGTTTTGTGCAGTTCAACTTGAATGTCACACCGGAGACTTTGCTTAATTTTTGTGGAACTGCACAAAAGGAGATCGAGATTTGTTTCCAGTCTTCGTGGCGAGTTGTTTCAAATCTTGGTCTCATCCACATGATGTGCAGTGTGCTTTGAGATGTTGTGCTACTTGTTTTGGTACTGTTTTAAATAAATTTTGAATTGAAGCTATTGTATTGTTGTCTTTTCCCATTAAGTAGTGAACAGAAATGGGACCAACCCAGACATGATGCTTGTTGCTTTGTTAAAACAAATTCAACATCACCCCCTTTATAAGCCAGTAATTGATGCCACTCTCAGAATTAACTACTGAATCTTATTTCAAAACTGCAACACTTGTTAGGGATTGGCGGGATTACCATATTTGTGGCCGCATGTTTCATCCTCCTTTATTAGCCAGTAATTGATTCCTTGTTTGCCTCTGTTTAAACAGGGATATCTATTCAACTTGTTGCTATTGCGACATTTTGCTTCGCTACGCGAAACACTTTGCTTGATTTCAGTGCAACTACACAAAACGGGATTGGATTTCCTATTCGTGTTGGCAGATTCGTATTTTATCTTGTCCGTCTCATGAAAGGTCAGTACAGACCTTCATCCACATGATTGTGCAGTGTGCTTTGAGATGTTGTGCTACTTGTATTGGTACTATTTTAAATAAATGTTGAATTGAAGCTATTGTATTACTGTGTTTCGCATTAAGTAGTGAACAAAAATGGGACCAACCCAGACATGATGCTTGTTGCTTTGTTACAACAAACTCTGCATCACCCTGTCACATCCCTAGCTTCTGGTAATGCTCTAGGCTAGCTTCATGTGTGCATCATGTTTAAATTCTGAAATTTGAACTGAGGAATTTCGGAAGCCTCAAAAACTTAAATAAAAGAGGGGCAAAAACCCTAGAAATCTCATTCATTGCTCCAAAATGCTCTCCTTAAATGTTTGATAATTTTTGGTAAGGGTTCTGGTCCCAACCAAAATATTGAACATTTTTAAGGAATTATTTTTGGGACTTTGGATTTAATTCATTAGCTATTTGAATTTGAATTATATTCATATAATTAGAATATAATTTCAAATACCCTTGAAATATTTTATAAGCTTTTGGAAAAGTCCATCTAGCAATATAAAATATTCAGAGGAGTTTTTGGCATTGTTTGAATTATTTTTAAATTCAAAACAGTGGCAAAATAAATTAAATAAAACAAAACAGAAGAAAAAAATAAAAAGAGCAAAGTTTACCTGGCGCTTACCTGTCCAGCCCAGCTGGCCCAGCTCCCCCAGCGGCCCAGCCCGCCACCGCTACCCCCCTGTCGCCTTCCTCCTCTGCCAGGAGGACGGGCACGCGCCCGGCGCGCGCGGCCACGCGCCCCGGCCACCTCCTCCCTGCCTGGCTGCCTCCTCCTCCCCTGGTCCCTCCCGCGACGCCACGCAGCCCCCGACCCCCTCTCACTTCTCCCTCGCTCTCTGGACCCCCTCCTCCTCCTCTGCTCTCCCTCCCTCTCATCACCGAACGCACCTGAGAGCGCCGCTCGCCGTAGCTATGACCACCGACCACCTCTCGTCCCGTGACCGTGCCCAGCAGCTCCGCAATCGAGCACCACATCCCCAAGCCGAAGGAAACAAGCCGGAGGGCTTTGCTTCGTCGCCAACGTCGTCGTCTTCATCTCCGGTGCCCGGAGATCGCCGCCGTAAATTCGCGTCGTCCAGAGCTTCCCCGACCTCGTCGTCGACTCTGCTAGTCCCTACGTGAGCTCCTCTCCATTTCCCCCCTGTTCCCTTCCTCTAGCGCGTCCTCTAGCACCGATTCCGCCATGGCCGAAGCTCACCTCCGCCGAGCTCGCCGCCGGCGTAGCTCCGGTGACCATTTGGTCACCCCGGCGAGCCCTGCGTGTTCGTAGTTTCCCATAGAGCATGCCTAGCGCAAAAACTAGCCCGCTTGCTCTCTGTAGCATCAAACCCATGGTCGCCCAAACTCCGGCCGCCGCTGTCGTCGTAGTTGCCGTCGCTTCGGGCCACCCCAGCTCCATTCGCCGCCACCGCTGGATGCGCACGAGTCCCAGCTCGCCGTAGAACCCATCCGCGCCCTAAACCGTGCCCTGTGGGCGATTCCCGAGCCTCCGCCGCATCTGGTCGTTGCCGGCGGCTAGACGCCGGTGGGTTAGGCCCTGTTGACCAGGGGTTTGACCCCCCTGGGTCGATGACAGGTGGAGCCAGCCCCTGTTAATTAGTTTAGTTTTTTCTAACTTTTTTTAGCCACTGACTCACTGACCTGCGGGCCCGGCCCGGCTAATTAAACTAGGTTAGGTTTAAGTTATATTAGGATTAGCCTTAGTCACTGACCAGTGGGCCCCACTGGTCAGGTTTGACCCGGACCGGCCCCTGTTGACTTGCTGACGTCATGCCAACGTCATGCTGACGCAATATTCCTTTTCTGGAATTTAGTTTATTTTATAAATAATCAGGAAATTCCAGAAAATTCCTAAAACTTCAAAAAATCATAGAAAATTAACCGTAACTCCAAATTAAATAATTTATATATGAAAAATTATCAGAAAAATTCAAGGAATCCATCTGTACCATTTTCATGCATGTTAGAACAACTTATAGCTGCTGTTTAGCACAAATCAATTAATGGCATTTGAATAATCACATATGGAGTTTGAATTTGAATCTTGTATTCAAACCAACTTCATTTAATCTGTTGCTAGTTGCATTAGCCCAAAACACATTATTTTGCCATGTCATGATCATGCATCATATTGTGCATTGCATTGATTGTGTTCCCTTCTGTGTTGCCGGTATTTGTCCCCTCTCGATAGACGTGATACCGATGATGTGATCGTTGACACTGATGAAGACTCAATGTTATCTTCAGAAGTGCCAGGCAAGCAAAACCCCCTTGTTCCTTCCGATAAAATCCCACTCTCTCGCTCCTGCTCTCTTTTACTGCATTAGGACAACGACGACATATTTGTTACTTGCTGCGGTAGCTGAACCCCTTTATCCTTTGCATGACCTGTCATTCCACAGTAAATAGATGAAACCCACTAGCATGAGTAGGAGTTGTTTGAGCCCTGTTGTGCCTACTCATTCATGTTTGTTGTCATGCCTGCTATTGCTTAGAGTTGAGTCAGGTCTGATTCATCGGGGATGAATCAGAGGCGTGTGAACATGTCCTACTGTGTGTGAGCTAAGTGTGTGAACACGATTTGGTAAAGGTAGCGGTGAGAGGCCATGTAGGAGTACATGGTGGGTTGTCTCACTGCAGCCGTCCTCAGGAACTGAGTTCTGTGTTTGTGATCCATGATCAGTTACTACCACACATTGGGCTCCGGGCGCTCCAAGCTCTCTCGACTTATTAATCAACATGATCTCTGTCCAGGAGTTGCAACTAGTTTCTGGTGTTTGTAGGTAGTGTTAGTAGTCTACCAAGTGGCACCCGGTACAGGTGGGCTTGGGACAAACTAGGCACAGTGGCATGGTGTACCAAGTGGCACCCGGTTGGTGGGCTTGGGAACCCTGCACACATCGTTTGGGGCCGTAAGCGACACCCCGGCCGGATCTCCTTGCAGATGGAACCTAAATAGGCGATAAACCTGGACTAGAGACTTGTTCGGTTAGTCAGGTCGTGGCCGACTCCCTCGCCCGGCTTCCGCTTGAAGGTTGCCGAGGTACATGACGTGTACAGGGCGATAAGTGGCGAAAGCGTGTGTGAAGAAGTACACCCCTGCAGGGTTAACATTATCTATTCGAATAGCCGAATTCCTCGGATATGGAAACTTGGACCCCTTGTACAGTTCATAGACAAGTGAAAGTGGATACTCTAAAATACGCAAGATAAGCGTGAGTGCTATGGATGGTGTTCTCGTAGGGAGACGGGAGCGGATCCATAGTGGTGTATTGATATGGTGAATATGTGGACTCGTGTGCGCCACCTCAAAAGAGTTACTTGCAGTCGTAGTTCAGGTTAGCCACCGAGTCAAAGCTGGCTTGCTGCAGTCAAACCCCTCCACCCCCTTGTTGATAATGATGCATATGTAGATAGATCTGATGTAAGTCTTGCTGGGTACATTTGTACTCACGTTTGCCTATTTTATGTTTTGCAGAGAGACTTCAGTCTCACTAGTAGTTCCGCGTGGACTTCGACGTTTAGCTTGTTACCTCAGCTACGATCTTGTGCCCTCGGCAGGATCTGGTAGATAGTCAGGCTTCTCAGCCTTTTTCATTTATAGTTTTCTGTACTCAGACATGATAGCTTCCGCTTGTGCTTTGATTTGTATGCTCTGAGTGTTGGGTCATGAGACCCATGTTTGTAATATCTCGCTCCTCGGAGCCTATTGAATAAATTACTTGAGTCATAGAGTCATGTTGTGATGCCATGTTGTATTTGCACATATCGAGCATATTGTGTGTATGTTATTGAAATGCTTGGTATGTGTGGGATCTGACCATCTAGTTGTTTATCTTTAGTAGCCTCTCTTACGGGGAAATGTCTCCTAGTGTTTCCACCGAGCCATGGTAGCTTGCTACTGCTCCGGAACACTTAGGCTGGCCGGCATGTGTCCTTCTTCGTTCCTGTGTCTGTCCCTTCGGGGAAATGTCACGCGATGAATACCGGAGTCCTGTTAGCCAGCTACAGCCCGGTTCACCGGAGTCCTGCTAGCCCAGTGCTACAGCCTGAATTCACTCGCTGATGACCGACACGTTCGATCCTGGGTCATGGATGCCTGTCCCTGTAAGTTTGTGCCACTTTGGGTTTACGACTAGCCATGTCAGCCCGGGCTCCTTATCATATGGATGCTAGCGACACTATCATATACGTGTGCCAAAAGGCGCAAACGGTCCCGGGCAAAGGTAAGGCGACACCCGTGGGAATACCATGCGTGAGGCCGCAAAGTGATATGAGGTGTTACATGCTAGATCGATGTGGCATTGAGTCGGGGTCCTGACAGCGTTGGTATCAGAGCTTGACTGCCTGTAGGATCACCAAGCCAAACTGGTCGAAGTTGAGTCTAGAAATTCTGTAGTTATATAAGGGAATTGATTGTGGGATGGAACGTAAGGCTCTTTTTACTCCTTATACCTTATGCCTTCTGATCTGAGTCATCTTATCTTTCCTGCGGGGATTAAGAACTAGGCTATCTTTTCTTTCTATCAGGATCACGTGTTACTAATCCGTAGACTTATAGATTGTTGGACTTAAGCTTGAGTTCAGTTTCTTCTACTTCCGTACGTTAACTGTTGATCTCGAAACCTTGATATTGTGCTCCTGAGTGGTTATGCCACCATTTTTGTGAATGTCTCAAATCTTTCTGAGCATTTACAGCCGTTATGCTGTCCGAGTCATTCCAGGTTTCTAAATTGTCGGATGCATTTGCAAATCCCTTCCTCCTGTTTCCTATGTGCCTTTGGTCAGATTAGTCACACAAATCAGTGAGTTGAGGTACTTTATTGCCTTGACATATATGTTGGAGCTAGTATTATGACCCTAGGTGTCTTAGGGGATCATCTAGTAATTTAGCCATGATTTGTGTTCCCAGTGTGATGATTCTGGCCATCATTCTCGAAAGCATCCCGTGATGCTACTTAGTAGTAGGTATTCTATTCATGGGTTCTTGAACCCGAGGTTCACTCTACTTACTTCATGTTGATAGTAATTGCTAGCGCCTTTAGGATATTAGTAACCTTTGGGATAGTCCTCAAGGTCCGTGGTATATCCTTCTTCCAAATACCATGAACCACTTACGGCAAAAGTTTGTTGGATCAAAAGATCACAACAGGAGTGCTCTCTATGGGTTCTCCATTCATAATTGTGACTCTGCCAGTTCTACCTTTCCACATGGATTGTCCGGAAGAAATATGTTGAACTCGTTCGACATGCTAATCTATGCATTCACAACTCAGAAAATCATATGTTCCTTTGAGTTGTCCCTCTTTAGTTGTTTTCTGGCCCTCGTCTATCAATTGATAGCCAGGAGTAATTGTGCATTCGTGTTATCAATGCTTATTACTCTTGTGGTCCGTCAAGCCATTCTGTCCTGAATGACTTGGAGAAACAAACTCCAGTACCTCATCCATATTTAGGATTGGGTCAAAGTAGTTGTGTTCCGCAGATCAAGTTACAATCCAGCTTCTGGTCTGCTCTACCCTGAAGTAACCTTCTTTATGACAGGAATTTCATGAGAATTGCACCACCTTTTGTGAATTCTTGACATAGTGATACTTCTCGCCATCCTTTTTCATTCCTCGGTTCCGTGTTGTTGCAGCCGGAGTGCCGACAAGTGAATCATGATGTGTGAACTCAATACTCCTAGCAACCCCATTGCTTGGTAGTTAATGGACAATAATCTTATTCTTAGTATGTTGGTTATTGAATCACCATTCTAAGATTGATCGTGCTACCTAGTCCTTATTTCCTGGTGCACTCTTTGATTGATGAGTTAAGATTTTGTCAAGTCCTCGCTCATTTGATCATATCATCTTGCCCTGAAAAGCAAGATTGTTCTCGAGCTTAGTAACATATCGGTGGTTCGTGATTTCCGAAGATCTTCTCGGAAGTATTACCAGGTTGTCACCTGACCGCTATGTTGAGCTCGTGATCAAGTTAGTTTCTTGTAAACCACCCTTTCTCCAAGAATCGGTGTTAGATATCCCTGAGCTAGTTGGTTAAGCTAGAGAACAACTTGGAGAGTTGGAAGATAAAAGCTTGCCTGACTTAGTTCGTTCCAAAGGGATATTCTTGTGTGGTGTGTGTTGAAGAAAGATGATATCTTCATCGATTGGTCCTTGTGATCAATTGTTGGATCTATTATTTTACCCAAACCTTTGATTGAGTATGGGCTATCGTCAAATCAAATCAGAACCAGCGATATTCGTAATGTTGTCTTACTCGTGGTTTTCCTCAAGCATACACCATTATATTCTTTGGTCTGACCAATGCTATCACCGTGTTCACATGATGGTGGAAGTCCAGTGATATGGAAATTCCGATGAGTTGCTGTTGAGCCCATCAGTAGCATTTTGTCTCCCCCATGAATCATGTTGAACATCAACCTAGTGTTGAAAATTTTGTAAGCAAAGCCTTCGTGCTCCGTTCATGAAGTCTATGCTTGGATGGAAGAAGTGACTTCCTCTAATTCATGTGCATTTGGTGTAAGTTGCCGCCATGAATTCGAGGAAGATTGTTTTGTTTCCTTTGGAATCATCGCAAGTCAGTC
Organism: Triticum aestivum; assembly: GCF_018294505.1. NCBI lineage: Eukaryota > Viridiplantae > Streptophyta > Magnoliopsida > Poales > Poaceae > Triticum > Triticum aestivum. The sequence continues at coordinate 261,354,858 of NC_057807.1, forward strand.
ATGCATGTGCGAAGTATTCTATGGTCTGATAGACTGATCATCTTCATTCCATATGTATCCCTAGCACACCAAGCCACTAACCGATTTGTTCTAGGAGAAGGAGTTCTTTTAAGAGCTAACCCGGGCTTAATCAAGAACTTTGATATCCTCGATGATGGTTCCCAACCAGAACTCGGTAGTGCTTTATTATAAGACTACCATGTGGTCATGCTTGTCTGGGACAACATGTTCACATGTTTGTAGCAGAACCAGCTCATGTTTTGGAGCTTGCTATCATAGTTCATTTCCCGAGAATCTCGCAACGTCATCTCGTCGATTTGTGTTGCAAACTTTCATTTTCTTTCTAGACTCGATGAGTCTGGAATATCCTGACACCAACCAGATCTGAATCTCAGGCAGATATGATGGTTGGAACTTTTCCCAAGAACTATAATATTGGTCCCTCGATAACCGGTAAAGTGGATGTCGTGGCCAACACACCCAGTCGGAAGACCTATTATTGTAGTATCTTGTTTGAGGAAGTTGGCCACCTCCCCATAAGGATTTCGTAGGATTTACCTCCATAACTGTTCCTTATGGATTCTATTGCTCCCGAAGTCCGACCTTTACTTGATGTTCTAGTTATCAAACCATATCTATGAATGGGTTACACTAGCACGTCAAGGAGAACATTAGAAGCGGAGTGCTAAATGTCTCTCGGTCGATCATCCAGATTTTATTTCCTTGGCCTCACTAGGGTGAAATCTGAGTTGATGTTATCTTCCTATGCATCTGCATCGTCCATCGTTGTTCATCATGGTGGTATGTTGTGTTGCCAGGATCCTTGACACGGATGTTGGTAAAACCTTGATGAATATGGAAATGCTCAAGTTCTTGAGAGCATGCACAAGCGTTAGGCGTTACCATCGGCATTAACTAGGGTTGCTCTCAACTTTCTCGGTTATGCTATAACTTCTCAAACAGTGAATTCACTCTCTATTGTTGGGTTCTTCCCCAGTTACCAGAATCATTCCCGGCATTTGCATTTTGTTCCCAGCTTGCACCGCCAATGTGCCATTCTACCACGGGTCCCTCCCATTTCCGGTGATAAGCAAAAATCATCCATTGCGTTGTCTTCAACAAGGTAATCCACATCATCCAAGTCCGAGTATGCCATTCTACCGACCCCCTCCAAACGATCGTTGTGAATTGCCTTAGGCTGGTATGAAGAGTTTCAATGATCTTTGAATCAAAAGTAATTCTTTTTGCCACTTAAGGTAATAATCTACGAATCACCCTCCTCCAGGATGTTTCGTCGTGGTTTCATGGCAACTCAACTCCTCGCTATGTTGACAACCGTTTACCACCTTCTTAGGTGTGGAATTGTTGTCTACCTAGTGAACCCTCGTCATCCGTTTCTTTCCACCCCTCTTGATGTGTATCTCGTGTCTCAACCCGAGAGATGGTCCTATGTCCCATTCCGGGAGTTAATCCTGAGTTGTTCGACCTTCGAGAAGACCAATCCTTCCAGAGTTTTCCTTTCCTCTTCTTGTCATGATCAGCTGGAGTTCTCAGAGCAAGATGACAAGACAAAGATGGTGTCCAAATCAACGTTCCTATGAAGTGCAACCTGGATCGTGAAGATTGTACTAGTTGCGTTCCCCTTTCACCTTACCCTACGCTTGAATCTCGGGACGAGATTTTTGTTTAGTGGGGGTGAGTTGTCACATCCCTAGCTTCTGGTAATGCTCTAGGCTAGCTTCATGTGTGCATCATGTTTAAATTCTGAAATTTGAACTGAGGAATTTCGGAAGCCTCAAAAACTTAAATAAAAGAGGGGAAAAAACCCTAGAAATCTCATTCATTGCTCCAAAATGCTCTCCTTAAATGTTTGATAATTTTTGGTAAGGGTTCTGGTCCCAACCAAAATATTGAACATTTTTAAGGAATTATTTTTGGGACTTTGGATTTAATTCATTAGCTATTTGAATTTGAATTATATTCATATAATTAGAATATAATTTCAAATACCCTTGAAATATTTTATAAGCTTTTGGAAAAGTCCATCTAGCAATATAAAATATTCAGATGAGTTTTTGGCATTTTTTGAATTATTTTTAAATTCAAAACAGTGGCAAAATAAATTAAATAAAACAAAACAGAAGAAAAAAATAAAAAGAGCAAAGTTTACCTGGCGCTTACCTGTCCAGCCCAGCCGGCCCAGCTCCCCCAGCGGCCCAGCCCGCCACCGCTACCCCCCTGTCGCCTTCCTCCTCTGCCAGGAGGACGGGCACGCGCCCGGCGCGCGCGGCCACGCGCCCCGGCCACCTCCTCCCTGCCTGGCTGCCTCCTCCTCCCCTGGTCCCTCCCGCGACGCCACGCAGCCCCCGACCCCCTCTCACTTCCCCCTCGCTCTCTGGACCCCCTCCTCCTCCTCTGCTCTCCCTCCCTCTCGTCACCGAACGCACCTGAGAGCGCCGCTCGCCGTAGCTATGACCACCGACCACCTCTCGTCCCGTGACCGTGCCCAGCAGCTCCGCAATCGAGCACCACATCCCCAAGCCGAAGGAAACGAGCCGGAGGGCTTTGCTTCGTCGCCAACGTCATCGTCTTCATCTCCGGTGCCCGGAGATCGCCGCCGTAAATTCGCGTCGTCCAGAGCTTCCCCGACCTCGTCGTCGACTCTGCTAGTCCCTACGTGAGCTCCTCTCCATTTCCCCCCTGTTCCCTTCCTCTAGCGCGTCCTCTAGCACCGATTCCGCCATGGCCGAAGCTCACCTCCGCCGAGCTCGCCGCCGGCGTAGCTCCGGTGACCATTTGGTCACCCCGGCGAGCCCTGCGCGTTCGTAGTTTCCCATAGAGCATGCCTAGCGCAAAAACTAGCCCGCTTGCTCTCTGCAGCATCAAACCCGTGGTCGCCCGAACTCCGGCCGCCGCCGTCGTCGTAGTTGCCGTCGCTTCGGGCCACCCCAGCTCCATTCGCCGCCACCGCTGGATGCGCACGAGTCCCAGCTCGCCGTAGAACCCATCCGCGCCCTAAACCGTGCCCTGTGGGCGATTCCCGAGCCTCCGCCGCGTCTGGTCGTTGCCGGCGGCTAGACGCCGGTGGGTTAGGCCCTGTTGACCAGGGGTTTGACCCCCCTGGGTCGATGACAGGTGGGGCCAGCCCCTGTTAATTAGTTTAGTTTTTTCTAACTTTTTTTTAGCCACTGACTCACTGACCTGCGGGCCCGGCCCGGCTAATTAAACTAGGTTAGGTTTAAGTTATATTAGGATTAGCCTTAGTCACTGACCAGTGGGCCCCACTGGTCAGGTTTGACCCGGACCGGCCCCTGTTGACTTGCTGACATCATGCCAACGTCATGCTGATGCAATATTCCTTTTCTGGAATTTAGTTTATTTTATAAATAATCAGGAAATTCCAGAAAATGCCTAAAACTTCAAAAAATCATAGAAAATTAACCGTAACTCCAAATTAAATAATTTATATATGAAAAATTATCAGAAAAATTCAAGGAATCCATCTGTACCATTTTCATGCATGTTAGAACAACTTATAGCTGCTGTTTAGCACAAATCAATTAATGGCATTTGAATAATCACATATGGAGTTTGAATTTGAATCTTGTATTCAAACCAACTTCATTTAATCTGTTGCTAGTTGCATTAGCCCAAAACACATTATTTTGCCATGTCATGATCATGCATCATATTGTGCATTGCATTGATTGTGTTCCCTTCTGTGTTGCCGGTATTTGTCCCCTCTCGATAGACGTGATACCGATGATGTGATCGTTGACACTGATGAAGACTCAATGTTATCTTCAGAAGTGCCAGGCAAGCAAAACCCCCTTGTTCCTTCCGATAAAATCCCACTCTCTCGCTCCTGCTCTCTTTTATTGCATTAGGACAACGACGACATATTTGTTACTTGCTGCGGTAGCTGAACCCCTTTATCCTTTGCATGACCTGTCATTCCACAGTAAATAGATGAAACCCACTAGCATGAGTAGGAGTTGTTTGAGCCCTGTTGTGCCTACTCATTCATGTTTGTTGTCATGCCTGCTATTGCTTAGAGTTGAGTCAGGTCTGATTCATCGGGGATGAATCAGAGGCGTGTGAACATGTCCTACTGTGTGTGAGCTAAGTGTGTGAACACGATTTGGTAAAGGTAGCGGTGAGAGGCCATGTAGGAGTACATGGTGGGTTGTCTCACTGCAGCCGTCCTCGGGAACTGAGTTCTGTGTTTGTGATCCATGATCAGTTACTACCACACATTGGGCTCCGGGCGCTCCAAGCTCTCTCGACTTATTAATCAACATGATCTCTGTCCAGGAGTTGCAACTAGTTTCTGGTGTTTGTAGGTAGTGTTAGTAGTCTACCAAGTGGCACCCGGTACAGGTGGGCTTGGGACAGACTAGGCACAGTGGCACGGTGTACCAAGTGGCACCCGGTTGGTGGGCTTGGGAACCCTGCACACATCGTTTGGGGCCGTAAGCGACACCCCGGCCGGATCTCCTTGCGGATGGAACCTAAATAGGCGATAAACCTGGACTAGAGACTTGTTCGGTTAGTCAGGTCGTGGCCGACTCCCTCGCCCGGCTTCCGCTTGAAGGTTGCCGAGGTACATGACGTGTACAGGGCGATAAGTGGCGAAAGCGTGTGTGAAGAAGTACACCCCTGCAGGGTTAACATTATCTATTCGAATAGCCGAATTCCTCGGATATGGAAACTTGGACCCCTTGTACAGTTCATAGACAAGTGAAAGTGGATACTCTAAAATACGCAACATAAGCGTGAGTGCTATGGATGGCGTTCTCGTAGGGAGACGGGAGCGGATCCATAGTGGTGTATTGATATGGTGAATATGTGGACTCGTGTGCGCCACCTCAAAAGAGTTACTTGCAGTCGTAGTTCAAGTTAGCCACCGAGTCAAAGCTGGCTTGCTGCAGTCAAACCCCTCCACCCCCTTGTTGATAATGATGCATATGTAGATAGATCTGATGTAAGTCTTGCTGGGTACATTTGTACTCACGTTTGCCTATTTTATGTTTTGCAGAGAGACTTCAGTCTCACTAGTAGTTCCGCGTGGACTTCGACGTCTAGCTTGTTACCTCAGCTACGATCTTGTGCCCTCGGCAGGATCTGGTAGATAGTCAGGCTTCTCAGCCTTTTTCATTTATAGTTGTCTGTACTCAGACATGATAGCTTCCGCTTGTGCTTTGATTTGTATGCTCTGAGTGTTGGGTCATGAGACCCATGTTTGTAATATCTCGCTCCTCGGAGCCTATTGAATAAATTACTTGAGTCATAGAGTCATGTTGTGATGCCATGTTGTATTTGCACATATCGAGCATATTGTGTGTATGTTATTGAAATGCTTGGTATGTGTGGGATCTGACCATCTAGTTGTTTATCTTTAGTAGCCTCTCTTACGGGGAAATGTCTCCTAGTGTTTCCACCGAGCCATGGTAGCTTGCTACTGCTCCGGAACACTTAGGCTGGCCGGCATGTGTCCTTCTTCGTTCCTGTGTCTGTCCCTTCGGGGAAATGTCACGCGATGAATACCGGAGTCCTGTTAGCCCGCTACAGCCCGGTTCACCGGAGTCCTGCTAGCCCAGTGCTACAGCCTGAATTCACTCGCTGATGACCGACACGTTCGATGCTGGGTCATGGATGCCTGTCCCTGTAAGTTTGTGCCACTTTGGGTTTATGACTAGCCATATCAGCCCGGGCTCCTTATCATATGGATGCTAGCGACACTGTCATATACGTGTGCCAAAAGGCGCAAACGGTCCCGGGCAAAGGTAAGGCGACACCCGTGGGAATACCGTGCGTGAGGCCGCAAAGTGATATGAGGTGTTACATGCTAGATCGATGTGGCATTGAGTCGGGGTCCTGACACACCCCCTTTATAAGTAGATGGAAGCACATACTATTGTTGCGCCCACTCTCCCCTAGAATTGTTTATGCTTTTCGTTAATCTAATGCCGCTGGTAAAATTAATCAATGCCACTCTCAAAATTAATTAACTACTGAATCTTAGTTCAAAACTGGAAAACTTGTCAGGAATGGTACTATCCTGCTTTGTAATTCTTTCTACATGTTTAACCAAAGTATTGTTAAGATAATATCTCTCTTAAAATGAATCAGTTGCATTGTTTTAGGAATGGTACTTTTCTGCTTTGTCGTTCTTTAGACATGTTGAAACAAGGCATTGTTAAGATAATTTCTTAGTCAATATGAATGAATCACACTGATGGAGAATTGCTACTCTCCTGCTTTGTTTCCCATTAAGATAAAGTAGATCAGTAGATGCTTTTCTTCTGGGAGTATAAGTCATCAACCGTTATTTCTCAGTAATTGTTTCCCTTATACCTATTGTTGCTTATAGGGATATCAAAATTAAAGCTCGGTTTTATTCCGACTTCGATTTTAGTTGAACTGCACAAAAGGAGCCAATGTGTCCAAGGCAAACTGCTGCGTTACTAGGTCCACTTGGTCGTTCCACTTTGCAGAAAGAAGCAGTCACTATTTGCACTACATTACAGAAGGAATGACCGAGAAGCTTTACAGAGTATTATTAGACACTGGTGACATGACTAGTCTGAAGAGAGCATTGGCAATTTAACAACACATGGAGTGCCCTGGGCAAAAAGTGCCCAAACAAGTACAAGAAGCTACGACAGGACTCCATGATCATAGGCATTACATATTTTGAATGGGAGAAGCTTGTCAAAGTTTAATCATTGATGTTATCAAGAAGACGTTAGTTTAATATATTGGAATTGGAAAACCTTGTCAAAATTTGCTCATTGATGTTAGCCAGAAGACATGCATTTGATATTTTTGAGTGGGACGCCCTTGCTGTGAGCATCGTCGAGTGTTTTTTCCTATTCATGTGTTCATTTTAGAAGTAAATAGTTACTCTGCTGAGATAATATTCCTGTGTTAAGAGTTTGTTCTGAATATTGTCTATGTAATGCCAGGCCTTGTGTTTGATTGCAAAGTTGAGCTTGGAATGTTGTGGCATGCGGCATCACGAGCTGTTCACCATGCCTCCTGTGAATAATGCTTCGTATTGTTTTGCATGTCGATCTAATGCCAGTGATTTGCTTGTTAAGAAGATCATCCTCTTCTATTGTTTCTGTGCTTAAGAAGTTCATCGTCTGATGTTTCATTCATAGCCTATACGACAAGTCGGGTTGGTTAGACGTGAAACCATATGATCTTCCGACCAACTCATGATATTAGGCCGTGATTGGATCGTCGTTTTCCAACCAAAACCGCTTGTAAAACTAACGCTTGTAAATAAAAGCAGATGGTCTCGGGCGAAGGCGCTTGGTTGGTCGATTTCGACTAGTAAAATATCAGAAGTACTTCACACACGATAAAAACGCTGAATGACACTCGGACCATTGCTAATCCAGCCGTTAGCTGCTGTTTCAGCCTTGCCCATGGATGGCATGATACGCACGTCATGCATCTATCGTTTGGTAATGTCGTCCATATAGCAGTGCTAGTAAAATATACACTGGTCTCTCAAATTACACGCGTAACCCGCCGGTTTTACTTATAGACCTCAGGCCCTCGGTTTCACTACGCCTGTATTTTACGCGTTGTTTCCGATGACGAGTAAATTACATTTGTATGTTAATACATGTTTGAAATAAACCAGAGCTCCCAAGCGCGGCCTTACCGTTTCATGCCGTCTCAGTTTCTCGAAGGTGCTCATAGGTGTCCGATGATCCTGGCTTCCTGAATGAGCAGCGGGTGCTGTATCAGACCATCCGTAGGGCCCGTGAGGCCCTCTCCATTGTCCTTCGAGTTGTTGCGCTCGCCGTGGCACCGAGCATTGTTAACATCGTCAACGAACATGAGGATTCAGGAGATGACTTTATTTGAGTGGATGACACTAGGGATCCACTAGGGCCATAGCCGTACGTACGCAAGTGCCTCCTTATTATGTACAACTATATTTTTTTTGCTTTCTCCTGGTTTCCTGACATCACAGTCCCACACCATTGTCAACCTATGTAGTCAATATAAACGAGAGAATTGCACAAGGTGCGACTGGGTGCGGCCGACAGCTGGGACCGAGCAGCTCGAGCAGTATTTGTGTTTTTGAGGCGTGAGCACTGCAGAGTTTTTCTTGGCAATGATTTCGTTGTTGTTCGGAGGAGAGTAGGGTATTAACTGGGTCGGCTATGGCCCATCTAGCCCAGGCCAGATATCCAGCCCATATACTAATTTTTTCAAGATGAAAATGGCTAGCCCAGCTATACGTTTTTTTGAGGAATACGCAGGCAAGGTCAACTTGTTATTCTCCGCCCCGCTGGCTGCAAATCTTTCCTAGGAGGGATGCATTAGGCTTAACAGGAAAATGGGCTTTAAAAAATAATAAATGGGATGAAATTATAAAAACTGGGCAATAACTATAAAAAATGCACCAAACACTAAATTAGTTTATAAAATATTATTTATGAATTTTGAAAATCTTAAATTTTCATTGCTGCGCGCGCAATGTTTCGTTGGATTTTTACGTAATACAAATTTATATTTAATCTGAGTAGAAATTTTGGGATAGAAATATTTCGGATCCCATCAAAATGTGGGAAATTTTATTGAATTCTGTCTTCAACGGTTGGTTGAAATTATTAATCTTGTCCTAGCTAGAAAATGGGTTGTACTTTTAACAAACTGTAAATGGGTTGTTGTAAATTCCATTTGAATTCAAAAATGGGTTGTACATTCTTACAAAACGCAAATGGGCTATAAGTTCTCTGCCACACACTTGCGGGCCTAGTAAGTGACACGTCCCCTAAAAAAATAAGTTGACGCGTATGCAAGGCTTTGTCAACTTATTATAGTCAACACACGGTTCTAGCAGCAGTGGCCGTTGGATGTCTATCCAACAGATGTCGTGCTTCTTCTTCAATCTCGGATATTCTTAGCTTCAGCCACCAAAAAAAGGATTCCTCCCCCTGACATCTGGGGTGCACCATTTCGGAGGCTGACCTGTGGGCCTACTAAGTTGGAGCGTACCAAGGGCTTTGTCAACTTAGTCAATATAAACGATTCTAGCTTCAATGACCGTACGATGTCCATCCAACGGCCGTAGTGCTTCTTCAACCTCTGGTTTTCTTGGTCCAGCCGCCCAAAGCAGCGCCGGTCGTGCCGCCTGCTCCTGCCTCCCGTGGCCGGCTGTGCTGCCGCGAAGGCCTCACCGCCCCCATACTACTCCCACCACTGGCCAGGCCATCCCTCCACTCACCCACACCCCCTGTTATTCTGTAGCGACGGTAGCCTCACACCGCAGCCGAACCAGTGAACCCTCGTACTCCTCTCCGCGCGGGCTTCCACTGCTGCGTCTTCCCTGGCTCCGCGTCGTCCCATTCCTAGGCCTCGCCATCGTCCACCGCCCTGGTGCTCTCGGCGCGGCGTGGTCAACGTGGTCAACGACTGACTTCCATCGAAAGAGTACTGTATGTGGAGAGGCTGACAGCCGTGTCCACGGCGGCCGCAAGGAAGTGCCTCCTTATTAAGCGCAAAATAATTATTCCTCCACCTGACAGCAGGGACCCACCGGACGGGCCACCTTATTTCGCAAAAAACGTTTCCCCCTGACTGCTGGGACCCACCGGACGGGCCACCGTATTTCGCGAAAAAAACGTTCCCCCCGCTGTCAGCTCGGGCCCACCGGAAGTGCCTACTTATCACGCACAAAAAAATGAATACTCCCCCTGCTAGCTGGGATCCACCTTGGTGGGAGGATGACTTGTGGGCCTACTAAGTTGACGGGGATGGAAGGCTTTGTCAACTTAGTCAATATGAACGATTCTAGCTCAAGTGACCGTACGATCTCCATCCAACGGCCGTAGTGCTTCTTCAACCTCTGGTCTTCTTGCTCCAGCCGCTCAAAGCAGCACTGGTCATGCCGCCTGCTCCTGCCTCCCGTGGCCGGCTGTGCTACCGCGGAGGCCTCACCGCCCCTACTATTCCCACCGCTGGCCAGGCCCTGCGGCGACGACAGCCACACACTGAGCCGAACGAGTGAACCCTCATACTCCTCTCCGCGTGGGCATCCACTGCTGCATCTTCACCGGCTCCGCGTCGTCCCCTTCCTAGGCCTCGCCGTCGTCGACCGCCCTGGTGCTCTCGGCGCGGCGTGGTCAACGTGGTCAAGGAACGACTTCCATAGGACGTGGATTGTACATGGAGAGGCTCACAGCTGGGTCCACGACCGTAGCAAGAAAGTGCCTCCTTATTACATGGAAAATAATGATTCCTCCACCTGACAGCAGGGATCCACTGGACGGGCCACCGTATTTTGCAAAAAATGTTTCCCCCCTGACTGCTGGGACCCACCAGCTACACCTTCGCACGCAAGGAAGTGCGTCCGGGCAAAAAAACGATTCGCCCCCCTGACTGCTGGGACCCACCAGCTACATCTTCGCACGCAAGGAAGTGCGTCCAGGCAGAAAAAACGATTCGCCCCCCTGACTGCTGGGACCCACTAGCTACATCTTCGCACACAAGGAAGTGCGTCCGGGCAAAAAATAAAAAATCGATTTGCCCCCCTGGCTGCTGGGACCCACCATCTACATATTCGCACGCAAGGAAGTGCCTGATAGTTGGGACCCACCTGGTCGAAGCGTACGTAGTGTTGTCATTCTGGTTGCGAACGTGTACGTACATATATACTGGTGGATGTAGAGGCGCGCACTTGTCATAGTAGAGGCGCACACGTAGCATGTACACGTACATACAGCGGCCAAGGTGCAAGAAAGAAAATACGGCCACATATGTGTACATACGGGTGGGGTCTCGAACGCCTACTCGCGCATACGTACGGCGAGGGCTCGTGTACATGGCTGGGTTGGAACGGAGAAACAACATCGCCGTCGTGTTCATGGGGAGGCAACAAAATGCGTCGTGTTCATGGGGAGGCAACGGAATGCGTGGTCATGTTCATCGGGAGGGCTTGGACGGAACAGGCGATGGAAACGAGGCCTAGCGTACCGTCGAATGGAGGAAACGGCCTTGTGTTTGACCGGCCACGTTCGAAACGGGATCCTGATCATCGGGAGGGGTGTGGCGTACCGCAAAACGAAGGAAACGGACCTCCTACGGTAGAAACGGGGGTCTTGTTGTGTCAGGACCCCGACTCAATGCCACATCGATCTAGCATGTAACACCTCATATCACTTTGCGGCCTCACGCACGGTATTCCCACGGGTGTCGCCTTACCTTTGCCCGGGACCGTTTGCGCCTTTTGGCACACGTATATGACAGTGTCGCTAGCATCCATATGATAAGGAGCCCGGACTGACATGGCTAGTCGTAAACCCAAAGTGGCACAAACTTACAGGGACAGGCATCCATGACCCAGCATCGAACGTGTCGGTCATCAGCGAGTGAATTCAGGCTGTAGCACTGGGCTTGCAGGACTCCGGTGAACCGGGCTGTAGCGGGCTAACAGGACTCCGGTATTCATCGCGTGACATTTCCCCGAAGGGACAGACACAGGAACGAAGAAGGACACATGCCGGCCAGCCTAAGTGTTCCGGAGCAGTAGCAAGCTACCATGGCTCGGTGGAAACACTAGGAGACATTTCCCCGTAAGAGAGGCTACTAAAGATAAACAACTAGATGGTCAGATCCCACACATACCAAGCATTTCAATAACATACACACAATATGCTCGATATGTGCAAATACAACATGGCATCACAACATGACTCTATGACTCAAGTAATTTATTCAATAGGCTCCGAGGAGCGAGATATTACAAACATGGGTCTCATGACCCAACACTCAGAGCATACAAATCAAAGCACAAGCGGAAGCTATCATGTCTGAGTACAGACAACTATAAATGAAAAAGGCTGAGAAGCCTGACTATCTACCAGATCCTGCCGAGGGCACAAGATCGTAGCTGAGGTAACAAGCTAAACGTCGAAGTCCACGCGGAACTACTAGTGAGACTGAAGTCTCTCTGCAAAACATAAAATAGGCAAACGTGAGTACAAATGTACCCAGCAAGACTTACATCAGATCTATCTACATATGCATCATTATCAACAAGGGGGTGGAGGGGTTTGACTGCAGCAATCCAGCTTTGACTCGGTGGCTAACCTGAACTACGACTGCAAGTAACTCTTTTGAGGTGGCGCACACGAGTCCACATATTCACCATATCAATACACCACTATGGATCCGCTCCCGTCTCCCTACGAGAACGCCATCCATAGCACTCACGCTTATCTTGCGTATTTTAGAGTATCCACTTTCACTTGTCTATGAACTGTACAAGGGGTCCAAGTTTCCATATCCGAGGAATTCGGCTATTCAAATAGATAATGTTAACCCTGCAGGGGTGTACTTCTTCACACACGCTTTCGCCACTTATCGCCCTGTACACGTCATGTACCTCGGCAACCTTCAAGCGGAAGCCGGGCGAGGGAGTCGGCCACGACCTGACTAACCGAACAAGTCTCTAGTCCAGGTTTATCGCCTATTTAGGTTCCATCCGCAAGGAGATCCGGCCGGGGTGTCGCTTACGGCCCCAAACAATGTGTGCAGGGTTCCCAAGCCCACCAACCGGGTGCCACTTGGTACACCGTGCCACTGTGCCTAGTCTGTCCCAAGCCCACCTGTACCGGGTGCCACTTGGTAGACTACTAACACTACCTACAAACACCAGAAACTAGTTGCAACTCCTGGACAGAGATCATGTTGATTAATAAGTCGAGAGAGCTTGGAGCGCCCGGAGCCCAATGTGTGGTAGTAACTGATCATGGATCACAAACACAGAACTCAGTTCCTGAGGACGGCTGCAGTGAGACAACCCACCATGTACTCCTACATGGCCTCTCACCGCTACCTTTACCAAATCGTGTTCACACACTTAGCTCACACACAGTAGGACATGTTCACACGCCTCTGATTCATCCCCGATGAATCAGACCTGACTCAACTCTAAGCAATAGCAGGCATGACAACAAACATGAATGAGTAGGCACAACAGGGCTCAAACAACTCCTACTCATGCTAGTGGGTTTCATCTATTTACTGTGGAATGACAGGTCATGCAAAGGATAAAGGGGTTCAGCTACCGCAGCAAGTAACAAATATGTCGTCGTTGTCCTAATGCAGTAAAAGAGAGCAGGAGCGAGAGAGTGGGATTTTATCGGAAGGAACAAGGGGGTTTTGCTTGCCTGGCACTTCTGAAGATAACATTGAGTCTTCATCAGTGTCAACGATCACATCATCGGTATCATGTCTATCGAGAGGGGACAAATACCGGCAACACAGAAGGGAACACAATCAATGCAATGCACAATATGATGCATGATCATGACATGGCAAAATGAATGTGTTTTGGGCTAATGCAACTAGCAACAGATTAAATGAAGTTGGTTTGAATACAAGATTCAAATTCAAACTGCCATTAATTGATTTGTGCTAAACAGCAGCTATAAGTTGTTCTAACATGCATGAAAATGGTACAGATGGATTCCTTGAATTTTTCTGATAATTTTTCATATATAAATTATTTAATTTGGAGTTACGGTTAATTTTCTATGATTTTTTGAAGTTTTAGGCATTTTCTGGAATTTCCTGATTATTTATAAAATAAACTAAATTCCAGAAAAGGGATATTGCGTCAGCATGACGTTGGCATGACGTCAGCAAGTCAACAGGGGCCGGTCCGGGTCAAACCTGACCAGTGGGGCCCACTGGTCAGTGACTAAGGCTAATCCTAATATAACTTAAACCTAACCTAGTTTAATTAGCCGGGCCGGGCCCGCAGGTCAGTGAGTCAGTGGCTAAAAAAAAGTTAGAAAAAACTAAACTAATTAACAGGGGCTGGCCCCACCTGTCATCGACCCAGGGGGGTCAAACCCCTGCTCAACAGGGCCTAACCCACCGGCGTCTAGCCGCCGGCAACGACCAGACGCGGCGGAGGCTCGGGAATCGCCCACAGGGCACGATTTAGGGCGCGGATGGGTTCTACGGCGAGCTGGGACTCGTGCGCATCCAGCGGTGGCGGCGAATGGAGCTGGGGTGGCCCGAAGCGACGGCAACTACGACGACGGCGGCGGCCAGAGTTCGGGCGACCACGGGTTTGATGCTGCAGAGAGCAAGTGGGCTAGTTTTTGCGCTAGGCATGCTCTATGGGAAACTACGAACGCGCAGGGCTCGCCGGGGTGACCAAATGGTCACCGGAGCTACGCCGGCGGCGAGCTCGGCGGAGGTGAGCTTCGGCCATGGCGGAATCGGTGCTAGAGGACGCGCTAGAGGAAGGGAACAGGGGGGAAATGGAGAGGAGCTCACGTAGGGACTAGCAGAGTCGACGACGAGGTCGGGGAAGCTCTGGACGACGCGAATTTACGGCGGCGATCTCTGGGCACCGGAGATGAAGACGACGACGTTGGCGACGAAGCAAAGCCCTCCGGCTCGTTTCCTTCGGCTTGGGGATGTGGTGCTCGATTGCGGAGCTGCTGGGCACGGTCACGGGACGAGAGGTGGTCGGTGGTCATAGCTACGGCGAGCGGCGCTCTCAGGTGCGTTCGGTGACGAGAGGGAGGGAGAGCAGAGGAGGAGGAGGGGGTCCAGAGAGCGAGGGAGAAGTGAGAGGGGGTCGGGGGCTGCGTGGCGTCGCGGGAGGGTCCAGGGGAGGAGGAGGCAGCCAGGCAGGGAGGAGGTGGCCGGGGCGCGTGGCCGTCCTCCTGGCAGAGGAGGAAGGCGACAGGGGGGTAGCGGTGGCGGGCTGGGCCGCTGGGGGAGCTGGGCCGGCTGGGCTGGACAGGTAAGCGCCAGGTAAACTTTGCTCTTTTTATTTTTTTCTTCTGTTTTGTTTTATTTAATTTATTTTGCCACTGTTTTGAATTTAAAAATAATTCAAACAATGCCAAAAACTCCTCTGAATATTTTATATTGCTAGATGGACTTTTCCAAAAGCTTATAAAATATTTCAAGGGTATTTGAAATTATATTCTAATTATATGAATATAATTCAAATTCAAATAGCTAATGAATTAAATCCGAAGTCCCAAAAATAATTCCTTAAAAATGTTCAATATTTTGGTTGGGACCAGAACCCTTACCAAAAATTATCAAACATTTAAGGAGAGCATTTTGGAGCAATGAATGAGATTTCTAGGGTTTTTGCCCCTCTTTTATTTAAGTTTTTGAGGCTTCCGAAATTCCTCAGTTCAAATTTCAGAATTTTAACATGATGCACACATGAAGCTAGCCTAGAGCATTACCAGAAGCTAGCGATGTGACAACTCACCCCCACGAAACAAAAATCTCGTCCCAAGATTCAAGCGTAGGTTAAGGTGAAAGGGGAACGCAACTAGTACAATCTTCACGATCCAGGTTGCACTTCATAGGAACGTTGATTTGGACACCATCTTTGTCTTGTCATCTTGCTCTGAGAACTCCAGCTGATCATGACAAGAAGAGGAAAGGAAAACTCTGGAAGGATCGGTCTTCTCGAAGGTCGAACAACTCAGGATTAACTCCCGGAATGGGACATAGGACCATCTCTCGGGTTGAGACACGAGATACACATCAAGAGGGGTGGAAAGAAACGGATGACGAGGGTTCACTAGGTAGACAACAATTCCACACCCAAGAAGGTGGTAAACGGTTGTCAACGTAGCGAGGAGTTGAGTTGCCATGAAACCACGACGAAACATCCTGGAGGAGGGTGATTCGTAGATTATTACCTTAAGTGGCAAAAAGAATTACTTTTGATTCAAAGATCATTGAAACTCTTCATACCAGCCTAAGGCAATTCACAACGATCGTTTGGAGGGGGTCGGTAGAATGGCATACTCGGACTTGGATGATGTGGATTACCTTGTTGAAGACAACGCAATGGATGATTTTTGCTTATCACCGGAAATGGGAGGGACCCGTGGTAGAATGGCACATTGGCGGTGCTAGCTGGGAACAAAATGCAAATGCCGGGAATGATTCTGGTAACTGGGGAAGAACCCAACAATAGAGAGTGAATTCACTGTTTGAGAAGTTATAGCATAACCGAGAAAGTTGAGAGCAACCCTAGTTAATGCCGATGGTAACGCCTAACGCTTGTGCGTGCTCTCAAGAACTTGAGCATTTCCATATTCATCAAGGTTTTACCAACATCCGTGTCAAGGATCCTGGCAACACAACATACCACCATGATGAACAACGATGGACGATGCAGATGCATAGGAAGATAACATCAACTCAGATTTCACCCTAGCGAGGCCAAGGAAACAAAATCTGGATGATCGACCGAGAGACATTTAGCACTCCGCTTCTAATGTTCTCCTTGACGTGCTAGTGTAACCCATTCATAGATATGGTTTGATAACTAGAACATCAAGTAAAGGTCGGACTTCGGGAGCAATAGAATCCATAAGGAACAGTTACGGAGGTAAATCCTACAAAATCCTTATGGGGAGGTGGCCAACTTCCTCAAACAAGATACTACAATAATAGGTCTTCCGACTGGGTGTGTTGGCCACGACATCCACTTTACCGGTTATCAAGGGACCAATATTATAGTTCTTGGGAAAAGTTCCAACCATCATATCTGCCTGAGATTCAGATCTGGTTGGTGTCAGGATATTCCAGACTCATCGAGTCTAGAAAGAAAATGAAAGTTTGCAACACAAATCGATGAGATGACGTTGCGAGATTCTCGGGAAATGAACTATGATAGCAAGCTCCAAAACATGAGCTGGTTCTGCTACAAACATGTGAACATGTTGTCCCAGACAAGCATGACCACATGGTAGTCTTATAATAAAGCACTACCGAGTTCTGGTTGGGAACCATCATCGAGGATATCAAAGTTCTTGATTAAGCCCGGGTTAGCTCTTAAAAGAACTCCTTCTCCTAGAACAAATCAGTTAGTGGCTTGGTGTGCTAGGGATACATATGGAATGAAGATGATCAGTCTATCAGACCATAGAATACTTCGCACATGCATGACTGACTTGCGATGATTCCAAAGGAAACAAAACAATCTTCCTCGAATTCATGGCGGCAACTTACACCAAATGCACATGAATTAGAGGAAGTCACTTCTTCCATCCAAGCATAGACTTCATGAACGGAGCACGAAGGCTTTGCTTACAAAATTTTCAACACTAGGTTGATGTTCAACATGATTCATGGGGGAGACAAAAATGCTACTGATGGGCTCAACAGCAACTCATCGGAATTTCCATATCACTGGACTTCCACCATCATGTGAACACGGTGATAGCATTGGTCACACCAAAGAATATAATGGTGTATGCTTGAGGAAAACCACGAGTAAGACAACATTACGAATATCGCTGGTTCTGATTTGATTTGACGATAGCCCATACTCAATCAAAGGTTTGGGTAAAATAATAGATCCAACAATTGATCACAAGGACCAATCGATGAAGATATCATCTTTCTTCAACACACACCACACAAGAATATCCCTTTGGAACAAACTAAGTCAGGCAAGCTTTTATCTTCCAACTCTCCAAGTTGTTGTCTAGCTTAACCAACTAGCTCAGGGATATCTAACACCGATTCTTGGAGAAAGGGTGGTTTACAAGAAACTAACTTGATCACGAGCTCAACATAGCGGTCAGGTGACAACCTGGTAATACTTCCGAGAAGATCTTCGGAAATCACGAACCACCGATATGTTACTAAGCTCGAGAACAATCTTGCTTTTCAGGGCAAGATGATATGATCAAATGAGCGAGGACTTGACAAAATCTTAACTCATCAATCAAAGAGTGCACCAGGAAATAAGGACTAGGTAGCACGATCAATCTTAGAATGGTGATTCAATAACCAACATACTAAGAATAAGATTATTGTCCATTAACTACCAAGCAATGGGGTTGCTAGGAGTATTGAGTTCACACATCATGATTCACTTGTCGGCACTCCGGCTGCAACAACACGGAACCGAGGAATGAAAAAGGATGGCGAGAAGTATCACTATGTCAAGAATTCACAAAAGGTGGTGCAATTCTCATGAAATTCCTGTCATAAAGAAGGTTACTTCAGGGTAGAGCAGACCAGAAGCTGGATTGTAACTTGATCTGCGGAACACAACTACTTTGACCCAATCCTAAATATGGATGAGGTACTGGAGTTTGTTTCTCCAAGTCATTCAGGACAGAATGGCTTGACGGACCACAAGAGTAATAAGCATTGATAACACGAATGCACAATTACTCCTGGCTATCAATTGATAGACGAGGGCCAGAAAACAACTAAAGAGGGACAACTCAAAGGAACATATGATTTTCTGAGTTGTGAATGCATAGATTAGCATGTCGAACGAGTTCAACATATTTCTTCCGGACAATCCATGCGGAAAGGTAGAACTGGCAGAGTCACAATTATGAATGGAGAACCCATAGAGAGCACTCCTGTTGTGATCTTTTGATCCAACAAACTTTTGCCGTAAGTGGTTCATGGTATTTGGAAGAAGGATATACCACGGACCTTGAGGACTATCGCAAAGGTTACTAATATCCTAAAGGCGCTAGCAATTACTATCAACATGAAGTAAGTAGAGTGAACCTCGGGTTCAAGAACCCAGGAATAGAATACCTACTACTAAGTAGCATCACGGGATGCTTTCGAGAATGATGGCCAGAATCATCACACTGGGAACACAAATCATGGCTAAATTACTAGATGATCCCCTAAGACACCTAGGGTCATAATACTAGCTCCAACATATATGTCAAGGCAATAAAGTACCTCAACTCACTGATTTGTGTGACTAATCTGACCAAAGGCACATAGGAAACAGGAGGAAGGGATTTGCAAATGCATCCGACTATTTAGAAACCTGGAATGACTCGGACAGCATAACGGCTGTAAATGCTCAGAAAGATTTGAGACATTCACAAAAATGGTGGCATAACCACTCAGGAGCACAATATCAAGGTTTCGAGATCAACAGTTAACGTGCGGAAGTAGAAGAAACTGAACTCAAGCTTAAGTCCAACAATCTATAAGTCTACGGATTAGTAACACGTGATCCTGATAGAAAGAAAAGATAGCCTAGTTCTTAATCCCCGCAGGAAAGATAAGATGACTCAGATCAGAAGGCATAAGGTATAAGGAGTAAAAAGAGCCTTACGTTCCATCCCACAATCAATTCCCTTATATAACTAAAGAATTTCTAGACTCAACTTCGACCAGTTTGGCTTGGTGATCCTACAGGCAGTCAAGCTCTGATACCAACGCTGTCAGGACCGTGACTCAATGCCACATCAATCTAGCATGTAACACCTCATATCACTTTGCGGCCTCACGCACGATATTCCCACGGGTGTTGCCTTACCTTTGCCCGGGACCGTTTGCGCCTTTTGGCACACGTATATGACAGTGTCGCTAGCATCCATATGATAAGGAGCCCGGGCTGACATGGCTAGTCGTAAACCCAAAGTGGCACAAACTTACAGGGACAGGCATCCATGACCCAGGATCGAACGTGTCGGTCATCAGCGAGTGAATTCAGGCTGTAGCACTGGGCTAGCAGGACTCCGGTGAACCGGGCTGTAGCGGGCTAACAGGACTCCGGTATTCATCGCGTGACATTTCCCCGAAGGGACAGACACAGGAACGAAGAAGGACACATGCCGGCCAACCTAAGTGTTCCGGAGCAGTAGCAAGGTACCATGGCTCGGTGGAAACACTAGGAGACATTTCCCCGTAAGAGAGGCTACTAAAGATAAACAACTAGATGGTCAGATCCCACACATACCAAGCATTTCAATAACATACACACAATATGCTCGATATGTGCAAATACAACATGGCATCACAACATGACTCTATGACTCAAGTAATTTATTCAATAGGCTCCGAGGAGCGAGATATTACAAACATGGGTCTCATGACCCAACACTCAGAGCATACAAATCAAAGCACAAGCGGAAGCTATCATGTCTGAGTACAGACAACTATAAATGAAAAAGGCTGAGAAGCCTGACTATCTACCAGATCCTGCCGAGGGCACAAGATCGTAGCTGAGGTAACAAGCTAAACGTCGAAGTCCACGCAGAACTACTAGTGAGACTGAAGTCTCTCTGCAAAACATAAAATAGGCAAACGTGAGTACAAATGTACCCAGCAAGACTTACATCAGATCTATCTACATATGCATCATTATCAACAAGGGGGTGGAGGGGTTTGACTGCAGCAAGCCAGCTTTGACTCGGTGGCTAACCTGAACTACGACTGCAAGTAACTCTTTTGAGGTGGCGCACACGAGTCCACATATTCACCATATCAATACACCACTATGGATCCGCTCCCGTCTCCCTACGAGAACGCCATCCATAGCGCTCATGCTTATCTTGCGTATTTTAGAGTATCCACTTTCACTTGTCTATGAACTGTACAAGGGGTCCAAGTTTCCATATCCGTGGAATTCGGCTATTCGAATAGATAATGTTAACCCTGCAGGGGTGTACTTCTTCACACACGCTTTCGCCACTTATCGCCCTGTACACGTCATGTACCTCGGCAACCTTCAAGCGGAAGCCGGGCGAGGGAGTCGGCCACGACCTGACTAACCGAACAAGTCTCTAGTCCAGGTTTATCGCCTATTTAGGTTCCATCCGCAAGGAGATCCGGCCGGGGTGTCGCTTACGGCCCCAAACGATGTGTGCAGGGTTCCCAAGCCCACCAACCGGGTGCCACTTGGTACACCGTGCCACTGTGCCTAGTCTGTCCCAAGCCCACCTGTACCGGGTGCCACTTGGTAGACTACTAACACTACCTACAAACACCAGAAACTAGTTGCAACTCCTGGACAGAGATCATGTTGATTAATAAGTCGAGAGAGCTTGGAGCGCCCGGAGCCCAATGTGTGGTAGTAACTGATCATGGATCACAAACACAGAACTCAGTTCCTGAGGACGGCTGCAGTGAGACAACCCACCATGTACTCCTACATGGCCTCTCACCGCTACCTTTACCAAATCGTGTTCACACACTTAGCTCACACACAGTAGGACATGTTCACACGCCTCTGATTCATCCCCGATGAATCAGACCTGACTCAACTCTAAGCAATAGCAGGCATGACAACAAACATGAATGAGTAGGCACAACAGGGCTCAAACAACTCCTACTCATGCTAGTGGGTTTCATCTATTTACTGTGGAATGACAGGTCATGCAAAGGATAAAGGGGTTCAGCTACCGCAGCAAGTAACAAATATGTCGTCGTTGTCCTAATGCAGTAAAAGAGAGCAGGAGCGAGAGAGTGGGATTTTATCGGAAGGAACAAGGGGGTTTTGCTTGCCTGGCACTTCTGAAGATAACATTGAGTCTTCATCAGTGTCAACGATCACATCATCGGTATCACGTCTATCGAGAGGGGACAAATACCGGCAACACAGAAGGGAACACAATCAATGCAATGCACAATATGATGCATGATCATGACATGGCAAAATGAATGTGTTTTGGGCTAATGCAACTAGCAACAGATTAAATGAAGTTGGTTTGAATACAAGATTCAAATTCAAACTCCATATGTGATTATTCAAATGCCATTAATTGATTTGTGCTAAACAGCAGCTATAAGTTGTTCTAACATGCATGAAAATGGTACAGATGGATTCCTTGAATTTTCTGATAATTTTTCATATATAAATTATTTAATTTGGAGTTACGGTTAATTTTCTATGTTTTTTTGAAGTTTTAGGCATTTTCTGGAATTTCCTGATTATTTATAAAATAAACTAAATTCCAGAAAAGGAATATTGCGTCAGCATGACGTTGGCATGACGTCAGCAAGTCAACAGGGGCCGGTCCGGGTCAAACCTGACCAGTGGGGCCCACTGGTCAGTGACTAAGGCTAATCCTAATATAACTTAAACCTAACCTAGTTTAATTAGCCGGGCCGGGCCCGCAGGTCAGTGAGTCAGTGGCTAAAAAAAAGTTAGAAAAAACTAAACTAATTAACAGGGGCTGGCCCCACCTGTCATCGACCCAGGGGGGTCAAACCCCTGGTCAACAGGGCCTAACCCACCGGCGTCTAGCCGCCGGCAACGACCAGACGCGGCGGAGGCTCGGGAATCGCCCACAGGGCACGGTTTAGGGCGCGGATGGGTTCTACGGCGAGCTCGGACTCGTGCGCATCCAGCGGTGGCGGCGAATGGAGCTGGGGTGGCCCGAAGCGACGGCAACTACGACGACGGCGGCGGCCGGAGTTCGGGCGACCACGGGTTTGATGCTGCAGAGAGCAATCGGGCTAGTTTTTGCGTTAGGCATGCTCTATGGGAAACTACGAACGCGCAGGGCTCGCCGGGGTGACCAAATGGTCACCGGAGCTACGCCGGCGGCGAGCTCGGCGGAGGTGAGCTTCGGCCATGGCGGAATCGGTGCTAGAGGACGCGCTAGAGGAAGGGAACAGGGGGGAAATGGAGAGGAGCTCACGTAGGGACTAGCAGAGTCGACGACGAGGTCGGGGAAGCTCTGGACGACGCGAATTTACGGCGGCGATCTCCAGGCACCGGAGATGAAGACGACGACGTTGGCGACGAAGCAAAGGCCTCCGGCTCGTTTCCTTCGGCTTGGGGATGTGGTGCTCGATTGCGGAGCTGCTGGGCACGGTCACGGGACGAGAGGTGGTCGGTGGTCATAGCTACGGCGAGCGGCGCTCTCAGGTGCGTTCGGTGACGAGAGGGAGGGAGAGCAGAGGAGGAGGAGGGGGTCCAGAGAGCGAGGGAGAAGTGAGAGGGGGTCGGGGGCTGCGTGGCGTCGCGGGAGGGACCAGGGGAGGAGGAGGCAGCCAGGCAGGGAGGAGCTGGCCGGGGCGCGTGGCCGCGCGCGCCGGGCGTGTGCCCGTCCTCCTGGCAGAGGAGGAAGGCGACAGGGGGGTAGCGGTGGCGGGCTGGGCCGCTGGGGGAGCTGGGCCGGCTGGGCTGGACAGGTAAGCGCCAGGTAAACTTTGCTCTTTTTATTTTTTTCTTCTGTTTTGTTTTATTTAATTTATTTTGCCACTGTTTTGAATTTAAAAATAATTCAAACAATGCCAAAAACTCCTCTAAATATTTTATATTGCTAGATGGACTTTTCCAAAAGCTTATAAAATATTTCAAGGGTATTTGAAATTATATTCTAATTATATGAATATAATTCAAATTCAAATAGCTAATGAATTAAATCCAAAGTCCCAAAAATAATTCCTTAAAAATGTTCAATATTTTGGTTGGGACCAGAACCCTTACCAAAAATTATCAAACATTTAAGGAGAGCATTTTGGAGCAATGAATGAGATTTCTAGGGTTTTTGCCCCTCTTTTATTTAAGTTTTTGAGGCTTCCGAAATTCCTCAGTTCAAATTTCAGAATTTAAACATGATGCACACATGAAGCTAGCCTAGAGCATTACCAGAAGCTAGGGATGTGACATGTTGATCGGGAGGGGTGTGGCGTACCGCAAAATAGAGGAAACGGACCCCATACGGTCGAAACGGGGGTCCTGTTGATTGGGAGGTGTGTGGCGTACTGCAAAACGGACGAAACAGACTTGTGTTGGAGCGCGACGGTCGAAACGGGGGTCCTGTTCATCGGGAGGGGTGTGGCGTACCGCAAAACGGGACTCCACGGGATACTGTTCATCTCCACTGTCGACCTCCTCTAGCCTCCACGGGCTACCGTCGACCTCCTCCAGCCTCCATGGGCTCCTGTTCATCCAGCCTCCACCGCGGCTACTCCACCGGCTACTGTTCAGCCACCCCTCCACGGGCACTCCTCCATCATCTACTATTCATCCAGCCCTCCACACCACGGGGTCCTGTTCATCAAGAGGCAACGCCACCGCTCACTGTTCATCCAACGCCCCCCCCCCCCGCGCAACGCTCACTGTTCATCCAATCGACCGGCTTCAGTTAGCAGCAGTAGCTTAGGAGTCGCTCGATCGGGTTCAGTTAACAGCCATCGACCGATCGCTCGGGTTCAGTAACGCGTAGCCTGCAGTGCAATGGCTCGGGTTCAGTTAGAGCCCAACGCCTCGCTCGGGTTCAGTTAGAGCCAACGCCTCGCACACACGCACGTACGTGTACAAGAGAAACGCGCATCGCTCGGCCCCGACCTCCCACCGTAACCGGGAACTCCCCGAAATTTTCCTCGCCCTCGCTTCTACCACGGTTTTTCCGTCATGGACGACCCAAAGAATGTCATGCAGCTGCATCTCCGGTCTGCCCAAGACGAAAAGCCCATTTTCTGTCATGATTTTTTGTCATAGAAGTAGGAGCCCACCACATCTATGATGATACCGGGTTTTGTCACAATTATCGTCATAGAAGTGTCATATGTATGACAGAAAAAAGTTTCGTTCGGCCCAAAATGTCACGGATGTGTCTCTTTTTTGTAGTGTGTCACGGGGAGAAATCATTTATTTTCGCATAATAAGGAGGGACTTGCTCGCATGCGGCCATGGGCCATGCGGGTCCCTACTGTCAGCCACTCCACGTTCATGCCTCTTCCAATGGATGTCCTTTGTTGACAAAGTTGACCACACCGCGCCGAGAGAACCAACGCAGTGGACGATGGCGAGGCCTAGGAAGGGAATGACCTGGAGCCGGCGAAGACACATCAGTGGATTCCCATGTGGAGGGGAATATGAGGGTTCACTGGTTCGGCTGCGGTGTGAGGCCGTCGTCGCCAGACAATAATAGGACGTGTTGGTGAGTAGAGGAATGGCGTGGACAGCGATGGGTGTAGGGTGGGCCGGTGAGGCCTGTGCGACAGCACAGCCGGCCATGGGAGGCGGTAGTAGGCGGTACTGCCGGCGGTGGTTTGGGCAGCTGAAGCATGAATATTCGAGATTGAAGAAGCACCCCAGCCGTTAGATGGACATCCAACGGCTATTGCTAATAGAATCGTGTGTTGACTATAAGTTGACAAAGCCTTGCGTATGCGTCAACTTAGTGGGCCCACAAGTGACCATCACATCTATGGCAGAGAACATATAGCTAATTTGTGATTTATTATGTACAGCCCATTTTTTTAATTCTAATGGAATTTACTCAGCCCATTTATTGTTTGTTAAAATTACAACCCATTTGTAGCCAGGACATTGTTAATAGTTTCAGCCAACCGCTCCAAAAAATTCAACAAAATTTCCAACATTTTGATGGGATCCGAAATATTTTTTAACCCAAAATTTATAGTCAGATTAAATATAATTTCAAAATAATTTTGTATTAGATAAAAATCCAACGAAATTTTGCAAGCGCAACAAGTAATGAAATTAAAAAATGTACCTTTTTAGAAGAATTAAAAAATGTACTTGTTCGGTGCATTTTTTACATTTACAGCCAATTTTTTTTAGTTACAGCCCATTTATTATTTCATAAAGCCCATTTTCTTGGCAAGTCTAATGCGGCTCGGAGAATTACAAGTTGACCTGGGTAGGGTATTCTACAAAAAAAGAATAGCTGGGCTAGCCATTTTCACATTTAAGTATTAATATCTGGGTTGGATATTTGGTTGACATAAAATAATTGCCTAGGCCAGACGGGCCACAACCCGCCCAGTTGATACCCTGCTCCTCTGAACAACAACAAAAACATCGCTCAAGAAAAACTCTGCTCACACCTCAAAAACATAAATACTGTGGGCTGCTGGGTCCCAGCTGTCGGCCGCTCCTTGTGCAATTCTCTCATTTATTGACTATATAGGTTGACAATGGTGTGCTATCGTGATGTTAGGAAACCAGGAGGAAGCAAAAAAATTATAGTTGTATATGCTAATAAGGAGGCACTTTCGTACGTGCGGCTATGGTCCTGGTGTGATCCACTGTTATCCTCTCCAATTAAAGTCATCTCCTGATTCCTCTTGTTCGTTGACCAGGTTGACAACGCGAGACGGCAGGGCCACAGCAAGCGCAACAAGACGACGGAGAGGGCCTTGCGGGCCCTATGGATGGTCTGATACAGCGCCTACTGCTCATTCAGGAAGCCAGGATCATAGGGCCACATGTCCGTGCTGGCATTGTCGTTTGCTTGTTCGTCGGCGATTTGTCCTTCTGTGAGTCGATGCTCGTTGAGGAGACAGAGGTCGCAGCACAGCTCCTCCTGTGCTAGTAGCTCTTCCACCATTAGGAAATCAAAGTGCGGCCGCACCTGCTCTATGGTGAACACGGCATGAACCGGCTTGGGTGATGGCGCCAGCTCTTGGTTGGAAGCCACGTCCATCGTCTGATTGTTGTCGCTCGGCTCGGTGAGCTCGCTCGCTCGCCAGCATGTTTGGCTGCTGGATCGGACCACTGCCAAGCACGAGTCTGACCGCCCTGGCCCACCCAGACCGCCTCCTTCGCCCACGCGCGCTTTTCGCCCAAAACAGTCAGCACCGCCAGCGTCGCTTCCCGGTGCAAGCAATTGCTCCCCGTTTAAACGACACAAGTGTCGTCCGTCCATCTGCCACACACATTAATGATACACAGTTGCCGAGGCGGCTACTCTGACGCCACCTGCCCATCCCTCTGCCGCCCACTATTGCTATATAAACTACTGCATCGGCCATAGCTGCAGTCATCCCCCTCCGTTCCCTTTCTCCTGTCCACACCACTACTGCCCACCATGGCTTCCTCGCGCTCCGGTGCTCTTTGGGACGGGCGGACGATGAACCCGAAGGAGATGGCAGCCATTGCTTCCGACTGGATGGCCGGCAGACAGCCGGAGGATGATGACGTCCCAATAGAGAACGTGGTAGTCGATGACCCGGCGCTAACCCCCTCCTCCGTGCAATCCTCGGTAGTGCATTGCACCATGACCATCGGTGAGGCCCATGCCCAATACATGGTCACGATGAGGCAGAAGCATGAGGAGCAGTTCCGGGAGGTGCGGGACAATGCAACCTACAACCACCATCTCCTCCAAGAGCACCTTCAGGCAGAGGAGCAGATCATCATGGAGCGGGCGGAGTAGGAGGTGTTGCTCGAGTCATACCACTCCGCCCGTGAGAGCCGCCTCGCACATTGCCGGTACCGCATGCGGGTGGCGGAGGTTGCGGCCACCTACAAAGAGGACGATGAAGCGGGAGGCGCTGTTTGGCGAGACCGACGATGAGGCAGAGGACAATACCGGCTCCGCCGAGGCCCCGCCCTGCCGGCACTGAGGCGGAGGACTTCGCCAACTTCGGCGAGGCCCTACTCCGCCGAGGCCCTGCCCCGCCAACAATGAGGCAGAGGATATCGCTGGCTCTGTCGAGGACCCGCCCCATCGGCACCGACGCAGAGGACTTCGCATGCTACGGTCAGGCCCTGCTCCGCCGAGGCCCCACCTCGCTAACAATGAGGCATAAGACATCGCCGGCTCCGCCGAGGCCCCGCCCTACCGGCAACGAGGGGGAGGATTTCCCCCACTCCGTCGAGGCTCCGCCATGCCGGCAATGAGGTAGAGGACATCACCCACTCCATCGAGGCCCCGCCTTGCTGCCAACGAGGCCAAGCCACATAGAAAACAAGGAATAGTAGAACACGATAGGTTGCCGCTGCTCAGGTCCAAGTAAGGCCACCGCTGCTACCCTCCGGTTAAAGCCAAGCTTGGCGGGTTGACCATTGAAGACCGATTAGCTTCTTGGTTGTGATGTGGAGTCAGAGAGCTGTGCTGGAGAAGGACATTGCTTTAGTTACTTAACTACAGTTGCAGTTGGGTCACGGACATGTGGGCCGAACAGGCATCTGGCCCACATGTCAGTGAAGCAACTGCACCTGCAGTTAAGTCACTGTAGCTCAGTCCGCTGGAGAAGAAGCTTCTATTCGGCTCAGCCGGACATGGGTGGGCAGCTTCAGTTAATTAATTATACCTCCACCACACCCCCTTTTAGTTGAAGAATGTATGAAATGTAATGAAATCCGACATGTTTATATGAAATCCGGCCGTGTATGAATGAAGCTAGTTCGATTAGTTCGAATTCTTGTATCACTGGCATTGGATGAACATGCAAAACAATATGTACGAGCATTATTCCCAGGGTGATCACCTCGTTTGCAGCAGTTTCACACGTACTCCCTCCGGTCCTTTTTAGTCTGCATATAAGTTTTGTGTGAAGTCAAAGTATATCTATTTTGACCCATCTTATAGAAAAAAGTATCAACATTCACAATGTGAAATCAACTGACTTGAAAGAAATCTAATATGCGAAGTAAAAAGGAATAGAGGGACTACAAAAAGTTTGAGCAGCTTTTTAGCGTTCCTGTACATTACAGTTAAACACATAGGCCTGAGAATTCATAGAGAACATTCAAAACAATCGATGATTATGCATCTCAGTGATTCACATGTCAGAGCCAATATTTACTTCACAACTAAATAATAAAGAAAAATCGATCGATGCTGCAGCAAAGGGCGTCCCGTTCGAAAATATCAAGTGCATGTCTTCTTGCTAACATTAATGAGCAAAATTTGACAAGGTTGTCCCATTCCGAAATGTCAAATGCGTTGTTTTGCGTACATCAATGAGCAAACTTTGACAAGGTTTTCCCATTCCAAAATATCAAATGCCTACGACTGTGGAATGGGCAGGGTTTGCCATCAGTTCGAACATTGACATGGCACCTCGTGCTAAATAAACCAGCTGTTCTTTTTGTGCATTTCCACCAAAATCAACCAAATTCGCGCGTAGCTTGTATGATTTCACCTTTATATGTTGCAACACCTTGAACATATCGGCACCTCCTTTCTTGTGGTGGAAATGAATGATTCGAGAATATTCGATGTATTCATGAACATTTTGTGCAGTTCCCATTGAAATCAAGTTGAGCACCCCTATTTGCATAAATACAAAAAAGTGATTAGTATAAAGCAAACTGTACTATGAATTGATAGTTTAAACAGGCAACCTACATGATCCATGCAGAGCACACATTTAAAAAAATGGAACTCACCGGAAGGAATCCTAAAACAATATTGTATTGGCCATCACAGCAACAAAGATGGAGATCCGTGAGTTCTTCTGAGCTGAAGTTAGTTTGTTCTTGTGGGCAATAATGTGACCATCCTTCAACTACTCCCTTCTGATAAGAAGAGAGGCTTGGCTTCTTCATCCTGGCATAATCGAAACTGGGCACTTCATGTACTCCATATTCTTCTTCATAGGAGGATGGTCCTGTTGTGCAATGCTCGAAAAAAAGGAAAGGAAATACTTAAAATAGCACAGGTGAAGCACTTCATGACAGTAGCTAAATAGTAGCACAACACCAATAGAGATGACAAAGCTCAATCATATGGATGAAATCCGTGGGCCGGTACCAACCTTTGTCAAGAGGCATATTGTGTAGAGCATACAGATGAAGCACTTCTCGGGAACCATCTGTTGTTACCTACTGTGGTTGCCATGCTTACTATATACTCCTCGATTAGTTTAATGTTTCCAACATCTTCTTGTGCAGTTCCACTAAAATATATGTTATCTTCAAAGAACATCCTTGTTTGCACAAGTAGAGATAATTACATATTACAATAAGAGTGGCATCAAATCAGTGGCAAAACAATTGCTCGTTCCAGCCATATCAATAAATTAAGATGCAAAATTGTACCATTACTTGTGTCATCACAGTAGCAGTGCTTCATTACAGCACCGGGTGTTGATTTTTTTTTCAAATTGTTCTTCCCCTTCATCACTTGGTTCAGTAACAGACAAGCTTCACCTTCAATGTAAGATTTGGCATGTCAATTAGGGAGCACAAGTATAGCACTAAACAACAACATTATTTTTCTGATGATAGTAGCAAAATATAGCCAACAATTGTGAAATATCATTATCTTACCTCAATGGGATATTTTGGTGCACATAAAATCAAGCAACATTACCGTATAAGTAGCACAACATATGAAAGCACACTGCACAATCATGTGAAAGAAGGCTAGTACTGACCTCTCATGACGCGGAATTCAAACAACTCACAAGAAGAAGATTTGAAACAAATTTGCCAACATGGATAGGAAGTCGGATCTCCTCTTGTGCAGTTCCACTAAGATCATGCAATGAAGCAGCGTTGTCGGTGTGACATTCTGGTTGAACTACACAAAAGACTCTTAAAACAAAAGTGTTTTGTGCAATGCAACAAAAGGTCGCAATAGCAACGAGGTGAAGTAGATAACCCTGTTTACACAGAGGTCAAAGGAAACAACTACTGGTCAATAAAGGTGGATGACCCAGACGCCCACAAAAAGAAGCATCTAACTTATATAAATGGGAAAGAAAGCAAGTCAGTAGCATTTCTCCAACAATGGCATTGATTCATATTAATAGAGAGATTATATTAACAATAAAATTCATTAAACATGTAATTTTCTTTTAACCGTGGCATTGCTTCAATTTTCCAGTGGCATTATTAGAGGGTGCTTGTTTATAGGGACTTTTTGGTGTAGGGACTAAAAAAGTCCCTTTTAGGCCCATCTAAACCAAATAGGAGGGCCTTTAGGGAGTAAAAGTGGGCATTTGGGACTAAATAAAGAAGACCCTGAGGAAGAGTCTTTTTGGGACTTTTTCCGATAGTTGCCCCTGCCCCGCATCGCACCTTATCTCTATAAGTTCATTACTAGGGGTAACATGGTCTTTTAGCATGTCATTTAATAACCTCTAGTCCATGTTTAGTCCCTGGAACAAAACAGGTAGGGACTAGGGACTTTTTAGTTGGGACTAAAAAAGTCCTAGGACTTTTTAACCAAACGGGGCCTTAGATTAACAACAGCCAAAGACTTGTACAGGACAGTGGACGCACCAGGACCATGTGCATCTACCGATGTTTAAAGGGGTGATGCATAGTGTGTTGCAACAAAGAACAAACAACCAAGGAGCATATTTGTGTTGGTCCCAGTTTTGTTATCTTTAGACACCTTTCCCTATGTGAGGGCAACAAATCTAGCCCTGCTCAAACTCTATAGCCTTGTCCCCCAAAACAGAAAGATCAGTTCGTTACAGATGTGCATACTATGTTTGTCATTGTTTTCCCTGTTTGACAAATGTAGGTGCTGGATAGCCAGTCTATACTACTTCCCCCCTTCCTTTCACCTTTGAACCATGTCCTAGATTCATGCTATACAACTTTCCCCACAACTTTCCTGTTTGATCCAACACCTAGATTCAAGTGCAGAAGCAGAAAAAGCCCACATGCAGCTAGAGCAATGCATGTGGAATAAGTAAATTATACCTTAAGGTTCTCGGGGTGTGGCTCAGTGGGCGGCCGGAGGTCGATCTGCCCACACTATGTACAGCAGCGAGGAAGAAGGGGTCGAAGGCCCTCCCGTGCCGCCACTGGGTGAAAGAGAACAGCTGCGCCGGTAGTGGATTCCCTCACTCGCCGATGGCGACAGCATTAAGCCTCCTTCCCTTCCCGGCAGATGGATCCTGCCGGCTCTTTGGCCAGGAGTGAGGGGAGAGAGAAAGAGAGAGAGGCCAACAAAGTCTTGTTTGGATCTGGTGAGGGTGAGAGAGTGTGAAGAGAGCAACTACAAGATCTGAGTCTCCAACGTGTATATATATAGTGGAGAGAGAGTCTGAAGAGAGAAAACCCTACAAAACAAGCGCCAAGGATGCAACGTATATAGATGGAGTGGTTTTCTTTTATCTCCATAAAAAACGTTTTAAATTATGCACGAAACGGAATTCTTTATTTAACGTAGTGAAGAAAAATACTAGGGGCAATGCTAATACGTGAAGAAAATTTAACGCTCAAAGGAGTCAATTTGCAATTAACATTGCACGCCTCCTGGTCGCGCTTACTAACGTTCATGTCGGTACACGACCCTCCGAAGTGAACAACAACTGAACCACACACAGTCAAAATATCGGAAAGGTGGGTTGCATCATCCTCCAATTTTAAATATTTTGGGCACTTGTATTCGGCCTAAGTGTGTTCCACCGTATCTCGTACTACTCCTTGCGTATAAGTGTAAGTCACGTTAGAAGGTGCAGCAGGACTAAGGTGCAACACTGATATGTGTCGGTGCTATACAAACGGTTTTTAACCCCTTTCCGCGATGGCATTTGGAACCGTCGCCTAGTGAGTGACGGCGATTGGGTGGTCCTTCCCACACGACCCAGAAACCTTTGGGGATAGGGAGCCTTGATGCATATAGTTGTCCTTATATAACTGTTTCTGATATCTCAAATTTCCCAAATGCTTCATCCTTGCTACTCATTTGTGCTTGCATTGCCATTGCAGTCGGAGTTTTGTGGTATTACCTAAAACCATCTAGATTCCAGGCACGGGAGTTTTACGATGCCTGGCACATCACAAACAATTCATGATTATAAACCATGTACGATAGGTAGACAATCACACACATTTAGTTTTCCCGCACCATATGTGATAGTGTCTAACATCACACACGCTTTGCAAACGGCAACTGTGTGCATTGTTACACATGTTTCCACTTTGTGAACTGTGTCGGATTATGATGTATATCGCGCAAGCTGTGCTTTATTAACCTTGTGCGTCGTAATGACGTGCACACCATAATTTTGCCCTAATTTAATTGATGCTATTTAAAATTGTACCTAATTTAATCTTGAAAGTAGGCTATAGCTTTATTCATATCCATCAGGTTCAAACAATCAATGCATTATTCGATTCATAGGTACATATGTTTATGAATTACATAAGCACCAAATAAAGAATGATGAACCAGGGTTCTATACTTGTACTATTACATATGGTAAAGAAAGAGGCGACACACATTCCGGTTGCTAAACAAGGTGAAGCGGAATGGCCCTATTGTGCTCTCCTAGATGCAGAAGGCATGTGAGACTCTAGTCCAACCCCTTGTGATGATCGGATGCCAATCATGTAGTTTGAGAGGTAATCTTGAGTAAACTGCTTCAGGACCCACTGCAAAAGAAAAAAGATTCAGACATTGTCATCTAACACAACTCATTACGGGCAGTAAAAAGAAGGCTACAGGGTTCTTACTTACCATCCTGCAGTTCACTGTTTTCTTGCATAAAGTGTAAACGAATAGTCCGATTGACGTCTTTTGACCCATTTTAATAACAATCTTTATCAGTTTCCTCACTTGATGCTGGTTCATGAATATCTCATTACCCCATACGCAGAAAGGGTCGAAGTGTGGATCTTTGACAATAAGGCCATCTCTAGCCTATCCTTTAAAAGCTAAAGGACTAAAACCCTTAGTGGATATATATATATATATATATATATATATAGGACAACACTATTCTAATCCTGGGATTAGAATAGTTATTTGGATCACAGACCACCTATAAGGGCCCGACTGCTCCCTCCCAAACTTGCCGAACTAAAAAAACTGCGCCCCACGCCCAGCACTTCCCCTCCCGATCCCATCTTCCCCGATCCAGCGCCCCCCGCCCCCCGCGGGGCAACCGCCGCCGCACCAGGCTCCGGCGTGTGCAGCCACCCCGGCCGTCAGCTGTTCTCCTCTGCCGATGAGCACCCATGGCTGTCCTCCATCGAGCCGCCCTCTTCCCTGACCTCCAACCGCCGGCACGGCCCACCCCCACCCTCCAAGCGCCGGATCCCGCAGCCGCGGCCCCGCCCCACCGCCAACGCCAGGATCTCGCTGCCACAACCACCACAACCCCCACACGTCCCCAGGGAACCCCACACCTCCACCACCGCCGAGATCTCGCCTCGCGAGCCCCGCACTCCCGCACCGGCGATGCGGCACCGCCAGACCTGGATCAGGCCGTCGTGCATTGTCCAACCGCTACACCGGCTCGACACTTGGATCCAGCCGCTACCCCACCCCCGCACCCGGATCCGGCCACCGCGTCTCGTCCAGGTGGCCCAGTGCGTTGCTTGGCTTTGGGGACGGCCAAGCTCTGCCACCTCTCCTCCGCTCTGCCTCTACTACTGGTTTGGTTCTGCACACGCCACCACTACCGGACTGCTCAAGCCAAGCACCCGGGCTTCTCCCGTGCTGCAGAAACACCAGAGACCCGCGCCGAGGAGCCCCTGCATCCCTGGTGCTATCTCCCTTCAATTTCTTGGTGAGTAGATCAAGAGCATCACTTGGTAGTTTCAGCATCTCTCGTGCTCTCAGATCATTTCATTTTTGTGTTAGTGAAATGGATCAGATGCTGGCGCGATCCGGGCTCGAGGTTGCTCTGTTTCCTCAACCATATGGCTAGCGAAAAGACTGTAACACCAACCACCACGGTCGCTCCCAATTCCTATGAAGTTCAAACTTCAGAAAGCATAGAGTTCAACCTGACCGTGTTAGTTGAATGACTTGTGGATCAACGTCAAGAAGGAGCACCACTGGTGCCCAAGACAGCCACGGCCGGAGGACACAAAAACTGTGCGATTTTGTTAATTAGCACTGTCTCACCTCGAACAGAACTTGCTGCTCCGCGTCATGTGTTAATTAGACTGCATTTCGAGCCGCAACTCTCTCAACTGCGTTGAATTGATGAGTTGGTTTGTTCATAGCAGATTCGTGTGCTTAGCTTGTTGTAATCCCCCATAGAAAAAATATGTGGACCTTTTTTCTTACTCTCCAGATGTTGTTGTGTGCAACCAGAAAAGTAACTGAACACTTGTTTTGTTGTGTGTTCTGCAACTGTGTCATAGAAAAAACAAAAAATACTACCAGAAATGATTACTGGTTCTAAAAAAGAGACTGATGCTGTTGTTGAGTGCTTCTTGCTTGCTCAGGTATATTTGAGGATTTTTTCACAACAATGGTTTGCACTTTGCACCTATGTCCCAATGTCTTGCACCAAACAAAGTCACCACAGTGGCAGATGAAAATTGGAAATCTAAAAGGTATGAGCACATCAAAAATATACTTGAGCACCTATCTGAGTTCAAATTTAAATAATTGGGCGGTTTGATGTTTTTCACATAACTAAGACTTGAACCGTTACTAATGAATAACACCAAGAAATCCAAATTGAAAAAACCAAGAAGTTCAATTTAAAAAAAATAGAATAGTACAATGTATATGAAAAACTTAGATTTTCCTCGTTACTAAATAATAAACGAACAAGATATATTTAAAAGAACAGAGCAGTTCAATATTTATTGTAAAAAACTTAAATTTTTCCCGTTACTAATGAATAAACCAAGAAGTTTCGTTTGAAATAACGAAGAAGTTTGACATTTACTAAAAAAACTCCAATTTTTCACATTTCTAGAAAATACAC
This sequence comes from Triticum aestivum, assembly GCF_018294505.1. Taxonomy (NCBI): domain Eukaryota; kingdom Viridiplantae; phylum Streptophyta; class Magnoliopsida; order Poales; family Poaceae; genus Triticum; species Triticum aestivum. The sequence continues at coordinate 261,390,009 of NC_057807.1, forward strand.
AAAAAGAGGTTCAAAATATTGAAAAATCTCAGATATTCTCACGTAACCGAGAGAAGTTCAGGTTGACATCTGCCAGAAGTTCACGTACTACATAGTGTGCATTTTGTATGAAAAAAAGAATAAAAAAGCAAAGGCTAAAAAGTTTTTTTGCTAGAAGTTCAAGTGCTCGGCCCGAGAAAGTTCAAAAATTCTCGTGAGAGGTTGAACAAAAATACGTGACAGAAGTTCAAGGTGAAAACAATGAGAAGTCCAACTACTGCAACAAATGCATTTCGAATGAGAATAAAAGTATAGAAAATTAAAAGCTTAAACGGTTTGTTGAAAGAAGTTCAAGTGCTTTGTCCGGGGAAGTTAAAAAATCCTTACGAGAGAGGTTCATCTTCTTTTTCCATGTTCGATTTTTGTTGTATAAAAATCGAATACAATTATTTAATCAAAATATAAAAAGGTGACGTTCAAATTGAAATAACATAGAAGTTTGGAGTTTATTAAAACCTAGGATTTACCCGTTCAAAAAAGAAAAAACACAACGCCATTTTTTGCACTTTTAAAAACAACCTCATAAACGAAAAATGGTTGCTAGAAGTTCAAGTGCTCGACGAGGAAAAGTTCAAAAAATTCTTGTGAGAAAGGTTCACCGTGTATTTAGATGTCCAAAATACATAAAAAATATGTTGTTTTTTGTGTTTTAAAATAACTCTCTCAAAGCAGAGCGAAGTTCAACATGATAACAACCAAAAGTTCACGTACTACATGGTGTGTGTTTCATATAAGAAAAATACAATAAAGTGAAACAGAGTGAAGTTCAAACAGACATGCCCCAGAAGTTCAACTACTTCATGCAGTGCAAAAAACAGCACGTCAAAAACAAAGTGAAGTTCAAACAGACATGCTCCAGAAGTTCAACTACTTCACACAGTGCATTTCCGTTCGCGATGAACGCAGAAATCATGATCTCGCCATTTTCTAATTTACCTCGAAACGACGGTAATATCATTTGTGTAAGTTCAAGTCCTTGGTCAGAGAAAGCTAAAAAAAATATTACGAGAGACGTTTGTAGAAAAGGAATATTATTTGTGTAACACTTATGAATGGATGAGAAAATTACAAACAAAAATATGTCCCAAAAGTTCAACGTGAAAAAAGCAGGAAGTTCAACTACTACGCTAAATGAATTTCAGATGAAAAACTTTCAAAATCGTCACGAGTATGAAAAAATGATCAACACGGGAAAGTTGCGTGTTTACAGCAGCTTTCCATCGGTATATCACCCGCTCAATTCCCGTGAGTGGGATGGAGAGCTACGAGCAGTGGATGAAGATCTACAAGCAAAAAAATCACGTGAAAAAAATAGTGAAGTTCAGGTACACGCGCCGAGAAGTTCAGGTTCTTCACGTGGTGCATTTTCGAAGAATCTGTTACGCGGTAGAGGCAGAACGAATGTTCCCGCCGTTTTCGGAATTACTTGAAAATGGCTAGGAATCAGAGAAAACCATCAACATGAAAAAGTTTTACATTTTCCTTAGCTTTTCAACGGTGTATTATTTGCCCAATTCCGAGAAAGTTTGTAGAAATTACAGCGAAAATACTTTTTTTGCCATTTTCGAAGCTGACTTAAAACCATAAAGAATTGGGAGACACAATACATACCAAAAAGTTTTGCATTTGTCCAAGCTTTCCAATGCCATATCATTTGCTGCATTCGGACGCACCATTAAAAAATTAGCTCGAAAATACGAACTCGATAAAACTTGAACCATTTTCTAAATTACCCTTAAACCATTCAAAATTAGAAAAAAACTTTCAAGATGAAAAAGTAGCGCATTTTCATAAGCTTTCCAATGCCATATCATATGCCTCCATTGGATTAGCCATTTAGAAATGACATCGAAAAACGAACTTAGCTGTTCGGTTTACGAAATTTTACGTTTTTTCAAATTACTCTTTAACCATAGGAAATTAGAAAAAACTTTCAACATGTGGAAGGAGCGGTTTTGCAGCACCTTTCCAACTCCATATTATATGCATCATTCCGATAAACGGTTTAGAAATGCGATCGAAATTACGATTCACGTTTTTTGTGTGAAGAAAAAACGGTTTTCAAAACTGCTCTTAAACCGCTTACATTTTGCAAAAAAAATTAACTTGGGTCATGATACTCGTGTCCATAGCTTTCCAACAGTATATAGCAAGCCCCGTTTGGGCAATGTTGCGGGAAGTTCAACCTAGCACAGGGGGAAGTTCAGGTCGAACAACTCAGGCAATAAAATCACAAAAAACGTGAGTTCTTCACGACTCGAGTGGAAAATCCGCCTATGAGCGAGATTCCTATCTAAAACAAGTATTTAGTTGCTAAAAATCATTTGAATATTACACTTACATCATATGGAACACGACTAACCAGAAAAACTCGCGGTAGAAGGCACGATTGCGAAGATAGCCCGAAGGTTGGGTTCGTACAGAGAGAAGTTCAGGCGCATTACTCAGGCAGTTCAGGTTGTGATCAGAATATTATTCTGATCCCGTGATCAGAATAGTGTATATATATATATATATATATATATATATATATATATATATAATACTCCAGCAATTTTTGGCCTTTTCTAGTCGATCCCCTAAACTTAACATTGTAAGCTTCAATTTGATCAAGTTCAAAGCAGGTTCAACCGAATGTAGCATGCATTCAAACATAAACATAGATAGTTTTGCATAACCGAACATAAAACATAAATTTAAACTAAGCTAAACTACTTTCGGTCAAAGTAGAGGTCGAGCCAATCCTTCCTCGTCATGTACGGTGTGCCGCGAGCCGGGTCTTGGCCAGTGCGGTCGTCGAGGTCATTGGGGAAGGCACTCCTCCACTCATCGAGGTCGACCTCCTTGTCCTCGGGGCCCACCTCGACACCCTCCGTGCCGCCGTCGCCTTCGACCTCATCATCGGAGGGGAGTGCGATAACCTCGCCGCCCTCCGCGCCGCCATCCTTGCTGCCTTCGACCTCGTCATCGGAGGAGAGAGAGATAACCTTGCCGCCCTGCACGCCGGCAAAGATTGCCCACTCTGCCTCCACGAGCTCCGAGTGCTGCTGGCGGAGCTCTTGCATGTAGGACTCATCGGCGGCCTCGGCCTCGAGGCGCTCCCATGCCTCATGGTCCTCCCGCGCCATAGCCGAGCCCACCACCCCTGGTCCAGCGGAACGAGGTCGATCGGACGTGTGCCAAAGGGGAAATTTGTCCTAGCCGCCGCGGCGTGGTAGCGGACCTACCAGCGGTCGTAGTCCATGGCCGCGAGCTCGGCCGTGTAGAAGCTACCGAGCCACCAGCGGGTGTGGGTCTCCCAATTTGTAATCTCGGCGACCTACGTCCCCCACCGCCGCTACCGGACCCCGAGGTAGGACCTCATCGGCTGCCAGGTCCGAGGGAGGATGGGGAAGTCCTCGAACTGGCGTAAAGGCATGGCGGCGGGCAGATCAGGGGACCGGCGATGGCGGATCAAGCCCGCGGAGGACAGTGGGACACCTCGGCGGCCACCTCGCCGATGTCGGGTGAAAAGTCCGTGATAAACCTCTCTTTGGCCATTGGCTCCTCGAGCTCCCCGGCACATAGGCGGAGGTTGAGGATGGAGTCACCGGCGATGGCGGCGACCTACCAATGGTTTCAAGTATGGTGTGTGTCTGTGTGAGCGGAGGTTTTGAGTGTGTGGTGTGTGGGGGGGGGCAGGGGGGCAAGGTGGTGTTTGAGGAAATACTGCGGCAACTGAAAATTTTACTAGGTGTGAGTAACAAGGCGCGGCTACTGAAAATTTGGATCGAGGGCGAGCAGATATTTTTGAGATTGCGAGGGATGCAGAGGCGGGAGTAAAATGTTGGGGCAACTGAAAATTTGAATCAAGGTACTAAAGCAGAGCAAGAGTAACAAACATCGCACATGGTCCGCACATACTAATCGTGTGCTATCAACATTAAAACCTTCCAGGCGGTAGATACTTTCGAGATTACGAGGCAGTAATATTTTCAAGATTGCGAGGGATGGAGAGGCGGGAGTATTCGGAGAGCGAGCTAGTGTGTTTGACACGCCGGCTGTGGACTGTAGCCGACGCACCTTTTCGCGTAAGCCATAGGCGTACTATACACCGACGGTGCTCCAGGATATTTTGTACTACATCTCACACGGTTGGTGATAATAAACCGTGTGGGATCTACTCACCGATGGGGTCACAACGGCAATGGATGGTGTTTGAATTGCTAGACCTTTTATCTGCAGTGAACATGCAACTATATGTGTGTCGTAAAAGAATTGGAATTATTCAGGGTTCGTTCGGACATTTTATACATTAAACAGGTTTTCTAGCCATTTCAGGTGCACAATTCAAAATTAAATTACATGCACATGCTCCGGTGCATATAAATTGGTTGAAAAATCAAATCTATGTCCTTGGGTGCATGCTTAGGTCCCATGCAAGAAATGGGAATGAATTTCAAACACCAAAGCACCGTTGATTGCCGGCAAAATGTTGAGATACCTGGTTTTTAAATTCTAGTAAATCCAAAACACGTCTGAAATTCATGAAACTTGGCATGGTATCATGGAGCGGCATCAACATGTCGTGGTATTTTTTTTCACATTTGGGGCAGGTTTGGGTATAAGCTTCTCACAAACCAGAGCTTCTCACAACAAGCCTGATGGTTTCAGTACGGAACGTGCCACCTTTGGGGACGAAACGATATCCGTTGCCTCTTATTGCTTTCCAAAATTTACTAGTGTCAACATAGAACAACGAGAGTGTTGAGTTAAGTTTTGCATTTTTTCAGGGCTCGTTTGGACATTTTTATAAATTAACTGGGTTTTCTAGGCATTTTATGTGCATAATTAAAATTGGAAATACATGCACATGCTCCAGTGCATATAAGTTGGTTGACAAATCAAATTTGTGTCTTTGGTTGCATGCTTAGGTCCCATGCAAGAAATGAGAATGAATTTCAAACACTAGTGCGCTGTAGATTGCTGGCAAAACATTGCGATACATGGTTTTTAAATTCTAGTAAATCCAAAACTCGTCTGAAATTCATGAAGCTTGGCATGGTATCATGGAGCGGCGTCAACATGCAGTAGCACAAATTTTGTCCCATTTGGGGCAGGTTTGTGTATAAGCTTCTCGCAAACCAGAGCTTCTCACAACAAGCCTGGTGGTTTCGGTAGGGAACATGCCAACCTTAAATGATATCCGTTGCCTCTTATTGCTTTAAATAAATCTAGTGCCAATATAGAACAACAGGTGTGTTGTGTTAAATTTTGGAATTTTTCGGGGTTCATTTGGACATTTTTATACATTAACTGGGTTTTCTAGGCATTTTATGTGCATAATTCAAATTTGAAATACATGCACATGCTCCGATCCATATAAATTGGTTGAAAAATCAAATATGTGTCTTGGGTGCATGCTTCGGTCTCATGCAAGTAATGGGAATGAATTTCAAACACCAGTGTCGTGGAATTGTCACGGCAGATGTCCTAGTGTGAGGACTTAGTCATGAGGCCAACGCATCTATGTGGTAGCTTGAAAGGGGTTGAGCGGAATCGAGAAAACGCAACACAAGACAAAGATTTAGACAGCTTCGGGCCCCGGGAAACATCATCCGGTAACAACCCGGCATGCTGTTTGTGGCTAGGTCTCATTCTCATCACAAGGGATTCGCCGTAAACCGGATCTCCCAGTTATGTCTAACCCTAAGGTTTCACTCTCCCCTCTTGGGGTGCCCTTCCCCTCCTTATATAAGTTGAAGGGGCGGGTTGCATGTAGAGTCCAACTCGGATTAAGACTTAAACAATTCTGACTTCTCTTCATGGGCTTCATAACATCTTGGGCTTCATAACATCTCAGGTGACTCTATCAGCCGGGTTATGACTGTCAACCAGTTATCACTGTCTGCCAGGTTATGACTATCTGCCGGTTTATGATTGTCTGTCGGGTTATGACTCCTGCCAGTTTATGATTGTCTGTCGGGTTATGACTCCTGCCGGTTTATGATTGTCTGCCGGGTTATGACTCCTGCCGGTTTATGATTGTCTGCCAGTTTATGATTGCCTGCCGCCTTATCATCTGACTTAACTCCTGTCGGGTTATCATCTGTCTTAACTATTGCCGGGTTATCAAGTACCTGCCTGGTTATAACTCCGGCCGGGTCATACCGTGGGGTATATCCCCGACATTAGCCCCCAGTTTAATTTGAATTTATCCATGTTAAACTGATCCTGATCATCCTTAAGTCCTTGTCACTTCCTTCTTCTAGAAAATCTGGGTCAATAGGCCAGCTTCATAATCAATCTGATCTTCAGCCGGTTTAAGAATGTAGAACTTGCCGGTTTATCATTGCCGGTTTACAAATATTGATGGCACCAGGTCATAATTGTAGTTAACATCAAGCTTGAAAATATACCTCTTATATGCCTATCACTTGTAACCCCCAATTCTTAAGAAGGTAACATAGTAACAGGTTAAGATTGCTTTAATATGAATGTCACCAGCTTGAAGAAATCCATGTTGTTCATCTCAATCATTAGTCATAAACTGAGTATTCCACATATGTAGCCCCCAGGTGCCGGGTTGTCATGCTTGCAGCAACCTGGGACTTGAAATTGCCTTATACTCATAAAACTTCAACCAGTGTAGCCCCCAAGGGCCGGGTCATTATGCAATAATGTGCAGGGACTTTATAAATATGATAATGTAGACTTTGAACATCAACGTGTAGCCCCCAAGGGCCGGCTCAGTAAGATAATATTGAGCTGGGACTTTATAAATACTTCATTGAAAATAGCATCATATGATGTAACCCCCATCATGGGGCTTGAACTCCCGTCCACAAGGTTGAGAGCTTTGTGCTTTACCATCTGAGCAGTGGATCCTTCGATAAGAGATGAAAATTTGTATACCTTGAATTGTTGATAGGAGCAATTGGTAGCCCCCAAGGGTCGGCTCATTATGATATGATGAGTCGGGTCTTCGATAAGACTAATAAAAATGATTTTGCATTAGCCCCCAAGTGTCATGGTACATGCTTGTAGTGACATGAGACTTGCATATTTGATGTGATCTCAACTTGAATAATGTAGCCCCCAAGTGCCAGGTCATAAGCCTGCAGCGACTCAGGACTATTCCTTCGATTATAGAATGGATCATAGTCATCGATAAAGTAATATCCATTGCGCTAAAGCGACTTTGGAAACCTTAATTATAATATGGGTTATTGATAACCATGATAAAAATCTAGCCATGTTGGCTATTTAAAGATTTGAACAATATAACCTGGTTTGAAAACCGATTCCTGCCATATAAACCGGCATATCCGTGCACATATGATACATTCTATGATGATGTAATTATGATGCAATATATGATGATGTATGTGTATGATCAAGAGGGTTTAAGATATGGTTCGGATATGACCAGAGTCCCCAAGTAGTCATAATTGTGGCATTATGCCAATCAAAAGGTGTAGCTATGGTTCGAATATGACCAAGCCCCCAAGTGATTTCCCTGGTGCCCTTATGCCTATCAAGAGGTGTAACTATCGTTCGAACCCATAGCCCCCAAGTGATTTCCCTTGTGGCCCTTATGCCTATCAAGAGGTGTGACTATGGTGCGGATACGACCAGGCCCCCAGATTATTTCCCTGGTGCCCTTATGCCTATCAAGAGGTGTGACTATGGTTCGAACATAGCCCCCAAGTGATATTGTGAGTTGTTCTCAAGGGATACCCATGTTCGAGCTGTGCTGTGTAGCAGGCTCTCTTTGGCCCCTTATGATAATATTGGCTTGATAGCCGGATTACCGAAGTAACCAGAGGTGTGCTCTTATGACAATATTGGCTTGCTAGCCGGATCAAGAGGTGTTGCTATGGTTCGAATATGACCAAGCCCCCAAATGATACTGTGAGCTGTGCTCAAGGGGCACCTATGTTTGAGTTGTGCTTTTGCAACAGACTCTCTTTGGTCCATTTAATTTTTCCTGAGAACTCGAACTTGCAAGAGATTATTCTTTTTGAACAGGAAATTCTTAAACCGGATTTGAGAGCTTCAAAGCTTTGTAGGAGATAGCTTTCCCTTGAACCATATTTTAAAATGGAATCATTCTTTTTAAGCCAAAAATTTTCTGATGGCCTTTAAATTTTCACCAATATGGCTGTTTAGGGTCCTGCATTAGATAACTTTGCAAGCCAGAGTAATTGCTCTTTTCAAAGAAAGCAATATATAATAAAAATATACTGGATGGATTTCACCTGATATGTTAGGCCAGAAATTATCCACCGCGGAGTTGATCATCACCATGGTGATGGTATGTATCCATCGAGCATCACGGCACGGAACAAGTGCTAGTGCAAAAAATAATGTTCGGCACATCCCCCTTTGCGACACCTTCGTAAAGAAGAATGGTCCCGAAAAAATACCACAGACCAGAGTAATTGTTCTCCCACAATTTAATATGTGCTGATAAAATACATAGAAAGGATAGCACTTGGTTCATTTGAAACGATGGATGATCCATATAAAGCACCATTATTAAACCATTCTCTCTGTTTGAGGCAAGGCGGCGGCTGACTAGACACGGCAGAACCGGAGTTGGATGATTCTGAACAGATCTTTGACCAATCCATTTTTTTCAGCATCTGACCACTTTGATTTTTCTGATGTGGCACTAGCACCCACACGGTCCTCCTTTGTCCTTTTTGTAATGACTGCAGCAGCAGTCTCTGTTGTTTTTCGGCTCAACTTCAAGGAAGTGAACCACCGCTACCACTATTGTGTGTTAAACATGCGAGCATGTGCCCTATTGTATTCTTTTTTCTCTCCTTGATGCTTCTCTGGAGATTGCCTCTATATGTCTTCATCCGTGTTGAGCAAACTCACAAGAAGTGCCACAGCTTAAATATCCTCGGCCGTATTATCTCTGCTTATAAACAGCGGGCGAGTAATGTATGAAAGCATAGGAAACACAAAAACCGCAGCCTTGCTTGAACCTGCCTCGACAATATCAATGAGAGGTGGAAACCGCGAGGGCAAGGTAGAGGCTTTGGGCGCAAACAATCCGGAACGATGGCTGAACCTGTAGCGGCTTGTAGATGGTGGAACGAGAATGTGCCAGCGACTCTCAACGCGGTGGCGGGTCAGAAAACAGAGGCAGATCGAGGACCAATCCGGACTAGAAATAGAGGGAGGCCAAACAACTCTTGGCGCGGCGGTGACTTGGGAGCTGAGTCTAACCAAAGCGGCCGATGAATGGCGGATGCCTCCGCGATCATAGTGCAAATGCATGCGCAGTAGATTAGGGCCAGCGACTTGTAAGCACGTCCGCAATGACGAGATGGCTCAAGGCCATGCAGGTCGCGGACGAGGTGGACGGCGAGTCGAGGTACGCTCCAAACATGAGGTGATGAACCGGAAAGATGAACTATTGCTGTCGCGAGGTGATAAATCGGCGATGTCGACCACGGCAAAGGCAGGGCGGCAGGCCGGCTCCAGAATAGCTGCGGCCACGCGGCAGCGGTTTGGAGGCCAGAGCATGGCGGTTTGAAGCCATGGCGGAAATGGAGTCTGGTGAGGGGATGCCATGGTGGCTCCGGCGATTTGTGGCAGCTCAGCCCTGGTGGCTCTACGCGACCGCGGGTGTGAGCCCGCTAGCGGGCGGTTCAATGCGCCGGAAGCGAAGGCACCTAGTGGCTCATATCAGAGATGAAGCGGCCGACAACTTGCGTCGGCGTGTGAAGGCGAGGGTGACTCTGTGACATCGCTCGGCAGCAAAGAGGCGAAGCAAAGCGGCAGCAGGAGGTGATTTGGTGGTGGCAAACCAGCAGGGCGAGTCCGTGGTGACCCGGTAGTCATAACCCGGCAGCAGTTTGAGCAGAGGTGAACCGGCAATGGTGACTCGTGGAGGAGTGCGGCTGAAGTGGCTCAAGGCCGAGACGGCGGCCGGAGACTCGAGGCTGTACCCACTGTTGCGGGCTATCGGTGGCTCTCAGGCTGGTGAAGACGGCTCATGGAACCAAGGCGAGGACCGCGGCGGTTTAGGCGAGGAGCATGGTCGGGTCGTTCTGGCAGAGCCGGGTCACACGGGATGGCGGAGATGACGGTGGCCGACTCGAGGTCTGGCTTGCAGTGGTTGTGTGAGCGGCGTCTCGAGGCCGCAGTGGTAGTCCGGTGTTTTGGTAAGGTGGGTCACCCAGTGACGGTGACTCGGACAGCCGCGGGGGCTATGACACATTCAATGGTGTCCGGTTCAGAGGTGGAAGGCCGTGGCATAAGGGTCGACAATGGCCGTCCTATCCATAGCAGCAGATTCGGGCAGTTTGAGGTCTCCACAGTAGCGGAGGTGACTGCTCACGGCGGTTCAAGCATCATAGAAGAGGCAGCAACTTGGTGCAGAAGCGCGGCCGGCTCAACGAGGCGGTGCTGGCTCGTAGACGGGCGACGCGGCAGAGGCATATCGGCCGCTTCGGGCAGAAGCAGCGAACAGCCTGGTTTTCGGGCAGAGGCGAAGCACAGTCTGCGGAAGAATCCGGGTCACTGCCCTCGTCGTTTCCGGGTTGTAAGGGTCCTTGAAAAAGTCACATCTGAATCGAATCCAACTAGGCAACTGCAGGAGCTCCGCCAGAGGTGGATAACGAGTCGGCCGGCGAATTGAAGACGGGTTTGAACTCTGAACCGGCGGGCGTGGTTGGCAGAGTGAGGCGGCACTTAGCTACTCATCTCACGGCTATAACTTCAGCAGAGGACCGGCTGAATCACGGCGGGGGTGACTCGGAAGCCAAGGGCAACAATTGGATCCGGTGGAGCCAGGCGGTATAGAGATGATGGCTCAACACAGTGGAGTGGAAAGCGGCTTGGAAGCCCCCTGGTAGTCGGCAATTCACGGTGCGGTCGGCAGAAAAGCACGAGGCCAAGGCGGTTTGGCATGAGCAGCCCATAGTGCAGCGGAGACGGAGCTGACAGGTTGGAGAAGAGCAGAGGCAAAGGCCGGAGAAGGCGGCTCGCAACAGACGTGGGCGGCTCTAGCCAGAGGGAGACGCGGCCAAGGTAGCAGGTGCCTCGCGGCTGAAGATGAGGCGGGGCAGCACAGCATCCGCTCAAAGGCAAAAGTGGAGATAATCCGGAGGCAACCGCGAGGTCGGTGTGCAAGGACGAACCAGCGGGCGCTCAAGTATAAGCCGACCAGAGCAGGCGCGGGTATCATCCGGCAGAGCAGGTGCGGGCGTTGGTGGACGATTACTCTGTGGAGAGGGAGCGAAGCCGCGGTGACGATTTGGGGATGGAAACGGAGACCGAGCCCCCGGCTTGCCGGTGCTGAGCACTGCTCAACCTTTGCCTTGTAGTTTGGAAACTGGAGATTGATCTGAATTTGTTGTATTGAGTAATCGGACATAGGAGGCCATATTCAACATGTATCTATCATGACACGTGGTGTGACCCAATAGCAGTAGCTGAAGATGATTTTTGGCCTTTCGCCGGACGGCAAGTTGCGCCGGTTTGACTCGGATATTGGCTGATTTGATGTGATGGCTTGATGGATCAGTAGATGCAGCGCTCGATAGTCATTGAAAGATTCGAAAATATATGAACTATAATACTCCAGTAGCACTGCCTCTACATAAGTAGTACTTCTGGTAGATGAATATGTTGGTTTTAACACACATGGAACATCATAAGTAGGCACGAGTTGATGCATTGAGACTTGTACCATATCCGGTCTGCCAAATAGACTATAGTAGAAAACCATCTCGGCAACTTGGAAATCTGACGGCTTTGCAGTGAAAATCTGATCCGGTCTGATGGATCGCCTGGTTGCGTGTGACAGCGTACACAGATACAATCCTAACTCTTGATCCAACCTCATATGCGCTGTTCCACCTCTTAGTCAACAATGTAGATCCTTTCCCGCCAACGGCAGAAAACTTCACCACGAACAACGCTGGCCCTGCATCATCGGGATGATCACGAGCTTCTCAAACCCTAGGAAAAATCCCTCCAAGAACTCAACACCATCGTGCGCAGGCCCCATGGTGGGCGCCAACTATCGTGGAATTGTCACGGCTGATGTCCTAGTGTGAGGACTTAGTCGTGAGGCCAACGCATCTATGTGGTAGCTTGAAAGGGGTTGAGCAGAATCGAGAAAACGCAACACAAGACAAAGATTTAGACAGCTTTGGGCCTCGGGAAACATCATCCGGTAACAACCCTACATGTTGTTTGTGTCTAGGTCTCATTATCATCACAAGGGAGTAGCCGTAAACCAGATCTCCCAGTTATGTCTAACCCTAAGGTTTCTCTCTCCCCTCTTGGGGTGCCCTGCCCCTCCTTATATAAGTTGAAGGGGCGGGTTACATGTAGAGTCCAACTCGGATTAAGACTTAAACTATTCTGACTTCTCTTCATGGGTTTCATAATGTCTTGGGCTTCATAACGTCTTGGGCTTCATAACGCCTCGGGTGACTCTATCAGCCGGGTTATGACTGTGAACTAGTTATCATTGTCTGTCGGGTTATGACTGCCTGCCAGTTTATGATTGTCTGCCGGGTTATGACTCCTGCCGGGTTATGATTGTCTGCCGGGTTATGACTCCTGCCGGTTTATGATTGTCTGCCGGGTTATGACTGCTACCGGTTTATGATTGTCTGCCGGTTTATGATTCCCTGTCGGGTTATCATCTGACTTAACTCCTGCAGGGTTATCATCTGACTTGACTCTTACCGGGTTATCAAGTACCTGCCGGGTTATAACTCCGGCCGGGTCATACCACGGGGTATATCCCGACAACCAGGGCACTGTTGATTGCCGGCAAAACGTTGAGATATATACCTAGTTTTTAAATTCTAGTAAATCCAAAACTCGTCTGAAATTCATGAAACTTGGCATGGTATCATGGAGCGGCACCCGATATGCCGTGGTAAATTTTTTATCCCATTAGGGGCAGGTTTGGTATAAGCTTCTCACAAACCAGAGCTTCTCACAACAAGCCTAATGGTTTCGGTAGGGAACGTGCCACCATTGGGGACGAAACGATATCCGTTGCCTCCTATTGCTTTCCAAAATTTTCTAGTGTCAACATAGAACAACAGGAGTGTTGTGTTAAGTTTTGGAATTTTTCAGGGTTCGTTTGGACATTTTTATACATTAATTGGGTTTTCTAGGCATTTTATGTGCATAATTCAAATTTGAAAAACATGCACATGCTCCAGTGCATATAAATTGGTTGAAAAATCAAATATGTGTCCTTGGGTGCATGCTTAGGTCCCATGCAAGAAATGGGAATGAATTTCAAACACCATGGCACAGTTGATTGCCGGCAAAATGTTGAGATACCTGGTTTTTGAATTCTAGTAAATCCAAAACTCGTCTAAAATTCATGAAACTTGGCATGGTATCATGGAGCGGCACCCGACATGTCAGGGTAAATTTTTTGTCCCATTTGGGGCAGGTTTGGGTATAAGCTTCTCACAAACCAGAACTTCTCACAACAAGCCTGATGGTTTCGGTAGGGATCGTACCACCTTTGGGGACGAAACCATATCCGTTGCCTCTTATTGCTTTCCAAAATTTTCTAGCGTCAACATAGAACAAGAAGAGTGTTGTGTTAACTTTTGGAATTTTTCAGGGTTCATTTGGACATTTTTATACATTAATTGGGTTTTCTAGGCATTTTATGTGCATAATTCAAATTTGAAATACATGCACGTGCTCCAGTGCATATAAATTGGTTGAAAAATCAAATATGTGTCCTTGGGTGCATGCTTAGGTACCATGCAAGAAATGGGAATGAATTTCAAACACCAGGGCACTGTTGATTGCCGGCAAAACGTTGAGATGCCTGGTTTTTGAATTCTAGTAAATCCAAAACTTGTCTCAAATTCATGAAACTTGGCATGCTATCATGGAATGGCACCCGACATGCTGTGGTATTTTCATGTCTATTTTGAGAGAAGGCACACTCGACTAAAAGCCAACAAAGGCATTTTGAAAAAATAGGTGCCACTTTAATATCTCAAATGTTTGTATAATTCAAACCGTGTGCATTCTATTAACCATTCACGTGACCCCACGTGTCTTGGTTTTAATGGCTATAGGAGGTGTTGTGCGGACAGCTACTTGACTGAACGGGAGGCGTGCGAGCGTAGTCCGGTGTGCAGCACGAAGAAGGACTCCCTGGTTGAACTCACCTCGGCCATCATCGACCCCTACCACGAAAAGATGAAGCAAGATGCCTAGAGAACAAGCCCCGTATCCTGGCACATGGCCTGGATGCGGCAACTAAATGAACCTCAACTCAGGTTCGCGGCCAAGAGCATGTACACATGCTACGAGATGCACAGGCGGATCGTTGACATGAGGAAGTGCCTCGTTACCCAAATCGACGAGCCCGGGTCGAGCCACAAGCAGAGCAAGCATCACAAGAAGTAGATGATGATCAGATGATCGTTTATGCTAGTTAATCATGCATGTAATATATAGTTTGCTTTATTGGTGTGTGGAAATGGCATGTGTGTAGTAGCCACCTATGTAATTATGCATGTAATAGTTTACTTTGGTGTGTGCAAATTCTATGGTTGTAGTAGCCACCTATGTAAGTGGATGTTTAATTTGGTTTGCAACCATGTCCTTATAAGTGTGTGTGTGTGTGTGTGTGTGTGTGTGTGTTGTTCTGTATGCAATCCCATCGCACAACACACACGTCATATTAGCAGCAACCGTCTGTGTTATTATCGGTCTTCACACACATTTCTGATTACAGACCTGTTTGCCACGTATCACACACATCTTGTTATATTGAACCGTTTCAGTTCTCTTGTGTCAATGCAAACAGTTCATCCGAGTGAACCACATGCCGTATATCGCACACACCTTGATCTGGCTGACCGTTTCTTTTGTGTTGCCTAATCACAAACAGTTCATCCGAGTGAACTGTTTGCTGTATATCGCACACACCTTCATCTGGCTGCCCGTTTCTTTTGTTCTTCCTCATCGCAAACATTTAATTGAACTAAACCGTATGCCCTGCATCGCACACGTAACTAAAATATGAAGCATGTTTGATGCATCCGTCATCACAAACGTTTTGCACCTTTTTTGATGGGTTTTTTACACCACCATTTGCAATTATTGGATCACACACAGTTTCGTCGAAGGATCTCTGATCGTAGTGTCGCATTAGCAGTATCCTGCAGTAGTGCAAGCAGATTGGAGGAGAAGGAGAAACTCGACCGGTCCTTCCTCCAATCAAAGCCCTGATTTTTGTCTCTAAACGCAACAATTAATCACAACAATTAAGAGATGTCGTTTTAGCTACCATGCAGGGCCACGTATTAACTCGCATGCAAGCCGACTTTGATTCCTTGACTGATCAATGCGTAGTTGCGCTCCATGCATTGGGTTTTCGGGGGAGATAACAAGGCAAAGTAAGTAACAATGCTCGCTAGGAACGAGGCTAGGAGGGGATTGAGATGCGAAGTTAATGAACGATGCCTAAACATTTTGGGAATATCTGATTTTCTTAAAATGACTTAACACCTAGACGGAGGGAGTACTACTCCTCAGTCCAGGTTTGATGGAATATTCGTCACCTCTTATCTTGTTGTACATACTCCATTTATCTCACTTCCTGTGGCTTCCCACTCGAATGATATTCCTATTCTATGAACCTGTGTGTGTGTGCGTGCGTGCATGTGTGTGTGTATGTGTGTTTTAAGAGCGTGTGTGTGTGTTAGAGAGAGTGACACATCAACCTACTCCTACAGAGAGATGGTGTGTAGTGTATGATTTAGCCGCGAGAGTTGGTGCATCCTTTTGTTTTCGGGCGTCCGGTCGGGACAGCTGACACGCCCGCTCCTGACTAGCCTGGCCCACCCAAAGCCCCTCCATCGTCTGCAGGCGCTTCCCGCCTGAAAGGTTAGCACCGCTCCAGAGAATCGGTGTCGCATTCATGCCCGGGCAGAGCGAACGCGACCTCTCACTGGTACCTGCGTTGGAGGGAGAAGCGGGTTCAAGAGTGATGGTTGCTTCGTCCGTCCAACTTACTATTGGGTCTATGTGATTTGACGGCTCATTAGTCATTACTACTGAGGTGGTACGACTCCTGGATGTCCCATGTTTTAGCGAAAGGAGGTACTATATTACAATTTTCTCCACTCTTACAGCGGAGGAGTGCGAAAGCAGTGAAAACATGCAAGCTCAGTGATTACATGGCCCACCTCACACTATCACTATATTTTCTGGACACCGTGCGACACCAAACTCCTTACATAGTAGTATAGTACGTACTGTAATTTCTCAGCGAGATAAATTTGTACATTGTTATGAAACTTCTAGCTTCTGTTTCATGTATCTTGCGTCCAAGGTTGCCCCGTTGCAACATTTCATCAAATAGAAAGGAGACTAACATGCATGCTATTGCATCTCAATGATTGACAGATCATATCCAATATGTACTCCCTCCATTCAAAATAAGTGTCTCAACTTTATGCAAACTTTAGTACAAAGTTGTACTAGTACTAAAGTTGACACTTATCTTGGAATAGAGACAACTAAAGAAAAAACTGATCCATGCAATCCCTAGCCCTTGAACCCTAAACCCTAACCAGGTTTTAATTTGCTGGCAATGTTGAACCTTTCGAAGAAATGAAGTTTGCAACCCTTTGACCATCGGATCATTTTGTGAAGTTTCACTAAAATCGAGATGAGCATCCTTGTGGCAAAGAAATTGAAGAAGCGTGATTTGAATAAGATTACTGGGAGTAGCTGATGAGACATAAATTCATCACAAATACAGTAGACGCCAGTAGAGTTACGTGCGGGGCAAAGAAGTAGAGAAATATCCACATGGAGCGATGTAGGTAACTGGGGCAGTGGTGCAAGCCGCCTGTAAAGGAAGTTATACTTGAGGGATGTCGGGACGTAGCTCAACCTAGAGGAGGGCGGCGGGAGGCGGCAAATGCCCACACCGCGGTAGTGAGAAAGGGACAAAGGCAACTGCACCGACCTTGTGAGAGAGAATGACGGGGACCCCTGATAGGGACGTGCCGATAGTGAGTTTTCGCCGTCGGCGACAGCGACCGCTTCTACACAAAGCATTCACCCCTTCCCCCGGCGGACATGATCCTCCCGGATGTTAGAATGTGGCCACAGTCGTTTTGAGCGAGAGAGTGTGAAGAGAGCAACCCCAGCAAGCAACCATGTAGGATCGTCCTGGCTATGTATATAGTGGAGCGGTTTCTTTTTCTCTCCATATGAACCTATTTATATTGCGTACGCGCCACTGAAGAAAAAAGTTTATTTATAAATGACGCGAGTTTATGCATGGTTCCTGACCCTCCATTATTTATAAGTGAGTAACTACTTCTAGACGTGTCAAATTATCACGTGGGTTGCATCATCGTACAGAAATGAGCTCCACCGTGTCACGTGTGTGGTTGGGGAAGACGCAAATGATGCAAATAGTGCTACTAGTACTACGTGCGTGGGTGCGTGCACCTCTTCTCTTCGAGCATGGTTGTTAAAAGTATAGCCCACTAATCTACCACGTGGTTATTATATGGGCAAAGAGTATAGGCAGTAATAATGACTAATAAGCCATAAAATCATGAGGCCCACCTTTCTCTATGTTTGACCGAGGAAGCAGCCATCATTTCACTCATCGTTGAATATCCATCCGCTACTACCTCCGCAAATAAATAAAAATCCGCTTCTACCTTCGCAACATGTTTAATAATATAGCCATGTCAATCATGACGTAGAAATATTATTCACTAATACAATAGGGCTGGCTCTAAGGCTGGTGATTTTTTTACTTTGTCTCTTTCTATTTTTGTCTCATTTACTCATTTTACATAGGAGCATGTGTAGAGGATGGCTATTCATTTCGATGGGTATTCTTCATGGGGTTTAAGACTAAGCAACTCCGAATTATTCCCATTGCCCACCACTCTGAATCTTGCCATCTATGATAGTACTCCCATTGCAACAATGAGGTCCACTAGGTCTAGCACGTCCTGTAATAAGAGACTGTCACGCAAAACATACATCTTGTTGCCTTCTTCCTCATATAGTACTTACCACTGGTACGTACTACTAGTACTACTACTACTCGTTCTCCTATAAACCCTGCGCTTGGCATCTCAAAAATATTAACCTTGCGCTTGGCTCTTCGCATCTTGGGGAAGTCGAGCAATAATGGTACTACAGTATATCATTCTGGCTATCTGAGACCGAATGAATTGCTGCACGTCCACCACGTGGGCGAGGGTCGAGCGAGGGTCGAGGGGCGAGGGGCGAGGGAGAGTGCGTACTAGTACGTCCGTTTCAATATGGACTACATACGGAGCAAAATGAGTGAATCTACACTATAAAATACGTCCATATACATCAGTTTGGAGTATGTACTAGTAGTTCGTATTGAAATATACTAAAATACATATCTTTCAAACAATATGATAATCTCTCTAACCAAGGTAGGGACGAGGAGTAACAGAGGGAGTACTAAAATTTTCTCCTCGTCCTGCGAGCCACCACGCGCGTGGGCGAGGGAGCGGGCGTAGGCCTAGTAAGCAAGCTTCTCCTCGTCCTGCGACTCTGCGAGCCACCGTGCCCGTGGGCGAGGGAGACGGCATACTAAGCAAGCTTCTCCTTGTTCTGCGAGTTGATGGGACACATCAAAAGTAATACGTATAGGGCATCTCCAGTGTATAGAGCCTTGCCTCTAAGGTAGGCCTCACATGGTTTGCCGCTTTTTTAACATAACGAGTCAAGTCACAGTTTGTTTGTTCACCCGTGGTACGCGATCCTCCATCAAGTGGACAAACAGTACACGTGTGAAATTACCATGTGGGCTGCCTTTTCATACAGAAATGAGCTCTATCGTGTACCCACACGGGTGTGGTTGGGAAAGAGACGAGAGTACGTGCGCCGTGCGTGCACCTCTTCTCTTCGTGCACGTCCCCCACCTACGTGGGTGTGTGTGAGAGAGATACAAAACTAGAAAGATGGTGTGTGCGTTCGTGAGTGTTTTTTGTTGGGGGGGCGGTGATTTCGTGAATGTATTTGTGGGAATATGTGTCGATGATATCTCAAAAAAAATTGACACATGCAATGTGTGCGGAATAGAGGCCTATCTATATCATATATAGAGGGGGCGATCCACGAGAAGAGAGGGAGGGGTCATAGATATCGTAGAGTCAAAGAGAGGATCAAGTGGGCGGGTGCAAGATCAATGAAGAGAGCCATCGAAATTGTGTGTGTGCAAGTCAAAGATATAGGGTGACTGACCTACCGGAACGTCATAGGGCACATGTCAAGTTTGTGTGTGGCAGGGATACATGACTGGAGCGCTCGATGTATCGGTGTGGGGGAGAGGGGGGAGGCAGAGACCTAACTAGAGAGGTAGATCGACTCATATATGTGTTGAGAAGGAGACACCCAGCTATGTCTTGAGGGAGATTGGTCGACATCCATACATAAGTGAAGGATCGGAAATAGGTTGGGAGAGAGAGAGGTGGGGAGAGGGGTAGAGTGCTAGATGGGTGGTGGAGTTGCTTCTGAAAGATGGTGGGAGAGGCCTACTAGACAAACTGAGGGTAGTACTGCAATATAAGAGTGGGGATGTGTTTCTGTGTGTGCATGTGTGTGATAGATGTGTCGGGAGGCATGCATGGATGATGAAGGGGGACCATGTGTTTGGTAAGCAGACATAACTAGATCGGTAGATCAATTGTTGTGTGTCGGAGGAAGGGAGAGACATAACTAATGAGGTAGATCAATCGGCGCGTGGGGAAAATGAGTTATAACGACCTAGCTCGCTATATGTATAGCGGGAGATCATCAATGTACATCCATTTGTTAGAGGCAAATAAGGCCCAATGAGACAGATAGACAGAAAGAATGGAGCTAGGAGGTGGTGTGAGGCCTACTAGCTAGATAGAGGGGGGAGTGTGCGATTGTGAGATCGATGAAAAGAGGCGTGAGAGTTTACACGTGTGTGGGACCCTATGAGAGACATGAGGCATGGACACGGAAAGGAGGAGATCGAAGGTGCGTGTGTATGTGGTAGGCAGACATCGCTGGAGAGATTTATCGATTGGTGTGTGTCAGAAAGGAGTTGTGGAGACCGTGGGAGAACGACCTAAAGAAAAAAAATGAATGTACACGATGGATAGAATGCTAAGGGAGGGGGAGGGCAAGGAGGGCGTGTGCATGCACAAGAGAAAGTTAGTGCTAGCTACAAAGGTTAGAGGATTGTGTGGGTGTAAGAGACTAACAAAGATCATAATTCGTATGAAAGTGGATTCATATATTTGAATAGCAGATCATAGTGTTGTAAACATATGCATGCATGAATATAGCGGTGATATGCGTGGTGTGGTTTTGGACATGTTATACCATAATGTGATAATGTGTGGCGTTTGCAACTCACAGCTAAATATCAAACAATCTAAACCATACTATTCATCTAACAATCTTACATTATATTTGAATTTGTGATAATGTGTGGCGTTTGCAACTCACAACTAAATATCGAACAATCTAAACCATACTATATATCGAACAACCTCACATTTTATTTGAATTTGTGATAATGTGTGGCGTTTGCAACTCACATCTAAATACTTCTAGGTGTAGGGGGCGGGGCACCATACGTTATGTGATAAACACATTATACATATGAGACATGGTTTAGATTATGAAGATCTAGCTAGAGCTTGAAATGTACTGTGATTTGAAATCAACATAAAGTGGATTCCAAAAATCGAGTTCGAGTTCATATAGTACACATAGTTCATATCTAACTCGACAGTAATCATGTGGTGTGCTATGAACATAATATACAAAAACGATGGTTTAACTTGACAATAATGATGATTGTAGATCTTATTAAAATAGAGAAACAAATTCAAATGGTTTAACTTGACAACAATCATGATTGCAGATCTTATTCAAATAGAGAAACACAATTCAAATTTAGTTCATATTGAAGCGGTAGTATATACATTTGGAATGCACTAAAAAGTTCATTTGAGTAGTAGGTTGCATGCATTATACACGTAGCGAAATATTTTAGTTGAACATAACATGAATTCAAAGTTTTGAATGCAATTTGTAGTGCAAATTGATTTGGTACAGTACACGCGACTAAACTCTCTTGTGTGGTGTGGATTGATTTCTTTTTGTTGTTTCGTCGAGGGAAGTGCGAATTGATTTGGTACAGTACATGTTAGGCTTGTTCGGAAATTTCAACCCGCGCCTTGTTACCCCGAAATATTTAAGATATATCTTTGTCTAGTTGTGCTCCGAAAACTTCCTCCATCTCAACCCGCGCTTTGCTATCCCAAAATTACAACGCGCGCAAAAACTCCCACCTCCTGCCAAATCCCGCCACGCGAAATTCCCGTGATACCCCTAACCTGAAAGAACAACCTAGTTCACATCCATGGGGCTACTTTCGTAACTTACCCCACATTTCAGACAAGCGCGTCCCTAAGCCATGGTTCCCCCTCCCATCCCCTCCTCCCCCATTCGTATACCGAGGCCATTGAAACCCGCGAAGCCCCACACCCTCCTTCGTCCGCCACCCAGCCGGAGCCTCTTCCCTGACAACGTCGTCCATAGCAACACCTCAATGTCCCTCATCCACCACACCGGATGAGGATCCATCGTTGATCTTGTCGTCCCACTGGTTTAGCCACCCCGTCCTCCACCTCCAAGGAGCTGCCCCGACGTTCCCCTCATCTTTCGCGCCACCTCCATTCCCACACCACCGTCTTCACCTGCGCCACTGGAAGAGCATCATCATCACCGATTCCTCGGATGAAGCTGAGGCCTAATCGGCGCCACCAAAGAGGTTCTACACTAATCACCGGATTTGCTTCTTTGATTGGATCTCACAATGCTGTCGGCGCTCGGCCCCGAGCCGACATGGCGCGGATCCATCCCCGATAGCGTCACTGGCCACTTCCTCCATGGCGTCGCTCCCTCGGCAGCGACGTCCACATCAGTAGGAGCTGCTGCTGCTCCAGCTCTCGCTCGCGTTGCTGCTCTGCTCTTGCTCTCGGTCCCCTGCCTGATTGCTCTTACTCTTTCTCGCGCTGCTGCTCTCGCTCTTGCTCTTGCTTGCGCTGCTGCTCTCACTCTTGCTCTTTCTTATGCTGCTGCTCTACTCTTGCGCGTGCTGCTGCTGCACGAGCAGTAGATCCTGCTCTCCCTTGAGCCCCTGCAGCTGCTACCCGAGATGCTACTACACGACCAGCTGCCCCGGCTCTCGCATGTGCTGCTGCATAGGGTGCTGCTACAGTTGGTACTGCTTTTCTGCTACTAGAGCGTTCAGTTTTGACAGTAAAATTCAGTTTTGACAGCAAAATTCAGTTTTGACAGTTAAATTCAGTTTCGACAGTTAAGTTCAGAGATGAGCGGCTGATGTATTTTACATCTAGATCATTGTGGTTGTGTATTTTACGTCATCTATTGGAGATGCTATTAGAATTCCACTCAGGTTAACACCGTCTCTCTTGTCCTGCTTCAGCCTCACCGTCGTACAACTCACCGGAGCTGCTCCAATGATGAAACCCTCCATCACAGCGGAGCAATACCCCGGGATCCATCACCTGACGCCTAAGATCTTCTTCCCCTCCTTCGATAGCCAAATCAGCAGGAGCATCCTCACCAACCAATCCAATCATGCTGAGATTGACATGGCTTCGCCAAAGAGGTTGTACACTTGTTGCATCGCTTTTTTACTCTACATGTCATATATATTGTCCACTAAGCACACGTAGTAACATGAAATATGATTACTTTCTCCTACTATATGACAAGCAGTGAGGTACCAGGCAACTTAGCTATCTGTGATGGACTCTCTTGAACGCCATCATTATTTATCTCTGTGCGTTTGAGCTGTGCATTTGTAGATGGGCCTGGGAGTTGAGCTAGTAGGGCAGTGGCCTGGGTCCAAAGTAGTACAAGTAGCACAAAAACAGTTTTTGAGTGTAGGCTTTTCCCTGATCAAGCCTGCCTACTAGAATCGCTAGTGCTTGAAAGGAAAAGTGAAGGAAAAACATAGGAATTGGAAAGTTTCCTACGGTACTACTATTCATGCATTTGGTTCAAAGGAATGGAGCAAAGGAAAACTATAGGATTTGTTCCTTTAGTGTCTCCTTGAAAGAAAAACCATAGGAATTTTAATATCCACTTGTCCTCCTTTTCAAATTCCTATTCATGAAGAACAAGACTAAGAGATAGTAGCGTAATAGCATTATAACCGTACATTTTCTTGTGGTTTGACTTAATCTCACCATGCTTCTTTGCATCCTGTGATCTTCCAATTCTTGTGACCGAAACGCCCAGATTGGCAGAAACCATGTGTTTTTAAATTCTCTGTTCTGCACGGGCATTCCTATCCTATTACTATGCATTTCCTATCCTGTGTTGTTAGAATCCTCCAATTAAAACGAGCCCTTACAGAATTACTTCTGTTACAGATAGTTGTCAAAGAAAACCTTATGTGGTTTGTCATGTTCATGTTGTGCCGTCGTCCACCCCAGCTCAGCTGCTCCAATGACAGAAGGGTCCACCACAACAGGGATCCGGCCTCCAGATTGTCTTTCGCTACCTTGGACCTTCTTCCTCACCGCCGACAGCCACGACAATTGCATTACCATCATCAACCGAGCAGATTACCTTGAGGACTACACGGGTCCGCAAGAGAGGTCGCACTCTTTCATGTCTGCTAATGCTATGCATCGCTTAATATTACATGCTACTTTATCGTCCTGTTCACCGATTAGACTCTGAGTCCGCTCCAAACTAATGCTCAAACTTGAGTTTTTAAATGATTGCGGGGTACATATCAGGGCCGCAATCAATAGTATCTATCTACTATATGGTTAATCTCTGGTGTCTACTATGAGTTTCATGTCGGGTGGGAAACAAACAGTAAAGAAGCCATTATCTGTATTTTTTAACTGAAGCCATTATCTGCCTACTATCATTGGTTTTGGGTCTATCCCCAAGTTGCTACCATCACTCTGGATTTCTGCATGCACTCCTTACATAATCTCACTATGTTTTATTCCTATGCATGTCAGTTATTGTACACAATGGAACTGAACATGTAGAGCAAAAGAGACGAGCCTTGCGTGGCAATAAAATTTCATGCAGACATCGCTCCATGGTGGGTGCAAAGGCAGCCCCCCCCTCCCACCCATTTTGGATTGTAATCAAGAGGAAGATAACTGTTCTGAGGGGGATTCAGAAGAAGAAGGCCACTCCTATTTACCCGCTGAGGTCTTCGCTCTAACTTGGCATGCTGATGTTGGTAATATCATGCATATGGTGCCTTGCATTGCTTACTTTATACATCAAATATGTCATCTGCTTAGTTTAGACATGCTTTGTGTGAATGCTATATGTTTAGTTTCTTTATCATATATGTGAATTATGCAATGCCATCTTGTTTAGCCAAGTATCATATATAAGAATTTTGCAATGCCATCCGGCTTAGCCATTCATCTTATATGTGAATTATATCCTGCCATCCTTTTTTTCATTATGTATTACATTTGTCAACAATGTTAGTACATTCAAATACTCTTCGTGTGCATCAGCCATTTGACATGGTGATGGAAAATTCTAGAGTGAAAACAAGGTCTTCAAAGTAGACTATGCTATCTGGCTATCTGACGAATTGCATATCTCGGTGGTTATGGATAGCTCCTCAGAGGAGGATTCAGAGACAGATGACCAGTCCTATTTCCCCCTTGAGGTGTATGCTCTAACTTGGCAGGGTTATGTTGCTCATATCGTGCGTATGGTGTCTTGCATTGCTATGTCATTTGCTTAGTTTACACATGCTTTGTGTGAATGCCACATGTTTAGTGTCTAATTACCATATATGTGAATTATGCAATGCCATCTTGTTGCAAGACATTATATATGTGAATTATGCAATGCTATCTTGTTGCAAGGCATTATACATGTGAATTATGCAATGCCATGATGTTTAGCCAATCATCATACATGTGAATTATATCATGCTATCCTTTTTTTGTATTATGTGTTCCATTTGTCCACAACGTTTGTATATTCAACTACTCTTCCTGTGCATCAGCCATTTGAAGCGGTGATGGAAGTATCTGGAGTGAAAGCAAGGTATTCAGAGCAATCAATGCTACCTGCTAAAGCAGACATCTTGCTGGTTACAGATAGCTCCTCAAAGGAGGATTTAGAGACAGATGACCAATCCTATTTCCCCCCTGAGGTCTATGCTCAAACTTGGCAGGGTTACATTACTCATGTCGTGCACGTTGTCTTGCATTGCTTGGTTTTTACATCATATATGCGATTGACATCTGCTTACTTGCTTAGTATATAAATCATATATTTTTATTATATCATGCCATCATGTTTACATAGACATCATCTATCTGAATTATGGCATGGCAACCCATTTAATAAAGACATCATATAGTTATATCATGTCATCATGTTTAGTGTTTACTGTCATCATATTTTGAATTTATGTCATTCTATATGTGAATTATATCATGCTATCATGTTTCCATAGGTGGCATGTATGTGAATTATGGCATGCCAACCTATTTAATAAATACATTATATAGTTTTTTTGACTATGTACTGCAAGGCAATAGCCTCACAGCTCTTTATTCATCAAAGTAAAAAAGTTCTCTGTACAAAAAAGGGAAGGAAAGAAATGAAAGTAATTACAATACTGACATAGAGAACTAGGGGAGGGAGGCTATCCAAGCTAACAGGCTAGCCCTATATTTACATTTGATCCTGTGTGCTAAAAGAGAGAGGTCATGCACAAAGTTCCTCCTCCAAGATCTAAAGCAAGGATCCTCATTTCTGAAGATTTTCCCATTCCTCTGTGTCTAGATATCCAAGCTGCTGTGAAGACTACCTCAGGGAAGAAAGGTTTATTGAACTCTTTCTTAGAAGCTGAGGCCATCAGGAAGGTAGACTGATTAGGTTGGGCCAGCCAAGATATTCCAAGATAATTCCAAACTCACTGGCTAAAGTTGCATGAGAAAAAGAGATGAATTATGTCTTCATGCATGAAGGACTGACAAAGAACACAAGTATCATCCTGAATGTGCCAATGTCTCCTTTGCATCATGTCTCTAGTATTGAGACGATCCATCAACAGAAGCCACCCAAACACTTTAATCTTGAGGGTACAGGAGCATTTCCAGATCCATTTGAAAATTGGATCAATCCCCAAGTGAGAGAAGGTGAAATCATAATACAGCTTGGACTGATACTCCCCAGATTTAGATGGCCATTTCCAAATGTCTTTCTCATTTGGGCTCAGACTAATGGGGTCCCGCAAAACATGAAGTTGGGATAGCTCCAGGAAAGCTTCAGAAGAAAAGGGAAGGTGGAAACCTTCAACTAATGATTGATAACCAAAGAAATCCTTGACTGAGATCATATCATCAATGTCAAAATAGTGTAGTCTAGGGAAACGATCCTTGAGTGCAATCACTCTATTATCAATTTTCCAACGATCAAGCCAGAACACCACCGTGTCACCTGCATGCACCTGTGGAGTGACTAACAGACAGAACTTGTCATAAAGTTTTAGAATGTCACGCCACCAAAAAGAGCCACAAAGCTGAGTAACTTGTGGAGGTGATGAATGATAATAAGAATCCCAAATAATCTCAACCCAAGGGACATCTCGTTTGTTGAAAATTTTGAACAAATGCTTCATCAAAAGGTCTTCATTCTGGATTCCCAAATGGGTAACACCTAGACCACCATGGTTTTTGGGTCGCCAAACCAAATCCCATGCAGCAAGCGATTGACGGGGGTTATCAGTGTTCCCTCTCCAGAGACACTGCCTCTCAATCCTTTCGATCTGCTTAAGAATACCCTACGGTAGGGATAAGGAGAATAGGAAATATATGGGCATTGAAGAAAGAACTGACTGAAGGAGATGCAGCCTACTACCCTGGTTGAGCAGACAAGAAGAAGCAGATAATCGTCTCTCGATACGATCGACCAAAGGCATGAGATCATAAATGGTTGGCCTAGACGTGCCCATGGGTAAACCAAGGTACGTGAAAGGCATTGAGCCAACCGAGCAGCCGAGCAAAGTGGCAATTCTAGCTCCTTCCTCTTTAGACAAGTTCATTGGAATCAGGGAGGATTTACTGAAATTAACACGCAGGCCCGTGGATTCAGCAAACTTCTGCAGCATATCTTTGAGAGCAATTAATTGGCTATCAACAGTCGGCAGCACAATCAATGTGTCATCCGCGTACTGGACATATATAGTTATATCACGTCATCCTGTTTACATAGTCATCATATTTTGAACTTGTCTTTCCATCCTTTTTAGTTAGCCATCATATATGTGAAATTGTGTCATGCTATCCTGTTTAGTTAGCCATCATATATGTGAAATTGTGTCATGCTATCCTGTTTTGTTAGACAACATAAATGTGAATTATTTCATGCCCTCTTTTATTCCCCACTATCCATTGCACCTATCTATCATACAATGTCTGTATATTCAACTAATTTTCTTGTTTATCAACCATTTGAATTGGAGAGGGTGATGGCAGTATCTAAGGGAGTAACAATACGGTCTTCACAAAAGATAGTGCTACTAGTCGATGTAGATAGAACCACGGTTGTACTTGCCCAAGAACCAGCCCCACCACACATAACCGAGGCTCACGCAGATTGTACCCCTACCCAATTGGACAGAGAACCAGCTACACCCCTTCTAAACCCAACCCCAGCATATAGTAACCCAGTTCCAATTGATACAACACTGTCTCCACCACAGAGCACCCAAACACGAGCAATTAGTAAGGGAACTGCAGTGCCCAAAGCACGAGAACCACCACTCTGAATCCCAACTCAATGCTTAAAGCAGAAGAAGAATTGTTCTTAGGTCAGGTTCTGTAGCTATGGTTCATACTCCTTTGCTCTTGCATCACTATATTTACTCATACCAACTATTTTCAAATTTGGAGGATGGAATTGAAACTCCAATGGTGTAACAAGTACGTTTTAGACCTGTTTCTTCAACTCGTTTGCTGTTGTAACTTGCTCTATGTTGATTTCAGTTTCAATTGAATAAACAGTTATGTTCTCATGTCATGCACATTACAAGTGTTGTTATTGCTCTGTAGTTTCCCACATTTATATTCTATCTATTATGCTTTATCTTAAACAGATATTATTTGAACAATGTCTCTATCTTGATTTAGCAACAAAAACTAGAATGATACAGACCATACAGTGACCATGGTACATAGATATATGTTTGTTTCATCCTGTTATCCTGTCCACTTTACTACTAAACCGATTTACCAAAATGAGGTTCATATACAACATGGTAAACCTGTGATGTGTCTTCTTATTTCTCTTTTAGAATGCGGACAAAATATTGGAGAAGAGTACCCCATTATGCAATGGTAAAGGAAGTAATGTAGATAATGGTCAAGATAGCGAGACATCCCTGTTTGTCTCCAAGAAAGCTGATAAAACCTATCTTGATGAGACTGACACAACCCAAAAGTCCCGTCTTGATGTAGTGTTCGAGTTACTGGCCACTACTCCTAGCACAAGCTCTTCGAACTCGCTCCCTGAATCAGTTCGTCTTCTTGAGTCTCAACTTCAAGTTGAAAGACATCGATCAGATGTGTTGCGACACAAAGCCGAAGGACTAAGGAAGTCCCTGCAGAATTCAGATGCATACTTTCGGGTGCAACAACAAGTGCTGGAGGATTTAAGCGCCAAACAAGAGAAAGTTAATAAGCTTGCTAACCATCTTGGCATGTAACACCAACGATGCAGCTATATCTCCCACGTGTCGAAGCACGACTTAGAGGCATAACCGCATTGTGGTTTTGTCGCAAGAAGGGTCATCTTCACACAATCCCATGTAATGAACAAGACTGAGATAAAGAGTTGGCTTACAATCGCCACTTCA
This sequence comes from Triticum aestivum, assembly GCF_018294505.1. Taxonomy (NCBI): domain Eukaryota; kingdom Viridiplantae; phylum Streptophyta; class Magnoliopsida; order Poales; family Poaceae; genus Triticum; species Triticum aestivum. Next base: position 261,419,005 of record NC_057807.1, read on the forward strand.
CACAAGTACTTAAATAAAACATACATCATTCAGAGTACGCACATAGTCCAACTACGGACGAAGCCAAAAGAAAAGAAGATAACCCGACTGCTAGATCCCCGATCGTCCCAACTGGGCTCCACTACTGATCAACATGAAACGAAACATAGCAACGACCAAGATCTTCGTGGAGCTCCCAACTGAGCCCGGTTGCATCACCTGCACTGGTATCATCGGCACCTGCAACTGTTGTGATAGTATCTGGTGAGTCACGAGGACTCAACAATCTTATAACCCGTGAGATCAAGACTATTTAAGCTTATGGGTAGGAGGTGGTAATGAGGTGGACCTGCAGCAAGCACTAAGCAAATATGGTGGCTAACATACGCAAATAAGAGCGAGAAGAGAAGCAACGGAACGGTCGAGAAGCTGGAAGTGATCAAGAAGTGATCCTGAAACTACTTACGCACAATCATAACACAAAGACCGTGTTCACTTCCCGGACTCCGCCGAGAAGAGACCATCATGGCTACACACGCGGTTGATGTGTTTTAAGTCGAATCTGGTGTCAAGTTCTCTACAACCGGACATTAACAAATTCCCATCTGCCACATAACCGTGGGCACGACTCTCGAAAGTTTATACCCTGCATGGGTGTCCCAACTCAGCCCATCACAAGCTCTCATGGTCAACGAAGGATATTCCTTCTCCCAGGAAGACCCGATCAGTCTTGGAATCCCGGTTTACAAGACATTTCGACAATGGTAAAACAACACTAGCAAAGCTGCCCGATGTGCCGACAAATCCCGATAGGAGCTGCACATATCTCGTTCTCAGGGCACACCGAATGGGCAAGACGTTGGGTTGGCATAGACCCTGGTTGCCCAGGGGGCGCCAGACATCGCCCAGGTTGGGCCAGCACTTGAAGGAGCACTGGTCCGGGGGGTAAAATAAAGATGACCCTTGAGTCCGCAGAACCCAAGGGAAAAAGGCTTAGGTGACAAATGGTAAAACCAAGGTTGGGCCTTGCTGGAGGAGTTTTATTCAAAGCGAACTGTCAAGGGGGTCCCATAAATCACCCAACCGCGTAAGGAACGCAAAATCAAGGAACATAACACCGGTATGACAGAAACTAGGGCGGCAAGAGTGGAACAAAACACCAGGCATAAGGCCGAGCCTTCCACCCTTTACCAAGTATATAGATGCATTAATTAAATAAGATATATTGTGATATCCCAACATAATCATGTCCATCATGGAGCAATCTTCAACTTCACCTGCAACTAACAACGCTATAAGAGGGGCTGAGCAAAGCGGTAACATAGCCAAGCAATGGTTTGCTAGGAAGGGTGAAAAGGTTAGAGGCTGACATGGCAATATGGGAGGCATGGTAAACAAGTGATAGGTAGCGCAGCATAGCGATAGAACGAAGCAACTAGCAAGCAAAGATAGAAGTGATATCGAGGGTAAAGGTCATCTTGCCTGAAATCCCGCAAGGAAGAAGAACGAGTCCATGAACAAGACAAACGGACGTAGTCAAACGAATCCTCACAACTCCGGAACTAAAACGAAGCAAACGAGAGAAGCAACCCGGAAAGAAACAAACAACATGGTAAACACACAAGCATAAGCATGTCATCATGCACAAACAAGTATGATGCATGTCCGGTTTAATGAGGCATGGCATGGCAATATGCACAAACAACACTACAAGTTAAGTGGAGCTCAATATGCAACGAGTTGCATATTGACGAAACACCACATCAATTATTTAGTTTCTCTCTCGGTTATGAACAAGACAAGATTAAATGTTGGTTAACATTGCAAGAGGTGAGGCATAATTAATCTAGCTATTTAGGCAAGTTTAAATGAGTCCGAAAACAATAAACAACAATTCCGAAAAATCCCATATGTTATTTAGCAATTTAACGCAAACAACAATTTTAAACATTTTAATTGTTGTTATCATAATGCGGATGATATATGCAAGTTTTAGGCAATTTTTATGAAGATGTTAACATGAGGAAGATATGAAACATTTGTCACCGTGGTGGAAAGAAAGGGTGCCACGGCGATGATCCGATAAGTCATTGAGATACCGGTGCAAAAGAGCAAGTGTGCGGATGTGCGGAACATGCAAAAGATGGTGGGGTGATCCCGGATACCGGGTTCCCACGGGACAGCGACATGGCAAACGAGGAGGAACGTGCAAAGACCTCTCGAGCACGGTGCAAACACGAGCATCTCATACAACACATGCATTCGTACATGGGCGGTTGTCTCGTCGTTATACCTTTGAAGCGTGCATTTCGGGGTGTTTCAAAATCGTCGAGGGAAGTAGTCGTTCACGGGTCGTAGGGGAAGTAGTCGTACACGTTTCATAGTCGTACATGTCGGCGGTAGTGGAAGTACATAGTGGTACACGGCGACGGTAGTTGTACACGTTACGTAGATGTTCATGTCACTGAAGTCGTTCATAGGGCCCAACACAGGGTCTTGGCGAAACCAGGGTGCATCTTGGCGGTCTCGTCTCTGTCTTCAGACCAAAACGAAGCAAGGCAAAAGACTCGGTGCGGTGGTACTTGGCAATCCACAGGAAAGAGGAACCATGAAGGGTGGCTCAAGGAAGAACAGTGCAGCGAGGCGGCAAGGCCAAGGGAGGCGCAGCGGCAAAGCGGGGACTCGCGAGCAGAGGAGGAAGTCGCAGCGTTGGTGCAAGGTGGCGACAAGACGAGGTGGTCGCTAGCAGCTACGAGCTGAAGAGCGGCGGGGACGAGGTGGCACAGGGCCCGACAAGATGAAGCAGCAGGATGGGGAGGCTCTCGAGCGAAGGGTGAGCGGGCATCAAGGAGGGCGACAATAGAGCAGCGGCATCAGGGTGAGGACGATGGCGACCGGTGCTACGGCCCCGGCGAGCTCCGGCCAAAACAATGGGGACGAGCGATGCAAGGACCGGGAGCTCCTCTCCCGATCGAGCGGAGGCTACAGGAGGCAGAGGCGGCAAGCTTGGCGCGGGCGCCGGGGCCGCCGGAGTTGACTGAGCTCAGGGACGAGCTCCTGACTGGCAAGGGGAGCGAGAAGCGCGGGGCAGCAGCCAGCAGCAGCTCCGGTGGCCAGCAGACGAAGCTCCAGGAGAGGTGGAGAAGTGGTGGCGCGGGCGAGGTGACATGGCGAGGCGAGGGACCGAGAGGAGCGTGGTGGCAGGCTGGAGGAGGAGGGCGCAAGGCGCGCGTGGCCATAGGGATGGGATCCCTCTCCTATGTGTGCGAGGAGGGAGACGAGTGAAGGGGGAAAAGGGGATCGAGCTGAGGCTCTTCCTGGCGGCGCAAGCGAGGGGAACGAGGGAGGAGGAGGAGATGGATCGGGGGGAGGCTATGGTTAGATAGGGTTTAGGTGTGCTGCGGGGAATGGTTGGGCCGGCCTGGTTGGTTAGGCCCAAGAGGCCGGCAGGTGCAGGCTCTCTTTCTCCCTTCCTCTCATATTTTCCTTAACAGAAAAGAATTAGAGAGAAGAAAAAGAAATAAAGGGTTAGGGAAAGAATATGCGCAAGGGGTTAATTTACTGGACTCACAAAAATAAGCTTGATCCAAGAAAATAGAAAGTGAGCGTGGGCGTAGAGTTGAATTCCACCACATTTGAATTTAATTCAAATAAGTGTGAGAAAGAAGTGGGTATTCGGTATGTCCAAAAATGTTGAGAAATTTGGTGGAGCTCGGGAAAATGATGAAAGAATTTTATTGGCAGAGTTGGAGACCAAGAATTGAGATAACAAAGGCATTGGGATTTACTTGCAAGTGTGTTATGATCAATTCCAAATAATGAAATATTTATTATAGCTCCCTAATAATAGTAGGAGACTTTGAATATGTTTTAAAGAGAAATCACCATGTGAATATCCCTCGATTTAAATAGATCAACGATCTATGCAATTTATTTAGGTGAGTTTTAAAAAGGGGTTGCATGATGACATGATGCAATGCACATGATGCAAGGATGAATGCAACGAACTGAACAAATCACACGACGAATCTCGGAATACAAGGAAGGCATCTAGAGCATCGGTCTCGGGGTGTTACATGGCAGCATTATGGGTACCCAGGATATTGTTTCTTGAGCTTTTCTGAAGTAGTTTCAGTTCTAGACTTGTTTTGCTACGTCGTTTATTTGCACTAGTCGCCAACTTTGACAACCATTGTATGTTATATGCTACTTTGTTCCCTATATTTGTACTAGTGGCAAACTTTGATGCCTAGTGGATGTAATATGTGTAATATCCATGATAGCCTAGCGTAAGTTGCTTGCTTATTTATTTCCTTGTTGTCTTGTTTATTTGTTTTCTTGTAGTCAGTACAGTTCTTTTTCTGCGGTTTGCTAATGGCTGCAATAACCTATTTTTGAAAACTAGGCCACAATAACCATGGGCTACATATTTACTGTAGTGACCATGGGCCTTTTACGGGCTGTAGAAACAATGGGCATTATATGGGCTGTAGAAACAATGGGCCTTCTATGGGCCGTAGAAACAATGGGCCTTCTACGAGTCATAGCATCAATCGGCCTTCTATGGGCCGTAGGATCGATTGGCCAAACATGGGCCAATAACAGACCGCATTATGGGTCATAAACAAGCTAGAGTTCGAATCGTCCATTCATGGGCGGACCATGACGGGCCATCGTTAATCGGCCGTATTTGATGACGCTATGAAAATGGCCCAACGAATCAACGGGCCACAAACGGCCGACTGTAACCATGGGCTGAATTTGGCCCACAAGCAGAAAATGCAGTAATGGGCCGTAAGTAACCGAATGCTGGAAATGAGCCCAAGAATAAATGGACTGTGAGAAGGCCAAAAGATAACACGGGCTGGAAATGGCCCAATGGAATAATAGGCCGTTAATGGGTATAAAGTGATACATTGTTCATTATGGGCCAGTTTCACCACAGGCCGTTAATGGGCCAAGAGTTACAAAGGGCCTCTTATGGGCCAAAAGATGTCACGGGCCATACATGGGCCAGAAGTTACAACAGGCTGGAATCATATTGGACGGCCCAGATGATGCTACTGGGACTAATTCGGATAGGTTGTAATGGGCCGTGACTTAGCGGGCTGTAAATGGGCTATATGCGAACAAGCCGTTAACAGGCTTCCCGTGGGCCGGCCCACTACCTTTTGACCAAGTCAAACGGGCCGGCCTTTTCATCGAAATGGGCCTCTGTTGGGCCGTGCCACGTGTCGACATATCATAGGTGCCTTCGGTACAATGAGTGAATGACATCTGTCCCAACGGTGAGCCGACACGTGGTTCCTCTGGCCATTGAGAATTTTAGACGAGGAAAATCCCCATTGGTCGGGGCTTTTAACGGGTTATCGGATCCAAACCAAAACCCATTAGCTTAACGGTGACCCGTTACGGTGGATGCCACGTGTCGGTCACCCTTGAAGAAAGCACTTCTATGATGCGCGATTTATCATCATGGAAGTGGACACTTCCGTGATGATAATTTTTGTAATGTCATGGAACACTTCTACGATAACACAGGTATGACTATATTGATTCTATCATAAAATCATCATGGATGTACATGCATGACAAAAAACGTGACCTACCGTGACAAACACGTATCATCATGGAAGTGTATTTTTTTGTAGTGCTCAAATGCTTCGGAGGTGGGTTGCTCTCAAATGACAAAAGCCATGCACTAACTCTGAGCAGCCACCGATTTATGGTGGAGGGGCTGAACTATTTATAGCTTGGAGGCAACCAGACATGATATGTCCAAAATGACCCTAGGTTACTAAGGAACTGACATGTGTCCAACGGTCGAATTCCAGACACACACGGCAACTTGACATGGGCTACAAGTAAAGCTGACTCATACAACTCTGGATAAGATTTGCTCTCATTTGTCTTCACTCGATGGCATAGGATTTGGGTTGAGCATCACGTCGGTTTTTTGACTTTGTTCTCTTGGACCCCACTTGACAGTTCGGTTGTTCCTATGACTCAAGAAAGAAGAAAATGAAACTACAGAAGAAACTACGTCTTCGCACTCCATTGTCTTCAAACGAATGTCTTCACATGTCATTATCTTCGACATGAATGTCTTCGCAAACCACCATTGTCTTCAATGTCTTCATACATTTTAAGGGTCATCTCTAGTACGTGTCGGATTACGGGTTCTGCAAACCCTTGAAAGGTTCGATCTCCGAGGTGCGTGCGTAGATCTCAACCTACCTAGCCTGCCTTATCGCAATCCTCTTAAGCCTAGTGCGTCGTGCTCAAAGAGACAAAGAGACACGGTAGTTTATCCTGGTTCGGGCTACCTTGCGGTGTAATACCCTACTCCAGCATTTTTGGTGGATTGCCTCGATGGGCTGAGGATGAACTAGTACAATGGATGAACTGGCCTTAGGAGGTGAGGTGTTCTTGAGCTCAAGAGAGCTGGTGAGGTGGTCGGGTGAGAATGCATCCGATCCCCCTCCCTGGTGGTGGCTAAGTCCTATTTATAGTGGCCTGGGTCCTCTTCCCAAATGTTGGCGGGAAGGGGTCCCACAACGGCCATATTAGAAAGGGGAAAAGTAGTACATCCTATCCTGGCTAAAGTGGTCTTCGCCTGCAAAAAGCCTCTGGTCGTGAAGCTGCAGTGGGCTCGGGGATGACCTCCGTCCTACCGCCCTGGTGGTCTTGGTCTTGTTGCACCAGAATGGAAACCTTTGGCTGATTCCTGAGGACTCCGCGCCTGTGGCTTGCCCCCTTGCACTAAAGGGGAAACTGGAACTCTGTGCTGCTGGCGCCCGCCTACCCTTGGTCGTCATGGCTCACGTCAGCTAAGCCTCGTGAGGTGCACCTTGCATAGAACTCTCCGCCCCTCGGGAGCCAGCCTGAGGAGGCCGATCCCCTCGGGGGTCTTGCTGTCGTCCGCCTCGCGAGGGTCTTGAGTCGTTGATGCTAAAGCTGGGCCGTACCAGGCCGTTGATGGAGCCACGCAGCGGGCCGCAGGAAAGCAAGTCTGGATACCCCCATATCCAAAACGTCGACAGTAGCCCCAGGGCCCAAGGCGTGCTCGGACTTGGCTTCCAGGCGAAGCCAAAGGGCAAGTGCGGAGCACCCCTAACCGCCTGCGGCCTTGATGACGCGTGGCGGTTGATGGGACATGTGCGTCTCCACTTCCCCATGCTGCCTTGGCAACTATTACCATCTGACAAAAGGGTTGCCATTTGCTGTCATGCTTTCATTGCCTTCCCTTCGTCTTGCTCCAGATCCCTTTCTCCCAATACCGAAAGAACTCACCGGATCTACCGATTCTCTCCTCCAATCTTCTGCCCAATGGCTGCTGAGAACAGCAAGGCTCCAGCCCCGGCTGCCGGCCTGCCTGGTACGAGACGGTGCTGACTGCACCCTCCGTCACCGAGGAGAAGCTCCAAACTGCGCTTCTCCTGATGGCGAGCAAGGACAACGAGTGGGGGGGAGACTGCGCTCTCGGTCGCCCCTGCCGCACCAGAACCCGCGAACTGGACCTTCTATCCTTTCTTCCTGCACAATGTCTGCTCGGGGCTAGTGCCCCCATTCTCCCGGTTCATCAACGCCGTTCTCCACCCTTACGGCCTTCATGTGCTCCACATCCATCCCAATTCCATCCTCCTCCTGTACATCTTCGCCTTCTACTGCGAGGCGTTCGTGGGGGTGATGCCCTCCGTTGCCATGCTCTACCACTTCCTCTTCCTTCGCATGACTGGCAACCGACCTGCGGGGTGCATTGGTTTCGCTGCGGCTCGGGGCGGCAACGCGATCTCCCGCATCGGGAAGAAGGTGGAGCATGCCTTGAAGAAGTGGGTCCTAATGGACGCCAAGTACTCCCATGACCTGCTAGAGCTGCCAACCGAGCTCCCCTCCTCCGAGAAGGGGTGGCTTTCTGAGAAGATTGCCAACCCTTCCTTGAAGTCGTTGATGAAGAAGATGGAGGACGACCTGAAGAATGAGGAGCTAACGGGGGCCACGATCGTTAGGGAGTTCCTGATGCAGCACCTGGCACTGCTCCAGGACCGCTCCCGCCCCTTGTGGAAGCTTGGGGCACTAATGACAAGATCCTCCTGCGCTAGGATGCCCTTCCTGAGGAGGAGCTGAGCAAGGTGTCGCTTTCCTTGACTGGAAAGGATCCGAGCGGTCCTCCGGAGGAATGGCTCCTGTTGTACCGTCGAGTTGACGGAGAGGAGATTGCCGCTACCATGCCAGTCTTCGACGAGTTTGGGCCTGTGCTGACGGGGCCTCCCCCGCCGCCCACCTCCTTGGTGAACCTGTCCTCCGGCGACCGTTCCTCCGAGTCCACCGAGGAGCAGGGCGAGGGGGAATCCTCTACCCCGAGGTAGAGGGAGCTCCTCTGTAACTTCCCTAATGATGACGACGAGGACGCGCCTCCGATGGTGGAGCTAGCTTGCCCCTCTGGGGTCACCACGAGATCCAGGGCAGCCTCTTCGAAGCAGCCCAAGCGGTCAGCTGGGAAGAAGGGCAGGACTGCGCAGACCCCCCAGGCAGTACTCGGCCTTCGCTAGCAGCATCCCGAGCGGTACCGACTGCATGCTCTCCTGCTCCCAAGAGCGCGGCTTCGACTACCCCGGTGAAGCCCCCGCTATTGGGCCTGAAGAGTAACTACATCTTCTCTGACCAGTGAGTGTTTTCCCTTGGCCTTGTTCTTGATTCCTGATGCGATGCTCAGTGTCTTCGTCCGTCGTTAGGCAACAATCGTTGAAGAAGAAGAAGGAGGGCGCTAGGGTCGCCGTGGTCGAGCGTGTCGAGGTGGCTGCCACAGCCCTGGCGAAGAAGAGCGTCGCGGCCCCTGCAGCTCCAGTGGCAATGTCGTCTTCTTAGGGTGCGGAAGCCTATCCTCAGGAGGTGCCGGTGTCCTCAGCGGGGCTGACCCTATCGGCACCCATCCTTACTGTGGCTGTTGAGCTCTCCAGGCCTCCGGAGCCCCCAGTCCTTCCTGCTGCTATAGCTTTTCCTGCCTTGGTGCCGTGAACATCTCCTCTCCCGTCCGGCGCGCAGCAGGGCCATGGCGCTCCTGCCGCCTCCGGAGCCCTAGAAGAGGCACGAGCGGCGCTGAACCTTCTCCAAGGTAAACTTCAGGGCCTGGAACCGTGCGAAGCGTTGGGATGTCTGGGGCTAATCTATGGATGGCTCCAGGCCGACGAGTCTGTCCGAGCGTCATGGAGCTCTGTGGAGGAGGCCCAGAAGGTGTTTGGGGTGGCTGCTGCCGAGCGTGACCTAGCGCGGAAGGAGGCCAAAGAAGCCGAGGATCGGTGCCGCACGGTGGAGGCTGAGCTGAAGGCTTCTTAGGATCAACAGGCCACCCAGACCAGCTAGATCCAGGAGCGGGAGGAGAATCTGAAGGCCCAGGAGGCTGCCGTTGCCGATCACGATGCTGAACTAAAGAAGGCAGCCCTAGAACAGGCTGCGGAGCGTGGCCGCTTGACGAAGTTGAAGGAGGAAGAAGAGGCGGCCCAGGCGGCCCTTGCCGAGGCCAAAGGAGCAGCTACCATGGAGCGCATCACCCTCGCCTTCCTCGGGGCGAGGTTCCACAAGGCTCAGTGGTCGCTCTTTGGGGGCGATCCCTCAGAGAAAGCGGTGGCCCCAAGGGAGAGCTCGGCTGCCCTGATCCCTGAGGTCATGGAAGTTTTCGAGGACGCAGTCGACGGGTTTGGCTCTTTGGTGGAAGGTGTGGCTCGCTTGCTTTCTTCCTCGGCCCTTACGTGCGTCTTCAGCCATCTCTATCTCCGGGACGCCAGCTTCGACTTCGCCGCCTTCCTAGGGCCCGTGGATTCCAACTCCTGCAGCGCTGTTGCTGCCGCCGTGATGAGCTCCATGGACGCCCTGCTGAGCAAGTTCCTTGTTGTCGACCCCATGGCTGGGGCCAAGGGGACGGGTAACAAGGCTGGTGACGAGGCTCCGCTAGCGGGCAATGGCTGCACCCATGACTGAAGAGGTGGCTTGGTGGCGCTGCTCCTTCCTATTCATCCTGTATCATGTAGCATGCCTCGTGGAGGCATTTAAAACTGATTGCTTGGAACAATATGTTTTGTAATAATTAGGTTGTGTTTCCCCGACTTTTTCCGTTTGCTTTGTTGTTCTGCGTCGGCAGAGCCCAACCCCACGCATACCTCAACCGTCCTTGGGTCGTCAGGACCGCCAGGACGAGCCCAAGGGGTGAGGGCTACATGACCAGTTAGGCTCCTAAGACGTGATGCTCAGGAGTCCTCCTTGATGTACAAACATCTTAGGAAAAAGTGCGAAGGCAAGCCTTGGCGTTCTGCGTCGGCATGGCCCGGCCCCGCGCATACCTCAGCCGTCGTTGGGTCGTCCGGATCACCAGGTCGAGACCAAGGGGTGATGGGCTATGTGACCAGTTAGGCTCCTGAGACGCGATACTCAGGAGTGCCCCTTGACGTACGAACGGCTTGAAAAGGACGAGAGTCTGGCCTTGGTGTTCTGCGTCCGCAGGGCCCGGCCCCGCGCATACCTCAGCCACCGTTGGGTCATCCGGATCACCAGGACAAGGCCAAGGGGTGAGGGGCTAAGTGGCCGGTTAGGCTCCCAAGACGCGATGCTCAGGAGTCCCCCTTAACGTGCAAACCGACTATCATACCTTTCCTCGTCGAGATCTCGCTCGGGAGGGGCGCACGAAGACCAGGTCCATGGGACCTGGCGAGGTGGGGTACGCCAGGCGTGACTTGAGCATAGACCCCGTGCCCAGCCCCCTCGCGCTACCCTCCCAAGGGAGAGCGGCGCGGTGAGGCCAGACACTGAGCCCGGAAGCTCCCTAGGGTTAATGCAGCCGCGAGGCCACCCCCAGTTGTTTATCACCAGCGCGGAGCATAGTGCTTCCGCTCTTGCACGGGCATAGCCGCTCCTCGGCAGTGTTGACGGCCAGCGTGGAACATGGTGCTTCCACTGGTGCATGGGAGGGGGCTCCCTTTAAGGAGAACCCCTGGGGCGTGTACAGCCCCGCCCTGACACGTGGCTTGCACGACAGGGCTGGAGGAGGTGTGTAAGGGCATCCATGAGCCAGCGCGGGACTCACGAGGCCCTACCTCAAGATGGGTTGCGCCTGAACTTGATTGGGAGCACTTGTGTCAGTCCTGCAAGATGGTTAGGCAGCCTGCGCTGAATGAGCCTCCTGAGGTTATTGCATGAGAAGGCCGAACACCAACGACCCCAGGAGTTGATGAGAACGGGGCCGGCCTGCCAGACAGAGCTCAGCCGTTGGGTTTATTGACGCTGCGGGGACGAACCCGAGCACAGACGTCGTGCCCAGTCTTCTCATGCAAAGATCCTGAGGAAAAACAGCCGGTGCGCGGTTCCCGTGGCCACGGGGGCACCAGGTCGCACGCCCTCACTCATCCGCCCACGATTAGCTCATGCGAGAACAAGGCACCAAGGGCCATGAGAGGTGACGTACACGGGGACTGGCCCGTGAGCCAGAGCTCAGCCTCTTGGATTTAGCAACACTGCAGGGATGGACCCAAGCACAGACGCCGTGTCACTCCTTAATCATGAGGCGGTCGCGGGAGGGCTTGCAGGGGCGCGAGACGTTCTTGGCGACAAAGTGCCGGTCAGGCAGTTGATAATCTTAAGGCAGCTTGGAAGGAAGGTACACTAGTTCTGATAGGCGCAAAAGAGATACATACCGCAGGGATGGACCCACACGCTATGGGATGATGCAGCCCGAGGGGCGCTCCCAAATTGAATGAACTAGAGAGATGTCACTTGGTACCGTCGCTGAAGAGATGTCGGGGTTGTAGTAGAGGCGTGCTGTTGGAGTCGTACCTCACAAGCCGCCTTGGCCCCGAGCCTCGGGAGGCCTAGGAGGCTCCTGAAGATGCAGCTCCATCTCTACCAGGGTTGCCTAGTGCCTATCCTCGCGAGCCGCCTGGGCGTCCCGCATGCAGCGCTGGAACGCCGCAGCCGTGCTCGGCAGGCCGAAGGGCATGCAAACGTAGCTATGACGTAGACGCTCGCATAGGCCGACACAAGACGACCAGAAAAGCTGCAGAGATGCGGCCCTGCTGAGCCCTGGGATGTCAATGCAGACGCGGAACTCCTTACCCTCACCAGGGCAGTGAGCCACGCCTCACGGTAGGCGATGGTCGCCTTGCAGAACCCTTGCCTCTTGAATCTCCTCGATTGCCTTTCTGATGAATTCCTAAACTCCTGGCGCCTTCCGCCCGACGCTCTCTCGTGGGAAACGTGTGCTAAAGCACACCCCCACATGGAGCCTGAGCGCCTCCCTCGTGGCGCTGGCTAGGGGTGTCAACCGAGGCGCCCGTCACAGAGGGCCCTGAGCTCCTGGTAGTCATTGGTGTTGCGGATGTGGACGTTGTGGAAGACGCAGAACGGTCGGTTGCTCTTGGATGACTCGGGGTGGTCGCAGCCACGCTTCATCTCCGGCTCAGCCCCGAGCACAGTCGGCCCCTTGCGCTTCACGTCCTTGGCCTTGTCCTTCTTGTCTTATGGGTCAGCATTGGGGAGCTCGAGGAGGGAGAGGCGCCCCTCCTCATCCCTCGCACACTTGTTCACCATATTGAACATCTCCAGGGCTGTGCAAAGATCCTCGTGGATAGCGAGCTCCTCCTTCATCTTGACGTCGTAGACGCCATCAGTGAACGCTAAAATGATGGCCTCATCCGACACCTTGGGGATCTTGAGCCGTATGTTGTTGAAGCACTGGATATACTTCTGCAGGGTCTCTCCTGGATGCTGCTTGATGTGTTGCAGGTCACCGGCGGTAGGCAGACGGTCGCGACTGCCCTGGAAGTTGGCGATGAAGCGGCGGCGCATCTCCTCCCAGGAAGAGACCGACCCGACGGGGAGATTCAGGAGCCAAGAATGCGCGCCCTCCTTGAGGGCCATGGGGAACCAGTTCGCCATGATCTTCTAGTCGCTACTGGCCGCCTTGATGCTCAGCTCGTAGAGCTGTAGGAACTCAGCGGAGCTCATAGAGGCAGGTCAGGTTTGAACTTGCTCGGCCAGATGACGTTGCGAAGCTCCGAGGTGAGCGTGTGACACCCTGCTGTGGCCACGGGGGACCGTCGAGGGGGGTGGAGCTTGGTCCTAGTGCTCGCGCGCCGCCATCTCCTGTGGCAGCACGCGGGCTTGACGTGGGGGTGCTGCAAAGCACGCGTGCTTCTCCTTGAGGCTGCTGCACCACCTGGCAGCTCACCTCTTCGCGCGCACGCACCTGGCGCGGTGGGTTGCGCCGTGGTGCCACACGCCTTGGCCCGAAGATGACGCCCTGGGCTAGAGGTGGTGCAGGAGCCCCTTGAGCCACATCGCCCGCGGCAGGCGGCTGCTGAGGCAGTGAGCGGGCTGGTGCAGCGGAGCCCCCAACCGCGCTGACGAGCTCAGCGATCTGCTCGAGCCACTCCTCATAGAAGTTGTCGAACAGGAGGTAGTGAAGGAGCTCCCGCGCCATGACCAGAGCAGCCTGCGCGTTCACTGGGCCGTGACGCGCGTGGGAGGAAGAAGCTGCAGGGGTCAGTGACGGAGTGGCGGTGCGCCCGTCGTGGCGCACCGAAGGGTGCAACAAAGAAGCTTGCTGCTCGTGGCCGGTAGGGCCCGTGGCGGCGTTGGCCACCAGAGACAGAGAACGACGAGCAAGACCATCGCCCGTCGGAGCCATCTGAGCAACGCAAGCGGCTACCGTAGCTCGGCGCTCAGTGTTAGCCCGGCGTGCGTCAACCATGGAGGTGTCGGAGTGGCGGTGGATCGATCGACGAAAGAGAGGATCCGACGCCCCCCTACCTGGCGCACCAAATGTCGGATTACGGGTTCCGCAAACCCTTGAAAGGTTCGAACTCTGGGGTGCGTGCGGAGGTCTCAACCTACCCAGCTTGCCTACTCGCAATTCTCCTAAGCCTAGCGCGTCATGCTTAAAGAGACAAAGAGACACGACATTTTATCCTGGTTTGGGCCACCTTGCGGTGTAATACCCTACTCCAGCGTTTTTGGTGGATTGCCCGGAAGGCTGAGGATGAACTAGTATAGTGGATGAACTGGCCTTAGGAGGTGAGGTGTTCTTGAGCTCAGGAGAGCTAGTGAGGTGGTCGGGTGAGAATGTATCCGACCCCTCTCCCTGGTGGTGGCTAAGTCCTATTTATAGTGGCCTTGGTCCTCTTCCCAAATGTTGGCGGGAAGGGATCCCACAACGGCCATATTCGAAAGGGGACAAGTAGTACATCCTATCCTGACTGAAGTGGTCTTCGCCTATGAAAAACCTCTGGTCATGACGCTGCGGTGGGCTCGGTGATGACCTCCGTCCTACCATCCTGGCAGTCTTGGTCTTGTTGCACCAGAATGGAAACCTTTGGCTGATTCCTAGGGACTCCGCGCATGTGGCTTGCCCCCTTGCAACGAAGAGGAAATTGGCGCTTTGTGCCGTTGGCGCCTGCCTAGCCTTGGTCGTCATGGCTCACATCAGCTGAGCCTCGTGAGGTGCACCTTGCATAGAACTCTCCGCCCCTCGGGAGCCAGCCCGAGGAGGCCGATCCCCTCGGCAGTCTTGTTGTCGTTCGCCTCACGAGGCTTGGCCCCTCGTGAGGGTCTTGAGTCATTGATGCTAAAGTTGGGCCGTACTAGGCCGTTGACGGAGCCATGCAGCGGGTGATGTCTACTACACAACATTCTTCTTGTAGACGTTGTTGGGCCTGCAAGTGCACATGTTTGTAGGATAGTAGCAAATTTCCCTCAATTGGATGACCTAAGGTTTATCAATCCGTAGGAGGCGTAGGATGAAGATGGTCTCTCTCAAACAACCCTGCAACCAAATAAGAAAGAGTCTCTTGTGTCCCCAACACACCCAATACAATGGAAAATTGTATAGGTGCACTAGTTCGGCGAAGAGATGGTGATACAAGTGCAAAATAGATAGTAGATAAAGATATTTGTAATCTGAAAATATACAAACAGCAAGGTAACTAATGATAAAAGTGAGCGTAAATGCTATTGCAATGATAGGAAACAAGGCCTAGGGTTCATACTTTCACTAGTGCAAGTTCTCTCAACAATAATAACATATAGATCATATAACAATCCCTCAACATGCAACAAAGAGTCACTCCAAAGCCACTAATAGCGGAGAACAAACGTAGAGATTATGGTAGGGTACGAAACCACCTCAAAGTTATCCTTTCTGTTCTATCTATTCAAGAGTTCGTAGTAAAATAACATGAAGCTATTCTTTCCGCTCAATCTATCATAGAGTTCATACTAGAATAACACCTTAAGACACAAATCAACCAAAACCCTAATGTCACCTAGATACTCCATTGTCACCTCAAGTATCCGTGGGCATGATTATACGATATGCATCACACAATCTCAGATTCATCCAGCCAACATAAAAGTACTTCAAAGAGTGCCCCAAAGTTTCTACCGGAGAGTCACGATGAAAACGTGTGCCAACCCCTATGCATAGGTTCATGGGCGGAACCCGCAAGTTGATCACCAAAACATACATCAAGTGAATCACGTGATATCCCATTGTCACCACAGATACGCACGGCAAGACATACATCAAGTGTTCTCAAATCTTTAAAGACTCAGTCCGATAAGATAACTTCAAAGGGGAAACTCAATACATTACAAGAGAGTGGAGGGGGAGAAGAAACATAAGATCCAACTATAATAGCAAAGCTCGAGATCGTGCCAAATCAAGAACACGAGAGAGACAGATCAAACACATAGCTACTGGTACATACCCTCAGCCGCGAGGGTGAACTACTCCCTCCTCGTCATGGAGAGCGTCGGGATGATGAAGATGGCCACCGGTGATGGGTTCCCCCTCCGGCAGGGTGCTGGAACAGGCTCCCAAGAGGTTTTTGGTGGCTACAGAGGCTTGCGGCGGTGGAACTCCTGATCTATCTTCTGTTCTGGAAGTTTTAGGATACGTAGGTATATATGGGTGCTGGAAGTACGTCGGTGGAGCTCTGGGGGGCCCACGAGGCAGGGGCGCGACCTAGGGGGGGCGCACCCCCCACCCTCGTGAGCACCTCCCTTAGCTCCTGACATGGGGTCCAAGTCCATCCGGTAGCTTTCCTTCCAAAAATAACTTCTCCAGTTGATTTCGTTCCGTTTCGACTCCGTTTGATATTCCTTTTCTTCGAAACACTGAAATAGGCATAAAACAACAAATCTGGGCTGGGCCTCCGGTTAATAGCTTAGTACCAAAAATAATATAAAAGTGGAAAATAAAGCCCAATATTTCCCTAAACAATAGATAATATAGCATGGAGCAATCAAAAATTATAGATACGTTGGAGACGTATCAAGCATCCCCAAGCTTAATTCCTGCTCGTCCTCGAGTAGTTAAATGATAAAAAGAGAATTTTTGATGCGGAGTGCTACTTGGCACAATTTCAATGTAAATCTTCTTAATTGTGGGTATAAATATTCAGATCCAAAAGATTCAAGACAAAAGTTCATATTGACGTAGAAAATAATAATACTTCAAGCATATTAACAAAGCAATTATGTCTTCTGAAAATAACATGGCCAAAGAAAGCTATCCCTACAGAATCATATAGTCTGGCTATGCTCTATCTTCATCACACAAAATATTTAAATCATGCACAACCCCGGTTTCAGCCAAGCAATTGTTTCACACTTTAGAATTTTCAAACTTTTTCAATCTTCACGCAATACATGAGCGTGAGCCATGGATATAGCACTATATGTGGAATAGAATGGTGGTTGTGGAGAAGACAAAAAGGAGAAGATAGTCTCGCATCAACTAGGCGTATCAAGCGGGCTATGGAGATGCCCATCAATAGATATCAATGTGAGTGAGTGGGGATTTCCATGCAACGGATGCACTAGAGCTATAAGTATATGAAAGCTCAACGAAAGAAAACTAAGTGGGTGTGCATCCAACTTGCTTGCTCACGAAGACCTAGGGCAATTTTGAGGAAGTCCATCATTGGAATATACAAGCCAAGTTCTATAATGAAATATTCCCACTAGTATATGGAAGTGACAAAACGAGAGACTCTCTATCATGAAGATCATGGTGCTACTTTGAAGCACAAGTGTGGTAAAAGGATAGTAACATTGTCCCTTCTCTCTTTTTCTCTCATTTTTTTAATTTGGGCCTTCTCTTTTTTTATGGCCCTTTTTTTATTTTCTTTTTATTTTATTTTTCGTCCGGAGTCTCATCCTGACTTGTGGGGGAATCATAGTCTCCATCATCCTTTCCTCACTTGGGACAATGCTCTAAAAATGAAGATCACCACACTTCTATTTACTTTACAACTCAACAATTACAACTCAATACTTAGAACAAATATGACTCTATGTGTATGCCTCCGGCGGTGTACCGGGATATGCTATGATTCATGAGCGACATGTATGAAAGAATTATGAACGGTGGCTTTGCCACAAATACGATGTCAACTACATGATCATGCTAGCAATACGACAATGATGGAGCGTGTCATAATAAACGGAACGGTGGAAAGTTACATGGCAATATATCTCAGAATGGCTATGGAAATGCCATGATAGGTAGGTATGGTGGCTGTTTTGAGGATGGTAAAAGGTGGGTGTATGATACCGGCGAAAGGTGCGCGGTATTAGAGAGGCTAGCAATGGTGGAAGGGAGAAAAGTGCGTATAATCCATGGACTCAATCATTAGTCATAAAGAACTCATATACTTTTTGCAAAAATCTAGAAGTCATAAAAGCAAAGTATTACGCGCATGCTCCTAGGGGAAGGGTTGGTAGGAGTTAACCATCGCGCGATCCTGACCTCCACACATAAGGAAGACAATCAATAAATACATCGTGCTCCAACTTCATCACATAACGGTTCACTATACGTGCATGCTACGGGAATCACAAACTTTAACACAAGTATTTCTCAAATTCACAACTACTCAACTAGCATGACTCTAATATTACTACCTCCATATCTCAAAACAATTATCAAGCATCAAACTTTTCTTAGTATTCAACGCACTCAAAAGAAAGTTTTACAAATCTTGAGTACCAAGCATATTATTATTAAGAAAATTACCGTGCTATTAGGATCTCAAAATAATATAAGTGAAGCATGAGAGTTCATCTATTTCTTCAAAATATAACCACCATCGTGCTCTAAAAGATATAAGTGAAGCACTAGAGCAAAAATTATATAACTCAAAAGATATAAGTGAAGCACACGAGTAAATGAAAAACTACTCCAACAAGATATAAGTGAAGATCAATGAGTAGCTAAATAATTATGCAACTATGCGAAGACTCTCTCTCATTAAAGAATTTCAGATCTTGATACTCTAATCAAACAGCAAGCAAAATAAAAAAAATGACATTGCAAGGATAGCACAACTCATGTGAAGAAGCAAAAACTTAGGCTCAACCGATACTAACCGATAGTTGTTGAAGAAGAAAGGTGGGATGCCTACCGGGGCATCCCCAAGCTTAGATGCTTGAGACTTCTTGGAATATTATCTTCGGGTGCCTTGGGCATCCCCAAGCTTGAAATTTTGTGTCTCCTTAATGCCTCTCATATCATGGTTTCTCTTTTTATCAAAAGCTTCATCCACAACAAACTCAACAAGAACTCGTGAGATAGGTTAGTATAAACCAATGCAAAACCTTATCATTTTCTACTGTAAAAATCACTAAAATTATTATTCAACATTGCATACTAAATGCCTCTGCATATTTAATACTCCTATCCTCAAATAGAATCACTAAACAAGCAAAGATATGCAAACAATGCAAACATAACAGCAATCTGCCAAAACAGTATAGTCTGTAAAGGTGCAAGAGTAACAATACTTCCCTAACTCCAAAAATTATTAAATAAAATTCCCACTGTAGTAAATTTATCAGAGATCATTATTCAAAAAGTTTCAACATTATATCATGCTCTGACTTTTCTAGGGAAATTTTGCCACAGCGGTAAACTTTCTGTTTTAAAACAGCAACGTGTATACTAGCAAAATAAGCATGGCAAAGGCTATCCTTGACTTTTTTATTGAAACTAAAGATGAAAAACATTATTCTAACTTACAGCAAGCAAAGACGAACAAAATAAAATGATGCTCCAAGCAAAACACATATCATGTGGTGAATAAAAATATAGCTCCAAGTAAAGTTACCGATGAACAAAGACGAAAGAGGGGATGCCTTCCGGGGCATCCCCAAGCTTAGGCTCTTGGTTGTGCTTGAATATTACCTTGAGGTGCCTTGGGAATCCCCAATCTTAGGCTCTTTCCACTCCTTATTCCATAGTCCATCGAATCTTTACCCAAAACTTGAAAACTTCACAACACAAAACACAACAGAAAACTCGTAAGCTCCGTTAGTATAAGAAAATAAAACCACCACTTAGGTGCTGTAATGAACTCATTATTAATTCATATTGGTGATATCTACTGTACTCCAACTTATCTATGGCTCATACCCTTCGATACTACTCATAGATCCATCAAAATAAGCAAACAACACATAGAAAACAGAATCTGTCAAAAACAAAACAGTCTGTAGTAATCTGTATAAAACGTATACTTATGGAACTCCAAAAATTCTACCAAATTAGGAAGTCCTAATAAATTAGTGTACACTTCCATATCAGAAAGAATAAGATCAAGAGCACGTCTCTGTGAATTAACAAAACTAATTTACTGGGTGCAAAAGTTTCTGATTTTCAGCAGGATCAACACAACTATCACTGTAAGCTATCCTAAAGGTCTTACTTGGCACTTTATTGAAACAAAAGCTATAAAACATGATTAGTACAGTAGCATAATCATGTGAACACACAAAAACAGTAAGGATAAATATTGGGTTGTCTTCCAACAAGCGCTTTTCTTTAATGTCTTTCTAGCTAGGCATGATGATGACAATGATGCTCACATAAAAGATAAGAATTGAAACATAACGGGAGCATCATGAAGCATATGACTAGCACATTTAAGCCTAACCCACTTCCTATTCATAGGGATTTTGTGAGAAAACAGCTTATGGGAACAATAATCAACTAGCATAGGAAGGCAAAACAAGCATAACTTCAAGATTTTCAACACATAGAGAGGAAACTTGATATTATTGCAATATGTAAAAGCATATGATCCTCTCTCATAATAGTTTTCAGTAGCATCATGAATGAATTCAACAATATAACCAGCACCTAAAGCATTCTTTTCATGATGCATAAGCATAGAATTTTTATTACTCTCCACATAAGCAAAATTCTTCTCATGAATAATAGTGGGAGCAAACTCAACAAAATAACTATCATGTGATTGAAAATTAAGATCAAGATGACAAGTTTCATGGTTATAATTGTTCTTTATAGCATATGTGTCATCACAATAATCATCATAGATAGGAGGCATGCTTTCATCATAGTAAATTCGCTCATAAAAGCTTGGGGGACAAAAAATATCATCTTCATCAAACATAGCTTCCCCAAGCTTGTGGCTTTGCATATCATTAGCATCATGGATATTCAAGGAATTCATACTAACAACATTCCAATCATGCTCATCATTCAAAGATTTAGTACCAACAATTTTATAGATTTCTTCTTCTAGCACTTGAGCACAATTTTCCTTTCCATCATACTCACAAAAGATATTAAAAAGATGAACCGTATGAGACAAACTTAACTCCATTTTTTTGTAATTTTTTTATAGACTAAACTAGTGATAAAACAAGAAACAAAAAGATTCGATTGCAAGATCTAAAGATATACCTTCAAGCACTAACCTCCCTAGCAACGGCGCCAGAAAAGAGCTTGATGTCTACTACACAACCTTCTTCTTGTAGACGTTGTTGGGCCTGCAAGTGCATAGGTTTGTAGAACAGTAGCAAATTTCCCTCAAGTGGATGACCTAAGGTTTATCAATCCGTAGGAGGCGTAGGATGAAGATAGTCTCTCTCAAACAACCCTGCAACCAATTAACAAAGAGTCTCTTGTGTCCCCAACACACCCAATACAATGGCAAATTGTATAGGTGCACTAGTTCGGCGAAGAGATGGTGATACACGTGCAAAATAGATAGTAGATAAAGATATTTGTAATCTGAAAATATAAAAACAGCAAGGTAACTAATGATAAAAGTGAGCGTAAATGGTATTGAAATGATAGGAAACAAGGCCTAGGGTTCATACTTTCACTAGTGCAAGTTCTCTCAACAATAATAACATAGATAGATCATATAACAATCCCTCAACATGCAACAAAGAGTCACTCCAAAGCCACTAATAGCAGAGAACAAATGTATAGATTATGGTAGGGTATGAAACCACCTCAAAGTTATCCTTTCTGTTCTATCTATTCAAGAGTTCATAGTAAAATAACATGAAGCTATTCTTTCCGCTCAATCTATCATAGAGTTCATACTAGAATAACACCTTAAGACACAAATCAACCAAAACCCTAATGTCACCTAGATACTCCGTTGTCACCTCAAGTATCCGTGGGCATGGTTATACGATATGCATCACACAATCTCTGATTCATCCAGCCAACATAAAAGTACTTCAGAGAGTGCCCCAAAGTTTCTACCGGAGAGTCACGAAAAAACGTGTGCCAACCCCTATGCATAGGTTCATGGGCGGAACCCGCAAGTTGATCACCAAAACATACATCAAGTGAATCACGTGATATCCCATTGTCACCACAGATACGCACGGCAAGACGTACATCAAGTGTTCTAAAATCTTTAAAGACTCAATCCGATAAGATAACTTCAAAGGGGAAACTCAATCCATTACAAGAGAGTAGAGGGGGAGAAGAAACATAAGATCCAACTATAATAGCAAAGCTCGAGATCGTGCCAAATCAAGAACACGAGAGAGAGAGAGAGAGAGAGAGATCAAACACATAGCTACTGGTACATACCCTCAGTCCGGAGGGTGAACTACTCCCTCCTCGTCATGGAGAGCGCCGGGATGATGAAGATGGCCACCGGTGATGGGTTCCCCCTCCGGCAGGGTGCCGGAATGGGCTCTCGAGAGGTTTTTGGTGGCTATAGAGGCTTGCGGCGGCGGAACTCCCGATCTATCTTCTGTTCTGGAAGTTTTAGGGTACGTAGGTATATATGGGTGCAAGAAGTACGTCGGTGGAGCTCCGGGGGCCCCACGAGGCAGGGGGTGCGCCCTAGGGGGCGCCCCCCCACCCTCGTGAGCACCTCCCTTAGCTCCTGACATGGGGTCCAAGTCCATCCGGTAGCTTTCCTTCCAAAAATAACTTCTCCAGTTGATTTCGTTCCGTTTCGACTCCGTTTGATATTCCTTTTCTTCGAAACACTGAAATAGGCATAAAACAGCAAATCTGGGCTGGGCCTCCGGTTAATAGGTTAGTCCCAAAAATAATATAGAAGTGGAAAATAAAGCCCAATATTGCCCAAAACAATAGATAATATAGCATGGAGCAATGAAAAATTATAGATACGTTGGAGACGTATCAGCGGGCCGCAGGCAGGCAAGTCTGGATACCCCCATATCCAGAATGCCGATAGTAGGTAAACCTAACCAATGAGGGACTTCTACCTGTGTTCTCCTGCGAATCTCACAAACATATTACTTCCTCAACCATGTTTTGCTGTCAATACTCCAAAACCAACTAGGGATGGCACTAGATGCACTTACAAGATCTTTGTCTAGACAATGAAGAACAAATCAGTGCACCATAGGATGGTACTAACTATTATACCTTGTCTTTTTTATTCCTTTGCGCCATTTTTGAATTTAGAGAAGATATTTATGCATATCTTTGTTTTCAGGCCTTTCCAAAGCAGTTCCCTGATGATTGCCGCTTAAACCACCTGTATGGTCAGCAGGCGAGGAAGGTATTCATACAACACCCACAGTACAATATTGAAGTCTTCCTCAAGAGGACAAAGGATGGACGGTCAATCATCCATAGGCACTGGTCTAAAGTTGCAATGAGCTTCAGCATCAATGAAGGGTTAATATTCGCCTTCTGCTTCAGCAATTTTCCAGATGAGATTCATCTGTCTATCTACCGTCCCTGATGCTAATTTCCAAAGGTTATAGATGTTGCATGTGAAACTTTGTGCTGGTGTAGTTGTGTAATGGGATAGTGCTACGTCTTGAGCTTGCGTTCGTTTTCCTTGAAGAGGAAAGGGTGATGCAGCAAAGTAGCGTAAGTATTTCCCTCGGTTTTTGAGAACCAAGGTATCAATCCAGTAGGAGGCTCCTTAAAAGTCCCACGCACCTACACAAACAAACAAGAACCTCGCAACCAATGCAATAAAGGGGTTGTCAATCCCTTTATGGCCACTTGCGAATGTGAGATCTAATAGAGATAATATGATAAGATAAATATTTTTGGTATTTTTATGATATAGATTGGAAAAGTAAAGATGCAAATAAAAGTAGATGGTAAACTTATATGATAAAAGATAGACCCAGGGGCCATAGGTTTCACTAGTGGCTTCTCTCAAGATAGCATAAGTATTACGGTGGGTGAACAAACTTGTCGGATTTTGGGTTCCGATACACCCTTGAGGTTCGAACTCTGGGGTGCGCACGAAGATCTTTCCCCTACCAGCTCACGTTTGGATGGCTCGCAAGGAATCTAAGCTAGAAGGAAGAACACACAAGGGACATGAGGTTTATACTGGTTCAGGCCACCATTGTGGTGTAATACCCTACTCCAGTGTGTGGTGTGGTGGATTGCCTCAGGGGCTGAGGATGAACAATACAAAAGGAGAACAGCCTCGCGAGGGGCTGTTCTTTAGCTGGTGTGATGAACTGCTTGGGTGAGTTCAATCGCTTCTCTCTCTCTCTCTCTCTGGTTGATTCGTCTCCCTGATGCCTCTACTCTGTGGTGGCTAGTCCTATTTATAAAGGGAGGCTCTGGGCCTCTTCCCAAATAATGAGCGGGAAGGGCGCCAACAATTGGCCATTTTGAAGGGGAACATCTAGTACACTTATCCTGACTAAAGTTGGTCTTCGGCTGCCAAAGGCTCTGATGATGACGCCGTCCTGGGATCCGCGATGACCTCCATCCTGCTGTTCTTCTGCTTTTGGTCTTGTTGCACCGAAACGGTAACCTTTGCCTGATGCCTTGGTCTCTGCTTGCCCCCTTTGCACCGAAGGGGAAACAAGGACACTGCGCAGGCCGGCGCCCGCCTGGCGCCCGCCTGGTCTCGATCATCATGGCTTGTGTCACGGGCTCCTCGCGAGGTGCCCTTACCTTGATCTCTCCGCCTCCTCACGATCCTGCCTGATGAGGCTGCTCCTGAGGAAGCTTCCTGTCGTCCGCCCCCCGAGGCTTGGCTCCTCGCGAAGGTCTTGAGCTTGCGCTGATGAAGCTGGGCTGCACTGGGCCCCCACTTGAGCCACGCCGCAGGCCGCGGGCAGGCAAGTCTGGAGACCCCCGTTCCCAGAACGCCGACAGTAGCCCCTGGGCCCAAGGCGTGCCCGGACTTGGCTTAGCAGAGAAGCGAAGGGGCAAGTGCGAAGCGCCGCGGGCCCCAATAGCCTGCAGCCTTGGGTGCCACATGGCGGTTGATTGGACGTGGCCTCTCCGCTTCCCATGATGCCTCATTATACGACCGGCTAGGCGGACCCATGGTTGCACACAACTATTCCCCTTTCGCCGTCCACGCGCTTCCTGCCCTTCCTTCTTCCTCAGGCTCCAACCTCCGCCTCCAATCCAACTCGAACTCTCCCCCCTTCCCATTGCCATGGCGCCAACAAAGAAGGAAAGGGGGAAGAAGCCCGCGCCTTTGTCCCGCTCGCCTCTGCCGGTGGCCCCCGCTGTTGACCGGTCCATCATACTCAACCCCGAGGCCTTGGGCAAGGTCCGTTCTGCTCTTGCCACCATCTTCAACGAGTGCGGCAGGACCACGGTCTTGCCTGCGTCCAATGCCTCCTTCGATAGGGTTGTCACGGAGGTCCGGTTCTTCGCCTATGCCCTATGGGTGGGTCGGGTTCCCCCCTTTTCCGCTTTCTTCAATGCGGTGCTCTCCCATTATCAGATCCACATGATGCACCTCAGGCCTGAGTCCATTACCCTCCTGGCTGTCTTCGCTTTCGTTTGCGAGGCAATGGTAGGCATTCCTCCTTCCGTTGCCCTCCTGCGCCACTTTTTCTCTTTGCGCCTGAGCAACCCCACTCAATGCTCAGGGTGTGTGAGCTTCCTCGCCGTGCCAGAGACGGCTGCTTCAGGGATCAATTTTGGCCTTCCTCTCCCTGAGGCCAGGTTCAGAGAGCGGTGGCTGTATCTGGATGTTGGGGTGCCTAGCCCCCTGCTCTCACACCCAACTTTGCCTGCTATTCCCAACTCAGGCTGGGATCACGAGACGCTCGCGAGCCCCCGGCTCGCCTTCGTCTAGTGCCGCTTCCAGAGTTTGAGGGGGCTCGACGTGAGGGCGCCCAAGGTGGTGAAGGAGTTCCTCCAGCATCGCATTGCTCCTCTCCAGCGCCACTCTCGCCGGATGTGTGACTTTGCGGGGCACAAAGACCGCATGCGGCTTCAGGAGGAGGACTTGACGCCTGAAGCGCTGAGGACGGTGCTCAAGGTCCTGACTGGCGATCCTTCCAAAGGCAGCATTCGACATGATGCTGCCCTCTTGTATCTTTGCTCGGGCAGGGCCGATTTCGTGAGCCAGATGCCCAGGTTTGACGAGTGGGGGTTGCGCCCGGATGGCCTCACGGGGCCCCGCGAGAACCCAGTTGCTGTGGTTGCTCTTCCGGTCACCCAAAGCGGCTCTGTCTCAGGCAATGGAGCGGGGAGACGAGAACCGCCGGGAGCTGAAGGGGATGATGTTGAGGTGCTGACACCGCACGGAGCCCTGAAGGCGGCATCTCCCTAAGCCCGTCCTGGAGCAGTGGCAGGCAAGGAGTTGCGGCCTACGGCTCCCGAGGTTGGGGCTTCCGAGGCCCCGGCCATTCCTCATGAGGCGGCGCCTGGTGGCGTCCCCCAGGCCGGTCCCCTTGGCAATGATCACCTTGACGGCTCTTCCATGCCACAGACCGACCCCTGCGTCGAGCGCTTAGGCCAGTTCCACGTAGACTTCGAGGCCCTCCGCAAGAGGAAGGTGGCCTTGGGCGGTGACGATCGCCCTTGCCGCCTATTGAAGCGTAGGAAGTACTTTGCCATGGACGAGTAAATCCTCTTCTCTCTTTGCTCCTTTACCTCTCTGTTCTTGCAACTGACCGCGGCCTTTCAGGGCCCTTCCTGCCGAATTCGTGGAGACGGCCAAGGGGCCATCCCCCCAAGCTTTGTCCTCGCTGCCGACCCTTGGCGCGCCGAGCTCGAGCGGCGCCCCTACCATTCGGCTGGTCGGAGGAGTGGCCCGCCCCACTGGGCACCTCTAGCCTGCGCGCCTGCTGTCCTCCCTTCTCGAGTTCTCCTATGGCACAGCTAGCTTGCCCCGTGCTCCTTGCTTGATCGTGGATGGTGATTGGCTGAAGTCAGTCTTGAGCTCCTCTTCTGGGGACGGACCGGCGCCAGGACGGGCTCTTGGCGAGGTCCGTCCGGCGATTGCTGGGGCACCAGCCCCCAGCCCCGCGTCGGGAGGGGGCATGCCGCCTCGGGGCCCTCCGCATACGCCAATGGCAGAGGGTGACGCGGAAGACGTGCTCAAGCATGCTCGCGAACACCGCGCCCTTCGTCAAGAGTTTCTCCAAGGGGCGGTGGATGCGGTGAGCCGGATCAGGGCGCAGCTTGCTGGCGAGGATGCGCGCCTTGAGGCCGAGGGCCTGCGCCTCGCTGAGGAGAGGCGCAAGCTGAAGGTAGCTGTCGCCATCGCGCATCATCCGCGCGACCTTGACAATGTGAAGGCTGAAGTGTCGTTGGCGGCCTCGCGGGAGGCCTACTCCCAAGCCGTCGAGGAGGCCTGGGAAGTAGACCGACGGTGCAAAGACGTGGAGGAGCGCGCATGGGAGCTCCAGGCCTGGAGCAATTCTCTGGAGCAGCAAGTGGAACTGCGCCAGGCGGCCCTTGTATCGCTGAAGGGGGCTTCCGTCGACCAGGCGGAGCTCCTGAAGTGCGAGGAGGCGCTAACGCTGGAGGCCGCCGAGCGCAACCTTGACCTTGAGCGGTTGGAGATGAGGGAGCGCCTGGTGACTCAGCCGGAGGATGACGTCGCCGCGCGCGAAGCCCGAGTCCAAGAAGAGGTCGACCGCCGCGTGGCGGAAGCTCGCTCGGATCTCGAGCGCCAATATGAAGTGTGGTTGGAGTTGATCAGGGCCGAGGCTGAGGGTAGGACCGCGGCCCTCAGGGCCAAACTGACTGAAGTGACGCGGGGTGCGGACTCCTCCGCGGCCCTCAGGGCCAAACTGACTGAAGTGACGCGGGGTGCGGACTCCTCCGCAGCCTCTTCCCGCGCTGATTTGTTTCTTCTCCAACAAAGGGTTGATGGTGCCGAGGCCATCACACGGCGGAACGAGGACGAGATCCGTCAATGGCAGATTCTGGAGCACGAGCACGGCCCCATGCTCCGAACGCTTAGGGAACGGGCTAACACGGCCCTGGGCAACATTTGCGAGGCCACCGCCGAGGTGCCGCATGAGACCAACTACGCCGGCAACCTCCAGTATTTCACTGACGTGGTGACGCTTCTAGAGAACCGCTCTGAGAGGTCTCGTTGGCTTGTCGAGGAGAGGAGTTGAGCCTTGCTCGGGCGTGCCTTCTCCCGTGTCTTCAGTTATCTACAGGACAGGGACCCCCACTTCGATTTTGACGCCGCCATCGCACCTGTGCCCATAGCCATCCGGGGCGACCTGGCGCAATGGGTGGAGGACAACGTGGACACCCTTGTCAAGGCCTTCGTATCTGATGATGATGGCGTGGTCGTAGCCGCCAATGATGGGGGCGTTGTGAATGAGCCTGGCGCTGACGGTGGTGTTGGCGGTGGTGGTGATGATGTCAGTGACGCCAGCGATGCCCCTGGAGGCGCCCCAGAAGACGCGGTGAGTGATATGTCTGACTGATCGCATGTCGCCGCTGTTTACCCTGCATGAAGAAGGTTTGGGCTCGGCCCTGAAGGTTGTAAGAGCATTTTGGGAGGGGGAGCCCCTCATGTAAAGGTTTGCGATTAGTACCCTGGTAAGCATAACGCTGCGTGTGAGCTTAGCTACTGGCCCGGTGATGGGACAGCTGACTTGTTTACCTTTTGGCCCCGACGAGTCCCGAGCGGGCCTGTGGGGGCCGCAGTGCCTCGAGTGTCTTCTCGGATGAATCCATTGATCCTGCGATGAGAACCTCCAGAGAGGGTGCGGCGACAGCGGTCCGGATTGTAGACGTGCTCGGCCTGGCCCGGCTCGCGAGGGGCTCGCGAGGGGAGGCAGCTGACGCTAACTTTGGACGCAAAGCCAAAACCAGAACACGAGAGATTGCTCGAACGAGACTAAACACCCCTTCCCCAAACACACGCAAGTCTCAAGGTCAAATCCAACTTAAATTCAAAACCAAGAAACTTGTCAACAGAGGAAAAGGCAAAAAGCAAAAAGCCGCGTCCGGCACCTAGTCTAGTCTTCGACGTCTTCTCACCAGCGTGGAGCTAAGTGCTGCCACTCGGCGTGGGCGGGAGACCCCGAGGCCCGAGGGAGGCTCTCCGGAGACTCCGGGGCATGTACAGCCCCACTCATTATTACGTGAGAGTGTCACGGGCGGGGAGCTTCACAGGCATTGGGCCTTCTTCACAGGTACCGGCCTTGCTTCATATCGCCAGATGAGGGCCCCGCCTTGCGCCACACTCTACCGCCATTGACGGCGTGTCACATCCCTAGTTCTGGCCTGACCTATGCTTGCTTCCATCTGTGCATCATGTTTAAATTTTTGAAACTTGAACTGAGGAATTCAGAAGCCTCAAAACCCTAAATCAAAGAAGGGCAAAAACCCTAAAATCTCATTCATTGTTCCAAAATGCTCTTCTTACATGTTTAATATTTTTGGCAAGGGTTTTGATCCAAACCAAAAATAATGAACATTTTAAAAGGATTTATTTTGGGGACTTTGAATTTAAATCATTAGCTATTTGAATTTGAATTATATTCATATAACTAGAATATAATTTCAAATACCCTTGAAATATTTTATGAGCTTTTGGAAAAGTCCATCTAGCCAAATAAAAATATTCAGAGGAGTTTTTGGCATTGTTTGAATTATTTTAAATTCAAAACAGTGGCAAAAGATTAAATAAAAATAAAACAGAAAAGAAAATTTAAAAAAGAGCAGAAACTTACTTGACGCAGCAACCGGCCCAGCTCCTGTGCCGGCAGCCCACCTGTGCGGCCCAGCCCACCTGGCCCCTCTCCTGTCGTCTTCCTCCCCCTCGCCCCGAAGCTGCTCGGTGGTGAGCGCCGACGTCGCCCCGGGCCACCTCCTGCTTGCCGCTTCTCCCTGGCCTCTTCGGGTGACGCCACGCAGCCCCCTCGCTCCTCTCTCTCACTCTCTCCCGACCCCTGCTCCCTCCTCTGCTCTCCCCTCTCGCGCCCGAGCGCGCTCGTCGCCGCCGTCCACTGCCACCACGGCCACCGGGCCTCCCTCGCTTCCCCGACTAGCCCAGAGGCTCCGCCTCGACCCCCTCTTCCTCTCCACCGAGCCACGAGGTCCCGGACGCGCTGCAACGCCGCCACCATCGCCGTTCCCGTCGCCGGCCACCGAAGCTCACCGCCGTCGATTCGCGACGTCTGGCGCGTCCCCGAGCCCACTGAGCCACCCTGCTGCCTCCCTGTGAGTTTGCCGTCGTTTCCCCTCACCTCTCTCTCTCGCGCGTGCCCTGTAGCCGCCGCCCCACGAGCACCCAAAGCCGCCGTCCGCCATGGCCGGTGAGCTTCGTGCTCCCAAGCTCCTCCACCTGCGCTCGTTGCCTCCGAGTGCTCCTGATGACCCCAGTAACCCGTAGAGCCCCTCAGCTGATCTTGCCGTGCCGTGTAACGTCGAACCCGAGCACGCCCGAGCTCTGGCCGCCGCTGCCGAGCTCGAGGCCATCGTCTCCGGCCGCCCTAGCTGCTGCTGCTTGCTGAAACGGGCGCGGGTGAGCTCCAGCTCTCCGTAGCCGCTCTCCTCCATCCATTTGGACGCCGGAGGAGCGAGCCCGAGCCCTCCGCCGCGCCTGTTGCCACCAGCGACGAACCGCCGGCGGGTTAGGCCCTGTTGACCAGGGGTTTGACCTCCCCTGGGTCGATGACAGGTGGGGCCAGCCCCCTGTTAATTAGTTTAGTTTTTTCTAACTTATTTAACCACTGTTTCACTGACAGGTGGGCCCAGAGCCCTGCTAATTTTAGCTTAGTACTAATTAACTTTTAGCTAACCCACTAAGTCACTGACGTGTGGACCCGCCCCTGTTAGTTATTAGTTAGGATTAGTTAGTGCTAATTAACCTAGATTAGTACTTAACCTAACACTAACTAAATCGGTTAGTTAGTAGTGTCACTGACCAGTGGACCCCACTGGTCAGGTTTGACCTGGGGCGCCCAGTTGACCTGCTGACATCAGCATGACCTAGTGCTGACGCAATAAATCATTTTCTGGATTTATTTTAATTCAGGAAATTCCAGAAAATAGCTAAAACTTCAATAAATCATAGAAAATCAACCGTAAGTCAGAATGAAATAATTTATATATGAAAAATTATCAGAAAAATTCAAGGAATCCATCTGTACCATTTTCATGCATGTTTGAACAATGTTTGTCCTCTGTTTTGGACAAAACAAATAAAGGGCATTTAAATAATCATATATGGAGTTGGAATTTGAATCATGTATTCAAACCAACTTCATTTAAATCATAGCTAGGTGCATTAGCCCAAAACACATTCATATTGCCATGTCATAGCATGCATCATATTGTGCATTGCATTGATCGTGTTTCTTCTGTGTTTGCCGGTGTTGTTCCCCCTCGGTAGACGTTGTACCGATGATGTGATCGTTGACACTGATGAAGACTCAATGTTATCTTCAGAAGTTCCAGGCAAGCAAAACCCCCTTGTTCATTCCGATAAAATCCCACTCTCTCGCTCCTGCTCTCTTTTACTGCATTAGAACAACAACGACATATTTGTTACTTGCTGCGGTAGCTGAACCCCTTTATCCTTTGAATGACCTGTCATTGCCACAGTAAATAGACGAAACCCACTAGCATGAGTAGGAGTTGTTTGAGCCCTGTTGTGCCTACTCATTCATGCTTGTTGGTCATGCTTGCTACTGCTTAGAGTTGAGTCAGGTCTGATTCATCGGGGATGAATTAGAGGCGTGTGAACATGTCCTACTGTGTGTGAGCTAAGTGTGTGAACACGATTTGGTAAAGGTAGCGGTGAGAGGCCATGTAGGAGTACATGGAGGGTTGTCTCATTGCAGCCGTCTTTAGGAACTGAGTTCTGTGTTTGTGATCCATGAACAGCTACTACCACACATTGGGATCCTTAATTGACTCTCTCGACTTATTAATCAACTTGATCTCTGTCCAGGAGTTGCAACTAGTTTCTGGTGTTTGTAGGTAGTGTTAGTAGTCTACCAAGTTGCACCCGGTACAGGTGGGCTTGGGACAGACTAGGCACAGTGGCACGGTGTACCAAGTGGCACCCGGATGGTGGGCTTGGGAACCCTGCTCACATCGTTTGGGGCCGTGAGCGACACCCCGGCCGGATCTCCTTGCGGATGGAACCTGAATAGGCGATAAACCTAGACTAGAGACTTGTTCGGTTAGTCAGGTCGTGGACGACTCCCTCGCCCGGCTTCCGCTTGAAGGTTGCCGAGGTACATGACGTGTACAGGGCGATTAGTGGCGGGAGCGTGTGTGAAGAAGTACACCCCTGCAGGGTTATCATTATCTATTCGAATAGCCGGATTCCTCGGATATGGAAACTTGGACCCCTTGCATAGTTCATAGACAAGTGAAAGTGGATACTCTAAAATACGCAAGATAAGCGTGAGTGCTATGGATGGCGTTCTCGTAGGGAGACGGAGCGGATCCATAGTGGTGTATTGATATGGTGAATATGTGGACTCGTGTGCGCCACCTCAAAAGAGTTACTTGCAGTCGTGGTTCAGGTTAGCCACCGAGTCAAAGCTGGCTTGCTGCAGTTAAACTCCACCACCCCCTTGTTGATAATGATGCATATGTAGTTAGTTCTGATGTAAGTCTTGCTGGGTACATTTGTACTCACGTTTGCCTATTTTATATTTTGCAGAGAGACTTAAGTCTCACTAGTAGTTCCGCTTGGACTTCGACGTTTAGCTTGTTACCTCAGCTACGATCTTGTGCCCTCGGCAGGATTTGGTAGATAGTCAGGCTTCTCAGCCTTTTTCATTTATAGTTGTCTGTACTCAGACATGATAGCTTCCGCTTGTGCTTTGACTTGTATGCTCTGAGTGTTGGGTCATGAGACCCATGAATGTAATATCTCGCTCCTCGGAGCCTATTGAATAAAAACTACTGAGTCGTAGAGTCATTTTGTGATGCCATGTTGTATTGCACATATCGAGCATATTGTGTGTATGTTATTGAAATGCTTGGTATGTGTGGGATCTGACTATCTAGTTGTTTATCTTTAGTAGCCTCTCTTACCGGGAAATGTCTCCTAGTGTTTCCACCGAGCCATGGTAGCTTGCTACTGCTCCGGAACACTTAGGCTGGCCGGCATGTGTCCTTCTTTGTTCCTGTGTCTGTCCCTTCGGGGAAATGTCACGCGATGAATACCGGAGTCCTGTTAGCCGCTACAGCCCGGTTCACCGGAGTCCTGCTAGCCCAGTGCTACAGCCTGGATTCACTCGCTGATGACCGACACGTTCGATGCTGGGTCATGGATGCCTGTCCCTGTAAGTTTGTGCCACTTTGGGTTTATGACTAGCCATGTCAGCCCGGGCTCCTTATCATATAGATGCTAGCGACACTGTCATATACGTGTGCCAAAAGGCGCAAACGGTCCCGGGTAAAGGTAAGGCGACACCTGTGGGAATACCGTGCGTGAGGCCGCAAAGTGATATGAGGTGTTACATGCTAGATCGATGTGGCATTGAGTCGGGGTCCTGACAGCGTTGGTATCAGAGCTTGACTGCCTGTAGGATTACCAAGCCAAACTGGTCGAAGTTGTGTCTAGAAATGCTTTAGTTATATAAGGGAATTGATTGTGGGATGGAACGTAAGGCTCTTTTTACTCCTTATACCTTATGCCTTCTGATCTGAGTCATCCTCTTCTCTCCTACGGGGATTAAGAACTAGGCTATCTCTTCTTTCTATCAGGATCACGTGTTACTAATCCATAGACTTATAGATTGTTGGATTTAAGCTTGAGTTCAGTTCCTACGACTTCTGTATGTTAACTGTTGATCTCGAAAACCTTGGTATTGTGCTTCTGAGTGGCTATGCCACCATTTTTGTGATTGTCTCAAATCTTTTTGAGCATTTACAGCCGTTATGCTGTCCGAGTCATCCCAGGTTTCTAAATAGTCTGATGCATTTGCAAAATCCTTTCCCTCTGGTTTCGATGTTCCTTTATGCCAGCTCAATCACACTAATTGTTGAGTTGAGGTATTCTATTGCCTTGACATTTATGTTGGAGTTATTATTATGACCCTAGGTGTCTCAGGGGATCATCTAGTGGTCTAGCCATGATTTGTGTCCTAGTGTGATGATTCTGGCCTTTATTCTCGAAAGCATTCCGTGATGCTACTTAGGAGTAGGTATTCTACTCCTTGGGTTTGAACCCGAGATTCACTCCACCTACCCCATGTTGATAGTATTGGCTAGTTCCTTTAGGATATTAGTAACCTTTGCATTAGTCCTCGATGTTCGTGGTATTTCCTTCTTCCAAATACTATGAACCGTTTATGGCAGGTGTTCCTCGCTGATCGAAAGATCACAATCAGAGTGGTCTCGATGGGTTCTCGATTCTATATTGTGACTCTGCCAGTTCTACCTTTCTGCATGGGTTATCCGGAAGAAATATGTTGAATTCGTTCGACATGCTAGTCCATGCATCCACAACTCAGAAAATCATATGTTCCTTTGAGTTGTCCCTCTTTAGTTGTTTTTTGGCCCTCGTCTATCAATTGATAGTCAGGAGTAATTGTGCATTCGTGTTATCAATGCTTATTATTCTTGTGGTCCGTCAATCCATTCTATTCCAGAATGACTAGGAGAAACAAACTCCAGTACCTTATCCATTTCCAGAATTGGGTCAAAGTAGTTGTATTCCGCAGATCAAAATGCCAATCCAGCTTTTGTTCTGTTCTACCTTGAAGTGTTACCCTCTTTATGTCAGGATTGTCATGAGAATTGCACCACCTCTTATGAATTCTTGACGCAGTAATACTTCTTGCCATCATTGTTCATTCCTCGGTTCCTGTGTTTTTGTAATCGGAATGCCGACAAGTGAATCGTGGTGTGTGAAATCAATACTGCTAGCAACTTTGTTGCTTGGTAGTTAAATGGACAATAACCTCATTCTTAGCGTGTTGGTTCTTGAATCATCATTCTAAGATTGATAGTGCTACCTTGTCCATCTTCCTGGTGCACATTTCAATTGATGAGTTAGGATTTTGTCAAGTCCTCGCTCATTTGATCATATCGTCTTGCCCTGAAAAGCAAGATTGTTCTCGATCTTAGTAACATATCGGTGGTTTGTGATATTTCCGAATATCTTCTCGAAAGTATCACCAGGTTGTCACCTGACTGTTATGTTGAGCTCGTGATCAAGTTGGTTTCTCGTAAACCACCCATTCTCCAAGATCTTGTGTGGGATACCCCTGAGCTAGTTGGTCAAGCTAAACAACAACTTGGAGAGTAGGAAGATAAAAGCTTGTCCGACTTAGTTCATGTTAAGGGATATCTTTTTGTGTGTGTGTGTGTGTTGAAGAAAGATGATATCTTCATCAATTGGTCCTTGTGATCAGTTGTTGGATTTATTATCTTACCCAAACCTTTGAATAAGTACGGGTTATCGTCAAATCAAATCAGAACCAACGATATTCGTAATGTTGTCTTACTCGTGGGTTTTCCTCGAGCATACACCATTATATTCTTTGGTCTGACCAATGCTATCACCGTGTTCGCTTAACTATGGAATTCCTTTTAAAAAGGGAACCCGGATGAATTGTTGTTGAGCCCATTGACAACATCCTTATCTCCTCCATGATTTTGTTGAACATTAAGCTAGTGTTGGAAACTTGTGTAAGCATTTTCTTCATGCCCCGTTTATGAAGTGTATGTTGGATGAAAGAAGTGACTTCCTTTGATTCACGTGCATTTGATGTAAGTTGCCGTCGTGAATTCGAGAAAGTTTGTTTTTGCTCCTCTGGAATCATCCCAAGTCAGTCATGCATGTGCGAAGTATTCTATGGTCTGATAGACTGATCATCTTCATTCCATATGTATTCCTAGCACACCAAGCCACTGATTGAATTGTTCAAGGAAAAGGAGTTGCTGTGCAAATACTAGTTCATGCACAAGATTCCTATATCCTCGATGACGGTTCCCAACTAGAACTCGGTAGTGTTTTATTGTAAGACTACCATGTGATCATGTTTGTCTGAGGCAGCGTGTTCACACATGTGTAGCAGAACTAGCTCATGTTTTGGAGCTTGCTATCGTAGTTCATTTCCCGAGAATCTCGCAACGTCATTTCGTCGATTTGTGTTGCAAACTTTCATTTTTCTTCCTAGACTCGATGAGTCTGGAATATCCTGACACCAACCAGATCTGAATCTCAGGCAGATATGATGGTTGGAACATTTCCCAAGAACTATAATATTGGTCCCTCGATAATCGGTAAAGTGGATGTCGTGGCCAACACACCCAGCCGGAAGACCTATTATTGTAGTATCTTGATTGAGGAAGTTGGCCACCTCCCCATAAGGATTTCGTAGGACTTACCTCCGTAACTGTTCCTTATGGATTCTATTGCTCCCGAAGTCCGACCTTTTACTTGATGTTCTAGTTATCAAACCTTATCTATGAATGGGATACACTAGCATGTCAAGGAGAACATTAGGAGCGGAGTGCTAAATGTCTCTCGGTCGATCATCCAGATTTTATTTCCTTGGCCCCGCCAAGGGTGAAATCTGAGAAAGTGTTATCTCTCCTTGTATCTGCATCGTCCATCGCTATTCATCATGGTAGTATGTTGTGTTGTCAGGATCCTTGACACGGATGTTGGTAAAACCTTGATGATTATGGAAATGCTCAAGTTCTTGAGAGCACGCACAAGCGCTAGGTGTTATCATCAGCACTAACTGGGTTTGCTCTCAGTTTCCTCGGCAATGCTATGACCTTTTCAAACAGTGAATTCACTCTCTATTGTTGGGTTCTTCCCCAGTTACCAGAATCATTCCCAGCATTTGCATTTTGTTCCCAGCTTGCACCGCCAATGTGCCATTCCACCATGGGTCTCTTCCATTTCCGGTGGTAAGCAAAAAAATCATCCATTACATTGTCTTCAACAAGGTAATCCACATCGTCCATGTCCGAGTATGCCATCCTACCGACCCCCTCCAAACGATCGCTCGAGAATTGCCTTAGACTGGTTTTAAAAGTTTCAATGATCTCTGAATCAAAAGTAATTCTTTTTGCCACCTAAGGGGATAATCTACGAATCACCCTCCTCTAGGTTGTTTCGTCGTGGTATCATGGCAACTCAACTCCTCGCTACGTTGACAATCGTTTACCACCTTCTTAGGTGTGGAATTGTTGTCTACCTAGTGAGCCCTCGTCATCTGTCTCACTCCATTTCCTCAGATGTATGCTTCGTGTCTCAGCTCAAGAGATGTTGCTATGACTCACTTTGTGAGCTGATCCTAAGTTGATTGATCTTCGAGAAGATCGATTCTTCCGGAGTTGTCCTTTTCCTCTTGCTGTCATGCTAGTTGGAGTTCTCAGAGCAAGACGACGGGACAAAGATGGTGATCGAATCAACGTTCACTTGAAGTGCAACCTGGATCGTGAAGATTATACTAGTTTGCGTTTCCCCTTCATCTTACCCTACGCTTGAATCTCAAGACGAGATTCTTGTTTAGTGGGGGTGAGTTGTCACATCCCTAGTTCTGGCCTGACCTATGCTTGCTTCCATCTGTGCATCATGTTTAAATTTTTGAAACTTGAACTGAGGAATTCAGAAGCCTCAAAACCCTAAATAAAAGAAGGGCAAAAACTCTAAAATCTCATTCATTGTTCCAAAATGCTCTTCTTACATGTTTAATATTTTTGGCAAGGGTTTTGATCCAAACCAAAAATAATGAACATTTTAAAAGGATTTATTTTTGGGACTTTGAATTTAAATCATTAGCTATTTGAATTTGAATTATATTCATATAACTAGAATATAATTTCAAATACCCCTGAAATATTTTATGAGCTTTTGGAAAAGTCCATCTAGCGAAATAAAAATATTCAGAGGAGTTTTTGGCATTGTTTGAATTATTTTAAATTCAAAACAGTGGCAAAAGATTAAATAAAAATAAAACAGAACAGAAAATTTTAAAAAGAGCAGAAACTTACCTGACGCAGCAACCGGCCCAGCTCCTGTGCCGGCAGCCCACCTGTGCGGCCCAGCCCACCTGGCCCCTCTCCTGTCGTCTTCCTCCCCCTCGCCCCGAAGATGCTCGGTGGCGAGCGCCGACGCCGCCCCGGGCCACCTCCTGCTTGCCGCTTCGCCCTGGCCTCTTCGGGTGACGCCACGCAGCCCCCTCGCTCCTCTCTCTCACTCTCTCCCGACCCTTGCTCCCTTCTCTGCTCCCGAGCTCCTCCACCTGCGCTCGTTGCCTCCGAGTGCTCCTGATGACCCCAGTAACCCGTAGAGCCCCTCAGCTGATCTCGCCGTGCCGTGTAACGCCGAACCCGAGCACGCCCGAGCTCCGGCCGCCGCTGCCGAGCTCGAGGCCATCGTCTCCGGCCGCCCTAGCTGCTACTGCTTGCTGAAACGGGCGCGGGTGAGCTCCAGCTCTCCGTAGCCGCTCTCCTCCGTCCATTTGGACGCCGGAGGAGCGAGCCCGAGCCCTCCGCCGCACCTGTTGCCACCGGCGACGAACCGCCGGCGCGTTAGGCCCTGTTGACCAGGGGTTTGACCTCCCCTGGGTCGATGACAGGTGGGGCCAGCCCCCTGTTAATTAGT
This sequence comes from Triticum aestivum, assembly GCF_018294505.1. Classification (NCBI taxonomy): domain Eukaryota; kingdom Viridiplantae; phylum Streptophyta; class Magnoliopsida; order Poales; family Poaceae; genus Triticum; species Triticum aestivum. Next base: position 261,457,074 of record NC_057807.1, read on the forward strand.
TTAGTTTTTTCTAACTTATTTAACCACTGTTTCACTGACAGGTGGGCCCAGAGCCCTGCTAATTTTAGCTTAGTACTAATTAACTTTTAGCTAACTCACTAAGTCACTGACGTGTGGACCCGCCCCTGTTAGTTATTAGTTAGGATTAGTTAGTGCTAATTAACCTAGATTAGTACTTAACCTAACACTAACTAATTCGGTTAGTTAGTAGTGTCACTGACCAGTGGACCCCACTGGTCAGGTTTGACCTGGGGCGCCCAGTTGACCTACTGACATCAGCATGACCTAGTGCTGACGCAATAAATCATTTTCTGGATTTATTTTAATTCAGGAAATTCCAGAAAATAGCTAAAACTTCAATAAATCATAGAAAATCAACCGTAAGTCAGAATGAAATAATTTATATATGAAAAATTATCAAAAAAATTCAAGGAATCCATCTGTACCATTTTCATGCATGTTTGAACAATGTTTGTCCTCTGTTTTGGACAAAACAAATAAAGGGCATTTAAATAATCATATATGGAGTTGGAATTTGAATCATGTATTCAAACCAACTTCATTTAAATCATAGCTAGGTGCATTAGCCCAAAACACATTCATATTGCCATGTCATAGCATGCATCATATTGTGCATTGCATTGATCGTGTTTCTTCTGTGTTTGCCGGTGTTGTTCCCCCTCGGGAGACGTTGTACCGATGATGTGATCGTTGACACTGATGAAGACTCAATGTTATCTTCAGAAGTGCCAGGCAAGCAAAACCCCCTTGTTCATTCCGATAAAATCCCACTCTCCCGCTCCTGCTCTCTTTTACTGCATTAGAACAACAACGACATATTTGTTACTTGCTGCGGTAGCTGAACCCCTTTATCCTTTGCATGACCTGTCATTGCCACAGTAAATAGATGAAACCCACTAGCATGAGTAGGAGTTGTTTGAGCCCTGTTGTGCCTACTCATTCATGCTTGTTGGTCATGCCTGCTACTGCTTAGAGTTGAGTCAGGTCTGATTCATCGGGGACGAACAGAGGCGTGTGAACATGTCCTACTGTGTGTGAGCTAAGTGTGTGAACACGATTTGGTAAAGGTAGCGGTGAGAGGCCATGTAGGAGTACATGGTGGGTTGTCTCATTGCAGCCGTCTTCAGGAACTGAGTTCTGTGTTTGTGATCCATGAACAACTACTACCACACATTGGGATCCTTAATTGACTCTCTCGACTTATTAATCAACTTGATCTCTGTCCAGGAGTTGCAACTAGTTTCTGGTGTTTGTAGGTAGTGTTAGTAGTCTACCAAGTGGCACCCAGTACAGGTGGGCTTGGGACAGACTAGGCACAGTGGCACGGTGTACCAAGTGGCACCCGGATGGTGGGCTTGGGAACCCTGCTCACATCGTTTGGGGCCGTGAGCGACACCCCGGCCGGATCTCCTTGCGGATGGAACCCGAATAGGCGATAAACCTGGACTAGAGACTTGTTCGGTTAGTCAGGTCGTGGCCGACTCCCTCGCCCGGCTTACGCTTGAGGGTTGCCGAGGTACATGACGTGTACAGGGCGATAAGTGGCGGGAGCGTGTGTGAAGAAGTACACCCCTGCAGGGTTATCATTATCTATTCGAATAGCCAGATTCCTCGGATATGGAAACTTGGACCCCTTGCATAGTTCATAGACAAGTGAAAGTGGAGACTCTAAAATATGCAAGATAAGCATGAGTGCTATGGATGGCGTTCTCGTAGGGAGACGGAGCGGATCCATAGTGGTGTATTGATATGGTGAATATGTGGACTCGTGTGCGCCACCTCAAAAGAGTTACTTGCAGTCGTGGTTCAGGTTAGCCACCGAGTCAAAGCTGGCTTGCTGCAGTTAAACTCCACCACCCCCTTGTTGATAATGATGCATATGTAGTTAGTTCTGATGTAAGTCTTGCTGGGTACATTTGTACTCACGTTTGCCTATTTTATGTTTTGCAGAGAGACTTCAGTCTCACTAGTAGTTCCGCTTGGACTTCGACGTTTAGCTTGTTACCTCAGCTACGATCTTGTGCCCTCAGCAGGATTTGGTAGATAGTCAGGCTTCTCAGCCTTTTTCATTTATAGTTGTCTGTACTCAGACATGATAGCTTCCGCTTGTGCTTTGACTTGTATGCTCTGAGTGTTGGGTCATGAGACCCATGAATGTAATATCTCGCTCCTCGGAGCCTATTGAATAAAAACTACTGAGTCGTAGAGTCATTTTGTGATGCCATGTTGTATTGCACATATCGAGCATATTGTGTGTATGTTATTGAAATGCTTGGTATGTGTGGGATCTGACTATCTAGTTGTTTATCTTTAGTAGCCTCTCTTACCGGGAAATGTCTCCTAGTGTTTCCACGGAGCCATGGTAGCTTGCTACTGCTCCGGAACACTTAGGCTGGCCGGCATGTGTCCTTCTTCGTTCCTGTGTCTGTCCCTTCAGGGAAATGTCACGCGATGAATACCGGAGTCCTGTTAGCCGCTACAGCCCGGTTCACCGGAGTCCTACTAGCCCAGTGCTACAGCCTGGATTCACTCGCTGATGATCGACACGTTCGATGCTGGGTCATGGATGCCTGTCCCTGTAAGTTTGTGCCACTTTGGGTTTACGACTAGCCATGTCAGCCCGGGCTCCTTATCATATAGATGCTAGCGACACTGTCATATACGTGTGCCAAAAGGCGCAAACGGTCCCGGGTAAAGGTAAGGCGACACCCGTGGGAATACCGTGCGTGAGGCCGCAAAGTGATATGAGGTGTTACATGCAAGATCGATGTGGCATTGAGTCGGGGTCCTGACACGGCGGCCGGAGACCAAGGACGACGCCAATGGGATAGAGCGGTCGCCAGCGGTTCCCCTGACGACCACGGGTCCTCTGCCGGGGGCAGGCCCTGAGGCACCTCCCCGGAAGCGGGCCTACCTCCTGAGAACGCCTTGCGCCGAGCGCCGCGGGACGAACTCGGATCTCGGCCCCTCTTGTGCAGCCCCCGGTTGTCAGGACCCCGACTCGATGTCACATCGATCTAGCCGGTAACACCTCATATCACTTTGCGGCCTCACGCACGGTATCCCCACGGGTGTCGCCTTACCTTTACCCGGGACCGTTTGCGCATTTTGGCTCACGTATACGATAGTGTCGCTAGCATCCATATGATAAAGAGCCCGGGCTGACATGACTAGTCACAAACCCAAAGTGGCACAGACTTACAGGGACAGGCATCCATGACCCAGCTTCGAACGTGTCGGTCATCAGCAAGTGGGTCCGGGCTGTAGCACTGGGCTAGCAGGACTCCGGTAAACCGGGCTGTAGCGGGCTAACAGGACTCCGGTACTCAATGCGTGACATTTCCCTGAAGGGACAGACACAGGAACGAAGAAGGACACATGCCGGCCAGCCTAAATGTTCCAGAGCAGTAGCAAGCTACCATGGCTTAGCGGTAACACTAGGAGACATTTCCCGGTAAGAGAGGCTACTAAGGATAAACAACTAGATAGTCAGATCCCACACATACCAAGCATTTCAATCATACACACAATATGCTCGATATGTGCAAATACAACGAAGCATCACAACATGACTCTACGACACAAGTACTTTATTTAAGGCTCAGGGCGCCATACATAGCATACACACAGATACGGGTCACACAACCCAGCATTCAAGTCATACAGTCATACAAACCAACAGCGGAAGTACATTGTCTGAGTACAGACAACTAGTAAAATAAAAGAGGCTTGGAAAGCCTAGCTATACTACGTGGTCCTTCACAAGCTCAGGGTCACCACCTGGGTCTTTAGCCTACTCGTTGATGTCAACGTCTACATAGAACCCATCAGAAGGGGTTGCAGCGTCTTCTGTAAAAATATAGATTATAGCAACATGAGTACAAAGGTACTCAGCAAGACTTACATCAGATCCTACATACATGCATATTATCAAGAAGGGTTGGTGGAGTTATTGCAGCAAGCCAGCTTTGACTCTTGGCTAGGTTATCCTACGATACTCCAACTTGAAATGGTTTTGCGCACACGAGTCCACTAGTCACCACTTCAATACACTACCGAGGATCCACCTCCGTCTTCCTACGGAAGAGCCATCCTCGGCACTCACACTTATCTTGAGGCTTTTAGCAGTTTCCATTTACCTGTCTATGAACTGTATAGGCAACCAAGTAGTCCTTTACCGCGGACGCGGCTATTCGAATAGATCATGTTAACCCTGCAGGGGTGTACTTCTTCATACATGCTCTCACCACTTACCGTCGTTTACACGACATGTACTCGGCAACCTTCAAGCGGAAGCCCAACGCGGGTGTCGGCCACGACCTACCTAATCACCTAAGCCTCCAGTCCAGGTTTATCGCCTATCCAGGTTCCATCCGCAGGGAGTCCGGCCGACGTTTCCCATACGGCCCCGAACGATGTGAAGAGGGTTCCCGAGATACCTAACGGGTATTCGGTACACCCGGCCACGTACCTACCGCATCACAGCCCACCCCTACGGTCAGCGCTGTCCACGGCCTCCAGTAGGCTACAAACACCAGAAACTACTTGCAACTCCTGGACGGAGAACTAGGGTGAATAAGAAGCCGAGAGGGTCCATTGGTTTCGGGCCCAATGCATGGTAGTAGCTGATTCTTAAATCACACATACAGATCTCAGTGCTTAAGGTCGGCTTCAATGAAACAACCCACCATGTACTCCTACATGGCCTCTCATCGATACCTTTACCAAATCGTGTTCACCACACCACTCTCATTACCGACATAATCATTTCACTCTAGCCCATCACCCAGATGAACCAGACCTGACACGACTCTAAGCATAGCAGGCATAGCAAGGTAGGAACAACACATACATATGGCTCAATCAACTCCTACACATGCTAGTGGGTTTCATCTAGTTACTGTGGCAATGACAGGTCATGCAGAGGAAATGGGTTCAACTACCGTAGCACACAGCAGTTTGAAACGCGTTGTCTTAATGCAGTAAAAGAGAGCAGGAGCGAGAACATGGGATTGTATCGATATGATCAAATGGTTGGTTGCTTGCCTGATGGTTCGATGCACTGGATACGGTTCTTCGTTAGGGTAATCACGGTACTCCTCGGAGGCAGAACCTGTCGCAAAGGACACCGATACACAACCATCACCAAACAATGTGCAACAATATGATGCATGCATGAAACATGGCAATATGAGTGTGTTGGGCTAATGCAACTAAAACCAGAAGGGTTTGAACAAATTTGAATCAAAGATTCAAATTTCAACTCAAACATGGCCTTTTAAAGTGCTTTTCCTTGTTCTGCTTAAACATCAATTTAACTTGTTTGATCATGCATGAAAATAGTACAGATGGATAGATTGGATTTTTCTGATCATTTTTCATATATAATTTGTCCAATTTGGAGTTACAGAATAAAAGTTATGAATTTTTGAAGTTTAAATAATATTCTGGAATTTCCTGATTTAAATTAAATCCAGAAATATAATTATTGCGCCAGCATGACGTCAGCATGACGTCAGTGGTCAACTGCGGCTGGCTGAAGTCAAACCTGACGTGTGGGGCCCACACGTCAGTGACAGGGGGGTTTAAACAGGGTTAATTTAATCCTAATTACTAATTAGTGGCGCTGGGGCCCACTGGTCAGTGTCAGGGGGTTAACTAACAGTGGTTAGCGCTAATCCTAATTAGCTACAGGGCTGGGCCCACCTGTCAGGGACTCAGGGGGGGTCCTGCCGTGGTCAAAGTGGGTCAAACCCACCGGCGACATGACGCCGGCGAGGCCCGAGACGGCGGCGCGATGCGGAATCGCGCTATAGGGCACGGGCGAGGCCGTGCTTGGGCTCGTTGGAGAGCCCTTGCTCCCGCGCATCGAATGGTGGTGGTGGCCGTGCCGGAGGTGGCCGGAATCGACGGCGGCGAGCTCGGCTGCGGCCGCCGGGGTTCGGTCGTGCACGGGAACGGGTTGGAGCTCGAAGGCGAGCGAAGCGAGGCGCTAGGGATGCTCTACGGGGTCTTACGAACTCGTTGGACTCGCCGGGGTGACCAAATGGTCACCGGAGCTGCGTCGACGGCGAGCTCCGGCGACGGCGGAGGTTCGGCCGTGGTGGGGAGGAGGCTACGGTGAGGGAAACGAGGGGGAGGAGAGGGGGAAACGGTGGCGTAGCTCACCGCGGTTGCAGTGGGCGTCGAAGCGGGCTCGGGGACGCGCTGGAGACGGCGAATCGACGGCGACGGTGGTCGGAGCCCGAGGAGGGGAACGGCGACGTGGCGGCGATGCAGGGCTTCCGGAGGCCCGTGGAGCGGTGGGGAGGAAGAGGGGGTCGAGGCGGAGCTCCTGAGCTAGTCGGGGGAGCGAGGGGTGGCCGGTGACGGCTGCTATGGCGAACGGCGGCGACGGTGGTGTTCGGCCGTGTGAGAGAGAGAGCGAGGGAGAGGAGGGAGGAACCGAGGGAGAGTGAGAGAGAGCAGGGGGGAGAGGCGTGGCGTCGTCCGGGGCATCGAGCGAGGAGGGGAGGGCAGGCAGGCAGGGAGAGAGGTGGCGTGGCGCGGTGGCGCGCGCGCGCGCCGGCCACACTCCCCTCCCTCTGTCGAGGACGAAGACGACAGAGGAGGGAGGTGGGCTGGGCCGCCTGCTGGCTGGGCCGGCCAGCTGGCTGGGCTGCACAGGGAGGAGCCCAGGTAAGCTTCTCCCTTTTATTTATTTTTCTGTTTTCTAATTTCTGACATTTGTTTTGATTTAAATAAATATTAAATCATTTTATTAACTTATGCCAATTTTTGCAGGAGCTAGATATATTATTCCAGAGCTCCTTTATAATGGCATAATATTTGGACATATATTAATATATATAATTAATATATTTCCAATGCAAATATTTATGCATTAATTCCAAATGCCCAAAATAAATACCTATGAGCTCTTAAAAATATTGGTTTGATTTTTATCTCTGTCCAATATTTTCAGAGAGCACATGAGCATTTTCTTGGACCCTTTTGGAGAAATTTTTATTTGGGATCATTTTCAAAATGATTCTGAGGGTTTCACAGATCCCCATTTCAAGTTTCTGATGAAAAGTAAACATGATGCAACACTCTAATGCATGACTAGCTAGGGTGTGACAACTCACCCCCACTCAAAAGAATCTCGTCCCGAGATTTGGGTTCCTCCGGGAAGAAGGCGGGATACTCAAGTCGAAGACGATCCTCCCTTTCCCAAGTTGCTTCATCCTCAGAATGGTGCGACCATTGAACTTTGAGAAACTTGATATTCTGACGTCGAGTGGTACGCTCGGCCTGATCGAGGATACGAATGGGGTACTCTCGATATGTAAGATTATCTTGGAGATCAAGCGTTTCGTGGTCCACTTCACGGATAGGATCCGAGAAGCAACGCCTGAGTTGAGAAACGTGGAAGACATCGTGGACTCTGGAGAGATGCGGAGGTAGTTCCAACTGGTAGGCAACTTCTCCTCGTTTGGCGAGAATGCGAAAAGGTCCAATGTAACGAGGAGCCAATTTGCCTTTGATACCGAAACGATGGGTTCCCTTCAGAGGGGTGACCCGAAGATAAGCCTTCTCGTCAACCTCGAAAGTCATAGCCTTATGTTTTCGGTCATATTGACTCTTTTGACGAGATTGGGCTGTTTTCAACTTTTCACGAACGATGCGAACTTGTTCTTCTGCTTCCTGAATCATATCCGGGCCAAAGAATTGTCTTTCCCCGGTCTCTGACCAGTTAAGGGGTGTTCGACACCGTCGTCCATAGAGAACTTCAAAAGGGGCTTTACCCAAGCTAGATTGATAGCTGTTGTTGTAAGCGAATTCGGCAAATGGAAGGCACTTCTCCCAGTCCATTCCGAATGAGATAACAGAGGCTCGAAGCATGTCTTCTAGAATCTGGTTGACGCGTTCCACTTGACCACTCGACTGAGGGTGGAAGGCGGTGCTAAAGGAGAGACGGGTTCCCATAGCATTTTGGAAACTTTCCCAAAATCGAGAGGTGAAAAGACTTCCTCGATCCGAGTTAATTTCCAAAGGAACACCATGGAGGGACACTATTCGGGAGATGTATAAGTCTGCCAGCTGACTAGCGGTTATACTCTCACGAACAGGTAGGAAATGGGCTACTTTGGAAAGACGATCGACAACGACGAAAATAGCATTATTCCCTCTCTTGGTCCTGGGAAAACCGGTAATGAAATCCATACCAATTTTATCCCATTTCCATTCAGGAATAGCTAAGGGTTGAAGGGTGCCAGCAGGCCGTTGGTGCTCTGCTTTTACACGACGACAGACGTCGCAATTAGCAATATACTGAGCAATTTCTCTCTTCATCCTAGTCCACCAGAACCTCTGGCGTAGGTCCTGATACATCTTAGTACTACCGGGATGAATGGTGAGAGGAGATTCATGAGCTTCCTTAAGGATCAAACGCCTCAGGTTTCGCACTTTGGGAACCACTAGTCGATTCCCGAAGTATACGACCCCTTGATCATTAATGGAGAAGCAATTCGCAATTCCTTTCTGAATGTTTCTCTTGATGCGGGAGATTCCCGGATCTACCTTCTGTGCTTTGATAATCTGATCCGTAAGGGTAGGTTTTGCCACCAAGGTGGAAAGAAAACCTTGAGGTACAATGTGAAGGTTAAGCTTCCGAAATTCCTCATGGAGAAGCGGTTGACTTTGTTGTAACATCAGGTTGTTACAATAAGATTTACGGCTTAGCGCATCAGCCATGACGTTGGCTTTCCCTGGGGTGTAGGTTATTCCTAAGTCGAAGTCTGTGATCAACTCAACCCAAACGTCTTTGCCTGAGATTCAGATCCGGTTGGGTGAAGATGTACTTCAGACTTTGGTGATCAGTGAATATTTCGCAACGATTACCGAGGAGGTAATGTCGCCAGGTCTTAAGTGCATAGACTACGGCTGCAAGTTCTAGATCATGAGTAGGATAATTCTCCTCATGTGGGTGCAGTTGCCGTGAAGCGTAGGCAATTACATGTCGATCTTGCATGAGGAATGCAACCTAGTCCTTGTCGCGAGGCGTCGCAGTAGATAACAAAGTCTTTGGAGAAGTCTGGCGGTACCAGTACGGGAGCAGAAGTCAGGCGTCTTTTCAGTTCCTGAAAGCTGTGCTCACATTGTGGAGTCCATTCGAACTTCTTATCTTTCTTGAGGAGTTCAGTTAGAGGTTTAGCAACCTTGGAGAAGTTCTCGACAAAGCGACGACAATAGCTCGCTAAGCCTAGAAAACTCCGAACTTGCTTGACCGATTCAGGTGGAGTCCAATTAAGGACGGCTTGAACTCGCTCAGGGTTAACAGCAATACCTTTACCAGATATTACATGACCCAGATAGGTCACCTCTGACAACCAGAATTCACATTTAGAAAATTTGGCATAAAGGCGATGCTCTCGAAGTTTCTTCAACACTAGCCTTAAATGTTCGGCATGTTCTTCCTCGTTCTTGGAGTAGATGAGTATATCATCGAGATAAACTACGACGAATTTATCCAAATACTCCATGAAGATTGAGTTCATTAACCGAGAAAAGGTGGCTGGAGCGTTGGTTAATCCGAAGGACATGACGGTGTACTCGTATTGGCCATAACGAGTAACAAAGGCCGTTTTAGGAATGTCCCCGTTTCTGATTTTGATTTGATGGTAGCCCAACCTCAAATCCATCTTGGAGAAGACTGAGGATCCAGCGAGCTGATCATACAGATCGTTGATCCTGGGAAGTGGATATTTGTTCTTGATTGTGACCAAATTGACAGGTCGGTAATCTACAACCATCCGGTCCGTACCATCCTTCTTCTTGACGAATAGGACGGGGCAAGCCCACGGAGATGAGCTAGGTCGGATGAAACCCTTTTTCAAGGACTCATCGAGTTGTTTCTTAAGCTCGGCTAGTTCTAGGGTGCCATCTTATAAGGTCTTCTAGCAATCGGAACGGTTCCTGGAATGAGGTCTATTACGAACTCAACATCCCTGTCAGGTGGGACACCTGGCAATTCCTCTGGAAAGACATCCGGGAAGTCACGGACTACCGGAACGTCCTCAGGTCTGGCAAAGGGCTGGCGTTAAGAGAATATAATTGTCGCTTGGCTAATCGGGTCAAGACATTGACTATCTTGCCCGAAGGATGAGTGAGTTGAACAGTCCTAGAGAAGCAATCAATTTGGCATGATGAGCTGACATCCAGTCCATACCCAAAATGATATTAATATCTGAAAATTTAAGGGCTATCAACGATGCAAGGAAAACAAGTCTGTCGACTTGGATTTCATTTCCATAACTTACCCTAGAGGTCTGCCATCTAGACCCGGGAGTAGAAATTTCCATAGTGGATGGCATGTCACAGAATGCAACGTTATGCAAACGAGCATAGTTCTCGGATATAAATGAATGAGAGGCTCCTGTATCGAAAAGAACAGATGCCGGGTGGCAGTTAACAAGAAGCATACCGAGAACGACGTTGGGATCCTCTTGAGCTTCTTCGGCAGAGATATAGTTGACATGGCCACGTGAAACGGTGACCGGTTTGGCGTGGAATATTTTCCTGTCGGCTTGCCACGGCCAACAGCTTTAGCAGATTGATTGGGGTTGGTCTGGGGACACTCACGCATATAGTGACCAGATTCCCCACACTTGAAACAAGTCACGGAACTGGTACGTGGAGGAGCATTATTGGTTGGACCCCCATAGGGCTTGGCCGGTGCAGACTGTTGAACAGGGCGAGGCGCCTGGAAAGATGGCCTCGGTGTGAACCTGGGTGGCAGGGCGGTGTTGGGTACCCACACGCGGCGCTTCTGAGGACCAGCACCGGATGAGGAACCCATGTCACGGCCATGCTTGCGTGTTGCGTCATAGTCAGTCTGACCAGTTTCAGCACTGATGGCTTTGTTGACAAGTTTCTGGAAAGATGTGCACTCATGCAGACGGAGGTCGCGGCGAAGCTCAGGACTAAGGCCCTTACGGAACCTTGCTTGCTTCTTGGCATCAGTAGACACTTCCTCAGTTGCATATCGTGCGAGATTACCAAACTCCCTGCTGTAAGCATCCACAGAAAGTCGGCCTTGGGTGAAACTGCAAAATTCCTCACGTTTACGGTCCATGAGACCCTCCGGAATGTGATGTTCACGGAAAGCCTCGCTGAATTCAGCCCAAGTAGTGACATGGCCCGCTGGGCGCATAGCTCCATAATTTTCCCACCATAGGCTGGCGGGGCCTTCAAGATGATATGCAGCAAAGGTGACCTTGTCAACCTCCGCTACCAGCGCAGAACGCAGTTTGTGAGCAATACTGCGAAGCCAGTCATCAGCGTCAAGAGGCTCGACGGAGTGGTGGAACGTGGGTGGATGCAATTTGATAAAATCACTGAGTGACACCACGTTAGTCCTCTGATGGTGTGCTGTGTTCTGTTCAATACGCTCCAACAAACGGTTGGTCTCCCGCTTGTTTCTCTCAGCTTCCATCATAACCTCGGCTAGGGAAGGAGGATGAGGCAGATTTGCATCCCTGACTTCACCACCTTCGGCCTGCTCTTGAGGAGCAGGGTTAGTGCGCGTGTTGACCATCCTAGGTAAACATGACAAAGATTTAGTCAGGATGATAGAATTCCGACATAGGATATAAAATGTAAGGAATAACTCGGAATGCAAGATGATCATCCGTATGACATGGTAGATACAGAAACTGCTTCTTTTATTCCATCGTCATACACACCATACAGGGTTTAGTACAAGACCAAACAAAGTACTATTACGGTGAGAAAAGGATTACATCTCATCGGAGGCATCCCAAGCTCCTATACATTATTTTTCTACACCTCCGGAAAGAGTACAAACTAGGTCATATCCCACGAGTCACGCGGGACGATAGACGACACCGCTAGTGCGAACTAGTGATACTACCACTAACTCAGACCGATCCGTAGTAGTCCTCGTAGAAGTCACCTCCACAGCCTGGAAGCTCAACATGATCATCCGGAAACAGACGATCTTGCGGAGCTTGTGGACCATAGGGGCTAGGATGAGGTCGTGGACCAACAAACGGTGGCCTGCGGGGACTGCGAGGTGGGGTGATGCCTCCTACATCACGCCAACCATCACGTCTGGCAGAGCAGATCTCACAGGATAGAGATCGCGCATATCTGAATATCCAGCTTGCACCGCCGGTGCGAACCGAGTCAAAGTGGCCCAGTGGTCAGCACGGGTATTGAAGAGCTCTAACCTTAAGGCCCGATTTTCACGGTCCTTATCCTCGAGCATCTCAGCAGTGGTGCGAGTCCGTGAATCCTCCTGAGTGGGGTCAGCATAGATAGCCTGGAGATACCCTTGTGCTCCCGGAAGTGATCCTGGCATATACCGGAAATCAGAGTCCCGAAATAGACCAGATCTGACTCGCATAATGGTCATCATAGAGTAGGCGGCGTCCTGCACAGCCATGTCGATAGTAACCCCGAGTCCATAGGAGCAGTGAAGAGGCTCGGTGGATCCAGGATAAGATGGAAATATCCTGACAGTGCAGAGATACTGGCTTTGATTAAAGTCTCGGAATTGCTCTTCGACCGTGTACTCGGGATACCAGCGGTATCCAGCCTCAGTCATTACCCTGACCAACTTAGCAGTATGGCCGGGTACATCTAGGCATCGAGTCAGGCGAACCACTTGATTGAGGTCGCGAGTGGCCATCTGAAAGCACAATCATAATGCAAAGGCATTAGAATTTCTAGCAAAATTTCGGCAGCATAATAGCTGTAAATGCTCAGGAAGGATTTTGAGACATTTGACAAAGGATTTCATACACACTCAACATCATCATATCAAAGTTCTGAATCCATTCTAACAACATAATGTGGTAGTAGAACTGAACTAGGCTTGTATCCATCAAACTTATAAGGTACTACTGATTAGTAACACGTGATCCTGATAGAGAGAACAGATCCTAATTCCTTAACCCCCGGTGGAAGAATGGACTGACTCAGATCAGAATGTCATAAGATAAAGGAGTAAAAGAGCCTTACGTTCCAACCCACAAACAATTCCCCTACATATAACTAAAGAATCTCTAGACTCAACATCGACCAGTTTGGCTTGGAGAACCTACAGGCAGTCCGGCTCTGATGCCAACGCTGTCAGGACCCCGACTCGATGTCACATCGATCTAGCCGATAACACCTCATATCACTTTGCCGCCTCACGCACGGTATCCCCACGGGTGTCGCCTTACCTTTACCCGGGACCGTTTGCGCATTTTGGCTCACGTATATGATAGTGTCGCTAGCATCCATATGATAAAGAGCCCGGGCTGACATGACTAGTCATAAACCCAAAGTGGCACAGACTTACAGGGACAGGCATCCATGACCCAGCTTCGAACGTGTCGGTCATCAGCAAGTGGGTCCGGGCTGTAGCACTGGGCTAGCAGGACTCCGGTAAACCGGGCTGTAGCGGGCTAACAGGACTCCGGTACTCAATGCGTGACATTTCCCCGAAGGGACAGACACAGGAACGAAGAAGGACACATGCCGGCCAGCCTAAATGTTCCAGAGCAGTAGCAAGCTACCATGGCTCAGCGGTAACACTAGGAGACATTTCCCGGTAAGAGAGGCTACTAAGGATAAACAACTAGATAGTCAGATCCCACACATACCAAGCATTTCAATCATACACACAATATGCTCGATATGTGCAAATACAACGAAGCATCACAACATGACTCTACGACACAAGTACTTTATTTAAGGCTCAGGGAGCCATACATAGCATACACACAGATACGGGTCACACAACCCAGCATTCAAGTCATACAGTCATACAAACCAACAGCGGAAGTACATTGTCTGAGTACAGACAACTAGTAAAATAAAAGAGGCTTGGAAAGCCTAGCTATACTACGTGGTCCTTCACAAGCTCAGGGTCACCACCTGGGTCTTTAGCCTACTCGTTGATGTCAACGTCTACATAGAACCCATCAGAAGGGGTTGCAGCGTCTTCTGTAAAAATGTAGATTATAGCAACATGAGTACAAAGGTACTCAGCAAGACTTACATCAGATTCTACATACATGCATATTATCAAGAAGGGTTGGTGGAGTTATTGCAGCAAGCCAGCTTTGACTCTTGGCTAGGTTATCCTACGATACTCCAACTTGAAATGGTTTTGCGCACACGAGTCCACTAGTCACCACTTCAATACACTACCGAGGATCCACCTCCGTCTTCCTACGGAAGAGCCATCCTCGGCACTCACACTTATCTTGAGGCTTTTAGCAGTTTCCATTTACCTGTCTATGAACTGTATAGGCAACCAAGTAGTCCTTTACCGCGGACGCGGCTATTCGAATAGATCATGTTAACCCTGCAGGGGTGTACTTCTTCATACACGCTCTCACCACTTACCGTCGTTTACACGACATGTACTCGGCAACCTTCAAGCGGAAGCCCAACGCGGGTGTTGGCCACGACCTACCTAATCACCTAAGCCTCCAGTCCAGGTTTATCGCCTATCTAGGTTCCATCCGCAGGGAGTCCGGCCGAGGTTTCCCATACGGCCCCGAACGATGTGAACAGGGTTCCCGAGATACCTAACGGGTATTCGGTACACCCGGCCACGTACCTACCGCATCACAGCCCACCCCTACGGTCAGCGCTGTCCACGGCCTCCAGTAGGCTACAAACACCAGAAACTACTTGCAACTCCTGGACGGAGAACTAGGGTGAATAAGAAGCCGAGAGGGTCCATTGGTTTCGGGCCCAATGCATGGTAGTAGCTGATTCTTAAATCACACATACAGATCTCAGTGCTTAAGGTCGGCTTCAATGAAACAACCCACCATGTACTCCTACATGGCCTCTCATCGATACCTTTACCAAATCGTGTTCACCACACCACTCTCATTACCGACATAATCATTTCACTCTAGCCCATCACCCAGATGAACCAGACCTGACACGACTCTAAGCATAGCAGGCATAGCAAGGTAGGAACAACACATACATATGGCTCAATCAACTCCTACACATGCTAGTGGGTTTCATCTAGTTACTGTGGCAATGACAGGTCATGCAGAGGAAATGGGTTCAACTACCGTAGCACACAGCAGTTTGAAACGCGTTGTCTTAATGCAGTAAAGAGAGCAGGAGCGAGAACATGGGTTTGTATCGATATGATCAAATGGTTGGTTGCTTGCCTGATGGTTCGATGCACTGATACGGTTCTTCGTTAGGGTAATCACGGTACTCCTCGGAGGCAGAACCTGTCGCAAGGAACACCGATACACAACCATCACCAAACAATGTGCAACAATATGATGCATGTATGAAACATGGCAATATGAGTGTGTTGGGCTAATGCAACTAAAACCAGAAGGGTTTGAACAAATTTGAATCAAAGATTCAAATTTCAAACTCAAACATGGCCTTTTAAAGTGCTTTTCCTTTTTCTGCTTAAAACATCAATTTAACTTGTTTGATCATGCATGAAAATAGTACAGATGGATAGATTGGATTTTTCTGATCATTTTTCATATATAATTTGTCTAATTTGGAGTTACAAAATAAAAGTTATGAATTTTTGAAGTTTAAATAATATTCTGGAATTTCCTGATTTAAATTAAATCCAGAAATACAATTATTGCGCCAGCATGACGTCAGCATGATGTCAGTGGTCAACTGCGGCTGGCTGAAAGTCAAACCTGACGTGTGGGGCCCACACGTCAGTGACAGGGGGGGTTAAACAAGGTTAATTTAATCCTAATTACTAATTAGTGGCGCTGGGGCCCACTGGTCAGTGGCAGGGGGTTAACTAACAGTGGTTAGCGCTAATCCTAATTAGCTACAGGGCTGGGCCCACCTGTCAGGGACTCAGGGGGGTCCTGCCGTGGTCAAAGTGGGTCAAACCCACCGGCGACATGACGCCGGCGAGGCCCGAGACGGCGGCGCGATGCGGAATCGCGCTATAGGGCACGGGCGAGGCCGTGCTTGGGCTCGTTGGAGAGCCCTTGCTCCCGCGCATCGAATGGTGGTGGTGGCCGTGCCGGAGGTGGCCGGAATCGACGGCGGCGAGCTCGGCTGCGGCCGCCGGGATTCGGTCGTGCACGGGAACGGTGCTGCTGCTCGCAAGCGAGGGAGCTGAGGCGCTGGAGGGGTGCTACGGGTCCTTACGGACTTGTTGGACTCGCCGGGGTGACCAAATGGTCACCGGAGCTGCGTCGACGGCGAGCTCCGCAACGGCAGAGGTTCGGCCGTGGTGGGGAGGAGGCTACGGTGAGGGAACGAGGGGGAGGAGAGGCGGAAACGGTGGCGTAGCTCACCGCGGTTGCAGTGGGCGTCGAAGCGGGCTCGGGGACGCGCTGGAGACGGCGAATCGACGGCGACGGTGGTCGGAGCCCGAGGAGGGGAACGGCGACGTGGCGGCGATGCAGGGCTTCCGGAGGCCCGTGGAGGGGTGGGGAGGAAGAGGGGGTCGAGGCGGAGCTCCTGAGCTAGTCGGGGGAGCGAGGGGTGTCCGGGGACGGCTGCTATGGCGAACGGCGGCGACGGTGGTGTTCGGCCGTGTGAGAGAGAGAGCGAGGGAGAGGAGGGAGGAACTGAGGGAGAGTGAGAGAGGGCAGGGGGGAGAGGCGTGGCGTCGTCCGGGGCATCGAGCGAGGAGGGGAGGGCAGGCAGGCAGGGAGAGAGGTGGTGTGGCGCGGTGGCGCGCGCGCGCGCCGGCCGCACTCCCCTCCCTCTGTCGAGGACGAAGACGACAGAGGAGGGAGGTGGGCTGGGCCGCCTGCTGGCTGGGCCGGCCAGCTGGCTGGGCCGCACAGTGGAGGAGCCCAGGTAAGTTTCTCCCTTTTATTTATTTTCTGTTTTCTAATTTCTGACATTTGTTTTGATTTAAAAAAAATATTAAATCATTTTATTAACTTATGCCAATTTTTGCAGGAGCTAGATATATTATTCCAGAGCTCCTTTATAAATGGCATAATATTTGGACATATATTAATATATATAATTAATATATTTCCAATGCAAATATTTATGCATTAATTCCAAAAGCCCAAAATAAATACCTATGAGCTCTTAAAAATATTGGTTTGATTTTTATCTCTGTCCAATATTTTCAGAGAGTCACATGAGCATTTTCTTGGACCCTTTTGGAGAAATTTTTATTTGGATCATTTTCAAAATGATTCTGAGGGTTTCACAGATCCCCATTTCAAGTTTCTGATGAAAGAGTAAACATGATGCAACACTCTAATGCATGACTAGCTAGGGTGTGACACCGGTGCCCTCCTCCTGAGGGGTAAGGGGCTGCAGCATTGGGGCAGCCATCTGCCGCGGTGACCTGTACCTCCTGCGACCAATGGTTAGCATAAGCTTGCTCCTGAGGAATTAGTGGTACCAGATAGTTGCTGCCACCGGCGCGGTCGTCAAGGCCCTCTTGGGGTTCCTGAAAGGGCTCAGCTTCTTGTGTCTCCTCGCCCCAACCTGTCGCAAGGAACGAGCCATGGTCTTCTTCCAGTACGCACTCTCGATCTACCATGTGGGGCACATGAGCTTCTGGGGCCACCGCCCCGCGGGTCTCGCCATAGTGCCCCACATGCCACGCAGTCCGGCCTGGAGCGTTGTCTTGAGGGTGGTGGCGTGGTGGTCCTCCGAGGCCGAAGGTCGCGGCGTGCATTCCTTCGCCGGCCGGAGATGGGGTCGGCGCGATTGGTCGCCTGGTGGTGCCGGCCGAGTTGGCGTTGAGTAGGCCCTGGAGCCCACCTGGCATTGCGTGGGCGCGTATGGGGACGCCATACGGCCCACTCTGGATCTGGGGTGGCAGCTGTACGCAGAAAGGAGGTGCTCCCGAGGCGGCGGCGTCCAGGAGCTCGGCCACTCACTCTAACAACACGTCGTGGCCACCCTCCAGCAGTCGGCACCTTAGCAGCTCTCGGGCCACCGTGAGCGCGGCCCTGGAGTTCGCCTGCTCCCGTCGGGTGTGCGGCGCTGTAGCCACGGTGTCGCTTGAGGCTCTTGCTGCTGACCGCACCTGCCATGGTGTGAGGGTAGGCGGCATTTGGCCGCGTCGCCCGCACACCGCAGCGCCCTGCGGAGCGCGAGCTGCCTGGGGCGCAATGTTGAGGTTGCCCTGGGCCGGCGGCACGGCGTGGGCGGGCCATGCCGCCCAGTGGTCGGTGTTGGCAGTCGGGTCGCTTGACATCAGGACGGCGAGGCAACGGAACACGAGGCGGCGGAAGAAGGATTCCGACGCACCCCCTACCTGGCGCGCCAAATGTCGGATTTTGGGTTCCGGCAGACCCTTGAGGTTTGAACTCTGGGGTGCGCACGAAGATCTTTCCCCTACCAACTCACGTTTGGATGGCTCGCAAGGAATCTAAGCTAGAAGGAAGAACACACAAGGGACACGAGGTTTATACTGGTTCAGGCCACCATTGTGGTGTAATACCCTACTCCAGTGTGTAGTGTGGTGGATTGCCTCAGGGGCTAATGATGAACAATACAAAGGGAGAACAGCCTCGCGAGGGGCTGTTCTTGAGCTGGTACGATGAACTGCCTGGGTGAGTTCAATCGCTTCTCTCTCTCTCTCTCTCTCTCTCTCTCTCTCTGGTTGATTCGTCTCCCCGGTACCTCTACTCTGTGGTGGCTAGTCCTATTTGTAGAGGGAGGCACTGGGCCTCTTCCCAAATAATGAGTGGGAAGGGCGCCAACAATTGGCCATTTTGAAGGGGAACATCTAGTACACTTATCCTGACTAAAGTTGGTCTTCGGCTGCCAAAGGCTCTGACGATGACGCCGTCCTGGGCTCCACGATGACCTCCATCCTGCCGTTCTGCTGGTCTTGGTCTCGTTGCACCGAAATGGTAACCTTTGCATGATGCCTTGGTCTGTGCTTGCCCCCTTTGCACCGAAGGGGAAACAAGGACACTGCGCAGGCCGGCGCCCGCCTGGCGCCCGCCTGGTCTCGATCGTCATGGCTTGCATCACGGGCTCCTCGCAAGGTGCCCTTGCCTTGATCTCTCTGCCTCCTCGCGAGCCTGCCTGATGAGGCTGCTGCTGAGGAAGCTTCTTGTCGTCCGCCCCGCGAGGCTTGGCTCCTCGCGAGGGTCTTGAGCTTGAGCTGATGAAGCTGGGTTTCACTGGGCCCCCACTTGAGCCACGTCGCAGGCCGCAGGCAGGCAAGTTTGGGGACCCCCGTTCCCAGAATGCTGACAAAATTACTGTCGAGCAATTGATAGAAAAGCGCATAATTATGAGATTATCTAGGCATGATCATGTATATAGGCATCACGTCCGTGACAAGTAGATCGAAATGATTCTGCATCTACTACTATTACTCCACACATCGACCGACTCATGCCTGCATCTAGAGTATTAAGTTCATGAAGAACAGAGTAACGCTTTAAGAAAGATGACATGATGTAGAGGGATAAACTCATGCAATATGATATAAACCCCATCTTTTTATCCTCGATGGGAATACGTGCCTTGCTGCCCCTGCTGTCACTGGGAAAGGACACCGCAAGATTAAACCCAAAGCTAAGCACTTCTCCCATTGCAAGAAAGATCAATCTAGTAGGCCAAACCAAACTGATAATTTGAAGAGACTTGCAAAGATAACTTAATCACACATAAAAGAATTCAGAGGAGATTCAAATATTTCTCATAGATAAACTTGATCATAAACCCACAATTCATCGTGTCTCGACAAACACACCGCAAAAAGAGTTACATTGAATAGATCTCCAAGAAGATCGAGGAAAACTTTGTATTGAGATTCAGAGAGAGAGAAGAAGCCATCTAGCTAATAACTATGGACCCGAAGGTCTGTGGCAAACTACTCACAACTCATCGGAAGAGCCTTAGGGATGATGTAGAGGCCCTCCATGGTCGATTCCCCCTCCGGCGGAGCACCGGCGAAGGCTCCAAGATGGGATCTCGCGGATACAGAAGGTTGGGGCGGTGGAAATAGGTTTTTGTGGTGCTCCTAGATGTTTTCAGAGTACGTGGGTATATATAGGAGGAAGAAGTAGGTCGGTGGACGCTCGAGGGGCCCACGAGGGTGGGGGGCGTGCCCACCCCTAGGGGGCGCGCTGGGCTCCCTCGTGGCTTCCTCCTCTGTTGCTTGACGTCCACTCCAAGTCCCCTGGATCACGTTTGTTCCAAAAAGATCGCTCCTGAAGGTTTCATCCCGTTTGGACTCCGTTTGACATTCCTTTTCTTCGAAACACTGAAATAGGCAAAAAACAGCAATTCGGGCTGGGCCTCCGGTTAGTAGGTTAGTCCCAAAAATGATATAAAAGTGTAAAGTAAAGCCCATAAACATCCAAAACGGGTAATATAATAGCATGGAACAATCTAAAATTATAGATACGTTGGAGACGTATCAAGCATCCCCAAGCTTAATTCCCGCGCGTCCTCGACACTACAAAAAAAAGACACATCCGTGACATTTTGGGCCGAACAAAAAAAATTCTGTCATACTTATGACACTTCTATGACAATAATTGTGAAAAACCCGGTATCATCATAGATGTGGTGGGCTCCTACTTCTATGACAAAAAATCATGACAAAAAATGGGCTTTTCGTCCTGGGCGGGCCGGAGACGCAGCTGCATGACATTCTTTGGGCTGTCCATGACGGAAAAAACATGGTAGAAGCAAGGGCGAGGAAAAGTTCGGCGAGTTCCCGGTTACGGTGGGTGGTCGGGGGCCGAGCGATGCGCGTTTCTCTCGTACACATACGCGCGTGTGTGCGAGGTGTTGGCTCTAACTGAACCCCAGCAAGGCGTTGGGCTCTAACTGAACCCGAGCGATTGCACTGCAGGCTACGCGTTACTGAATCCGAGCTATCGATCGATGGTTGTTAACTGAACTCGATCGAGCGATTCCTTCACTACTGCTGCTAACTGAAGCCGATCGATGATGCCTCTGGATGAACAGTGAGCGTTGCGGGGGGGGGGGGGGGGGTGGATGAATAGTGAGTGGTGGGGGTGGATGAACAGGACCCCGTGGCATTGCCTCTGCATGAACAGGACCCCGATCGATCGAGCCGGTTGGGGCTGGATGAACAGGACCTCGTGGAGGGTTGGATGAACAGGACGACCCCGTGGAGGGCTAGATGAACAGTAGATGGTGGAGGGGTGGATGAACAGTAGCCTGTGGAGGGGTGGTTGAACAGGAGCCCATGGAGAGGGGTGGTTGAACAGTAGCCGGTGGAGTAGCGTGCGGTGGAGGTTGGATGAACAGTCGCAGGTGGAGGCTGGAGGAGGTCAACGGTGGATGAACAGTAGCCCGTGGAGGCTGGAGGAGGTCGACGGTGGAGATGAACAGTATCCCGTGGAGTCCCGTTTTGCGGTACGCCACACCCCTCCCGATGAACAGGACCCCCGTTTCGATCGTAGCGCTCCAACACAAGTCCGTTTCGTCTGTTTTGCGGTACGCCACACCCCTCCCGATCAACGGGACCCCGTTTCGACCGTAGGAGGTCCAACACAAGTCCGTTTCCTCCGTTTTGCGGTATGATAGACCCCTCCTGATAAACAGGATCCCATTTCGAATGTGGCCGGTCGAACACAAGGCCGTTTCCTCCGTTCTGTGGTACGCTAGGCCTCATTTCCATCGCCTATTCCATCCAAGCCCTCCCGATGAACACGACTACGCATTCCGTTCCGACCCAGCTGGTTGGCTGCCCATGAACACGGCGAGGATGCTGTTTCTCCGTTCCGACCCAACCATGTACACGAGCCCCTAGCCGTACGTATGTGCGAGTAGGCGTTCGAGACCCCGCCCGTATGTACGTACGTGGCCGTATTTTCTTTCTTGCACACTGGCCGCTGTACGTACGTGTACATGCTACGTGCGCGCCTCCACTACTACTCGTGCGCGCCTCTACATCCACCAGTATGTACGTACACGTTCGCGACCAGAATGACAACGCTACGTATGCTTCGACCAGGTGGGTCCCGACTGTCAGGCACTTCCTTGCGTGCGAAGATGTAGCTGGTGGGTCCCAGCAGTCAGGGCGTGAATCGTTTTTTTGTTGCCCGGCACACTTCCTTGCGTGCGAAGATGTAGCTGGTGGGTCCCAGCAGTCAGGGGGCGAATCATTTTTTTTCACAAAATACGGTGGCCCATCCGATGGGTCCCTGCTGTCAGGTGGAGGAATAATTATTTTGCGCGTAATAAGGAGGCACTTCCTTGCGGCCGCCATGGACCCACCTGTCAGCCTCTCCATGTACAGTACTCCGATGGAAGTCGTTCCTTGACCACGTTGACCACGCTGCACGGAGAGCACCAGGGCGGTGGTCGATGGCGAGGCCTAGGAAGGGGACGACGCAGAGCCGGGGAAGATGTGGCAGTGGAAGCCCGTGCGGAGTGGAGTACGAGGGTTCACTGGTTCGGCTGCGGTGTGAGGCTGCCGTAGCCGCAGAATAACAGGGGGTGTGGGTGAGTAGAGGGATGGCCTGACCAGTGGTGGGAGTAGTAGGGGCTGGCGAGGCCTCCACGGCATCACAGCCGGCCATGGGAGGCAGGAGCACGCGACACGACCGGTGCTGGTTAGGGCGGCTGGAGCAAGAAGACCAGAGGTTGAAGAAGCATTACGGCCGTTGGATGAACATCGTACGGTAACAGGAGCTAGAATCGTTCATATTGACTAAGTTGACAAAGCCCTCCGTCCCCGTCAACTTGGTAGGCCCACAAGTCAGCCTCCCACTATGCTGGGTTCCAGCTGGCAGGGGGATTATTCATTTTTTTGTGTATAATAAGGAGGCACTTCCTTGCATGCGAAGATAGCTGGTGGGTCCGACCTGTCAGCGGGGGCACGTTTTTTTCGCGAAATACAGAGGCCCTTCCGGTGGGTCCCAGATGTCAGGTGGAGGAATCATTATTTTGGGCGTAATAAGGACGCATTTCCTTGTGTGCGGCCGTGGACCCAGCTGTCAGCCTCTCCACACACAATCTACTTCCGATGGTGTCGTTCGTTGACCACGTTGATCACGTCGTGCCGAGCGCATCCAAGGTGGTGGACGACGGTGAGGCCCCGGACAGCAACGAGCCAGAGATGGGAAGACGTGGGAGTAGAGTCACAGATGGAGAGGTGTATGAGGGTTAACTGGTTCTAGTGCGGTGTGGTTCGGCAGTCGGTGGAGAAGAACAGGAGGTGTGGAGGGATGGAGGGATAGCCTGGCCAACGGTGGAGTAGCGTTTCATAGCGAAGCATGCTAAGCAGAGCTGCTAGCAGCTGGAGGCGGGAGGTGGTCCCGGCGGTGCTGGAGGAAGAAGAGGAGAGATTGAAGATGGATGCCGGTCGTTGGATGTGAATCCAACGGCTAACATGTCAGAATCATTTGTTGACTAAATTGACAACGACTTGCGTTGGCTTCGACCTATTGGCCCACATTTCAGCCTCCAAAAATGTGGCACGTATTCAACCCATTTTTTCAGAATTTACAGTCTTTTTTTGCGCGGTAGAATTTACAGTCAATTTGATCTTTTTTTCGAATTACAGTCCATTAGCTGGGCTGGGTGAACAAATAATGTAGCATCCATGCGGCCCATTTATTTTATTTCCTAAAAAATTACAGGCCATTTGCACTTTCTCGAAATACACGATTTTGCTGGGCTGATTCTAATTATAATGTTGGGTTGGGCCAGCAATGTTATCAAAAAATAAAAAAGGGCTGAGCATTTTGTTATAAATATATTTAAATAATAAGTGATATTATTACATTCGTCCTTAAATCTTACCAAGCTTTTGTACACAATCACTAGGATTTTCGTGCCAAAACAATCCAGGATTTTATTGTTAAGAAATTATTTTTATAAGTTAATAAGATGTGGGATATTGTTTTCTTACATATGTAAGTATCTGTTAAATATATGATGACAATAAAAATAATATATAATAACATATGAAATAATTTAAATATATATAATATAGTTAGAAGGGAAACATAAGTTGGACCTGGCGTTCCTATTCTTATATAGAAAAATAGAACAGACCTCTGCGTTTTCTTCAAAAAATACATAAATTGGGCTGCCGATGTTTCAGGAAAAATAAAACCTCGGATGGGAGGTCCATAGGCCGGTCGATACATGACGGCCCTCAAGAAAATACAAACAGGCCTATGGACCTCCCATCTGAGGTCGTGGGCCGAGCATGTTAAAAATGAAAGCCTAGACGGGGCAGCCCAAAACCCAGCTAATACTTGCTGCCCCAGTAATAATAAATGATACCTGACAGCTCCCCGGCTTCATTGTGAATTTATCTCCTATAGTAACTACGTTGAAGCACCTAAAAATGTAACTATGTTGACAAACCCGTGGGCCCCAATGTCAGTATAGCATTAGGAGGAAGTATTTTTTCAATGAGGCACTTGCTTGCGTACGGCCATAGACCTGGTGGGTCCCGACTGTCCGCCTCTCCATGTACAGTCCTCTCCAGATTCCTCTCGTTTGTTCAGCATGTTCACAACGGCAGACAGCGGCGTCGCGGCGAGCGCACAAAGGCGCAGGAGGGGATCCGACCACCTGAGGAAGTGCCTTATTATTAACGAAACTACTGAACTAGCCTAGTGGCCAAGTGACACTACCCGACAGTTGTTCCGCCCGGGTTCGATTCCACCTGTGCAGGGAAAATATCTCCAAATTTTTTGCCTCTGCCTTTATTGACATGTGGGTCCCCATTGTCATCTACGCACACCACGTCCAACACTTGCCAAAACTTCATCCCTCGTTTTCTCTGTGTTTCGCACACTCGACATTGTGTGGGCATTTTGACTGTGCATCATATGAAGATGTGCTATGCATGAATGTTGATCAGCATGATGTTAACTGGCCGGTAGTTCCATTTTCGACCATGAATAAAACTTCCAACATGATGTTAACCCTGTTTGAAAAGGCCATGTTAATATAAATGCTCTGCCTCTGAAAGTTGCAGTTTCTTATCTGAAACTGAAACTTGCAGTTTCTTAGCTGAGAATCACATTGTCTACACTTTTATACTCCTATGAAACTACATTTTTAAGTGCTAAAAATAGATCTCTAGAATTCATAAAATACTTCATATGCTCAATACTGCAAATCTGAAATTCAAAAGACATTCATATCTGAAAGTACTCTCAAAATACACAACACAAAACACAATTCACAACCTGCAAATACTGACAACCCTAAGCTCCTCCTGACAATTCACAACCTGCCCGACTATTGGGCTGGGGGGGGGGCAGTCCCCTCCTATTCCTCGGTGGCAGACATCCGCCCCATGAGACGATGGGAACGGCGAGGGAGGGGATGGCGGGGAAGCGTCGTCGGGCCAACTGCTTTTCTCCTCTTGCAGTTGGGTTCGGTCGATGAAGACTCCACTAGCTCGCTCTGGTAGGACACCCTCACAAACGGCACCCTGTAGATGCTCGATCCTTCAATCTCTGGTGGATGCTCCATCTGGGATTGATACTCCCACCACCGCTCCCTCACAATCGGATTCGGTGAATATATTTGCTCCATGGCCCAGAGGAGCAGCTCTATGTACTCCCGCGAGACTCCCTCCGGGAGTATCGCCGCATTTTCGCTCTGTTGCAGATATTTGGCCATGGATGTCGCCGTCGCTGCTAGTTGGTCCTTGTTGTCAAACCAAGACTGTATCTCCAACATCCTAGCTAGCTTCACAGGGTCGCCATCGGCGATCCTCATGTATCGGTTGTACTCCTCCATCGATCTACTTCTCCACAACACCTTCACTCGCTGGCAGTGGTTTTTGAATGGAAGAGGAGAGGAGCAGCGCCGGTTTTGGATTAGAACGGGAGAGGAGCGACGCTGGTTTTGGACTGGGACAGGAGAGGAGGGGTGGTGGTTTTGAAATGGAAGAGGAGAGGAGCGGCGGTGGATTTAGATTGAAACAGGAGAGGAGCGGCGGTGGTTTAAGAGGAGAAGAGCGGAAGAGCGGCGCTGGTCTTGGAAGTATTTTTTTGTTGTTTTGCGTATTTTGGGTCAAAGTTTGACCATGTACTGTATTTGACAAGCAAAATGTGAATGCATGTCACCAAAAATTGTATCGTTTGGTTCGTATCTGAATGTACTTTCAAATTATATTATTTTTGCAACGTATAACATATATTTTATGTGCGAAAATCATGGTCAATTATGACCCAGAATAAAAGGGAGACTAGTTAATGTGGGGTCGCTTTCTTAATTGAAGGGTAAATTGATTTTGATTTTGATCCAGTCGCAGCGCGCCGGCCCTCTCGTCCAATCCTAAATCGCTGCCGCACGCTCCTCTCCCTCTTCACCATTGCAAAACCACCTCCTCTCCTCTCCATCATCTCCATTGCAAAACCACCGTCTCGCCTCTCCCTCTTCTGATCTTCTCCATTGCAAAACCACCTCCTCTCCTCTCCATCATCTCCATTCCAAAACTACTGTCTCACCTCTCCCTCTTCTCTATTGCAAGACCATCGTCTCTCCTCCCATCTTCCAAAGCTAGCACCGGACCACTCAGAAGGACATCTATGGAGAGGATGCAGCAGCGAATCAGGCAGATCGCCGGCGGCGACCAGGCAAAGTTAGCCAGGTTGAAGGAGATCCTTACTTGGTTTGACAATGAGTGGGAGATTCCAAGGACGGTGCGGGCCATGTGATAATGTATGCGAAAGAGCGAGACGGCGGTGATGAGGGCCACGATGTACATGTACTCCTCGGCGGCAGTCACACCGCGGTCCTCCGTGTTCATCAAGTATCTCCTCTGGGCAATGGAGCAGACAGATTCGCCCGAGGCGACAGTCAGGCGGAAATGGTGGGCGTACAGGTCGAAGGTCGAGCACCCAGAGGATAACGAATCGATCAAGTATGGTGTGTCGTTCGTGAGGGTGCAGAGCCAGCCGGAGCCACAGGAGTATTCACTCTCCCACCGCAAGAGGAGGCCGGATGGCGCGACATTGCTTCCCCGCCGTTCTCCATGGTTCCCTCGACGCTCGCCTCGTTTCAACGGTGGCAGTAGGGTTTAAGGTAAGCTTCGCACTAACCTAGTCTTCCACCTGCTCATGCTTACAATCAGTGTGACAGCTAATGAAAATCATGCTTACAATCAGTCTCCGAGTACTACGCCAGTCACCCTAAAATAGCTCTGGACCTTTGGGTCAAAGTTGTGACACAATGTACAAATAAAGAAAATGGATTGGTGCTTCTTTCAGAAAAGAGTACTCCCTAGAAAACTGCCAATATAAGCTACTAGTATTTGGTTAGAGGATTTGCTGCTGAGAAAGATCCATCCACAGAGAGCGCCACACATCCCGCTGGTGGTGGTGGATGCAATGCGTGCATGCAGCATGATTGGTGTCGGTAATTTTTACTTGGCACACCTCGCACTCTTCATATATGCCGGTTCCATACGTACATTTGTGCAGTTCCACCAAAATGCAGCTGAATAACCTTGTTTGCATAGATAATGAAAAAGCGTGATTACATTATAGTGGCACTAGTTGATGAAACACACAAAATAAATAGAAGAAACTATTGCGGTACTATCATAGTATGCCATGCTGCGAGGGCGAGATGGGCCATGTGACGCCTCATACGCTACGCCTCATACTGGAATTCGTCCCAAGTCTCCCAGATACACATTCTGCTAGTGATGAACATCAGTGTACGGCCATAGTACAAGGAGGCGCCTTGAGACATTCAAATCTCTATTTTTGTACAGATAAACTAAAATTAAGCACCCCAGTTTGCAGAAACGGTTAAACATTAACAATGGGACTAGTTGATGAAACATACATTAACAAAGAGAAGCGCTTTCTTTATCTACATTGGAAATGAAATGATAGAGAGGACACTCGCTCTATTTTAACTCTATTATTACTTCATTTTATCAGTGACACTAGGGTCGAGCAGGTGGCAAACGAGGTGTACCGTGCTTAGCCAGGGTGGAGGCCGGGGGTGCTTAGACTGGGATGCTGAAGCCTGCTCTTTCAGTCACCAACATGGATGATTCAATTCATGGGACCTTTTGGTGCAGTTCACCTAAAATGAAGCAATGTCTCGTGAGCTAGCAGCTTCTTCTTCAAAAAAATTTAAGAAAAGGGCTCCAGCCCTGGTTCCATTTCCATCAGAAAACGAAACCCACAGAGCTTCTTCTTCATTAGTTGCAATAAAATTGAGCAACATCAAGGTTGGTTGTGAAGCTCCTGGAATGTTCAACTATAATTTGGATATCATTTGTGCAGTTCAACTAAGATCGAGCGTGAAATGTATATCTCTGTTTGCACAAAAAAGGTGGAAAGGAGGGTGACTAACAAGTGATGAAACATGCATCAAATGAAAAGAAGCATGTTCCTTATCTGAATGGAAACCCTACAAGGACAGTAGAAATTTCTAAAGTAGTGGCATTGCTAGATATTAGTGTGGGCATTAGGATTAACTATGACAACCGTTAAATACGACATTACTTTGGGCATGGGAGAGTAGGCGGACCAGGACAGTTGCATTTCTAACGAAAAGAACCAACTTATCTTAATGGGAAATTTAGCAGGACATGTAAAAAAGTGCCATTGATTCGTATTATTGGAGGCATTACATTGAAAACAACATTGGTTTAACGTGTCCTTACTTTTAACAGTGCGATTGCTACATTTTACCAGTGGCATTACATATATAAGAGTGGCTCGGGGCAACAAACATCAGAATAGGATATCTGGGTTAGTCCCATTTTTGTTCGGTATAGCCACCTTAGGCCCTCCACTATGTAGGCCAAAGCCGATGCCAAATTCACTTTTTGAACATTTGGCACCGGTGCCCTACATAGCCCAGCCGATGCCAAATAAAAATTTCAGGGCATCGATTCCTCTACTTGCTCCGACGCCACATTTCTTGAGGCAATAAACTAAGCAGCCACTGTACTTTTGCATGCGAGGCACCACCGGCGACACACTGCTTTGAGCTAATATATTACTAGTTTATATGTAGGTGGGCCAGAGGTGGATGGATGCCAAATCCTTCACGTTCTGGTGCTGGCTAAACTTTTTTCATTTGGCATCGAAGTGTATGAGGCAAACTTTTTAAATTTCTAGCACCGAACACACAGTGGAGGGCCTTATACTGTGTGAGGCTAGCAAATCTAGTGCTGGACTTACTCTGTTGACTTGTCCCCCAATCCCCACTTTCTTTCCTTTTTCAACCAATAGATCGGGTTTATATTGAGTTTGTACTGCGTTTCCCTTTATTTCCCTATTAGACCTAGAGACCAGTTGGATGGCCAGTCTCTACTGCTTTTCGCCACCATTATTTCCTCTTTCGACCAAGTCCAAGATTTAGGTAACAAATCCTCCCCCACCCCCACCCCCTTTCTTCCTTGCTTGAACCAAGTAGTACTAGATTCGAGTGCATGAACCAGTTTTACCTCTTAAACGTAAAACATTAGGTGGTTTTCGAACAGCCGATTGATCCTATCTACGAGGGGGCCTGAGAAATAGTAAAAGATACAAATGCAGCGACGTCAGGAGCTCAAGAAGTAGAGCAAGGCCAGTTTTGAAGGAAGTTATACCTGATGGTCGCTGGGATGTCGCTAGGTGGGCGGCGGGAGGCCGGATCTGCCCACACTATGACAACGAGGAAGAAGGGGTCGGAGGCCCTCCCTCGCTAGTGGTGCTTGGGAGAGAAAGACAAGGCAGGCTGATTGGGACGCGCTAGCAGTGGGTAAGAGCCATCGCCGAGGACGACCGCATGAACGTTTCACCTTCTCACCTTCCTCGGCGGAGAGGATCCGGCTGGATTTGTGACCAGCGGTGAGTAGAGAGAGAGAGTGTGTGGCCACCGCTGTCATGTTTAGATCTGGAGAGGATGAGACAGTGTGAAGAGAGCAACACTAGCAAGCAAGTGCGGAGGCTCCTGCCTATATAGTGGAGTACTAGTTTTCTTTTGTCTACCAGAGCCGGCTTGACCTCATCAATGACTGTCGAGAAGTCTTCATGCACGTGGCCCGGAGGCGCAGTTGTCGTCATTTTGATCTGAAGCGCCGAATTATAACATATAACATGAAAAATGCCACATGACAAGAAATCACAACCTCACTGCCCAAAGGAGACAACATGAATCCCGACGGACAAACTAGACGAGGAACAAAGCTCAAATTAAAGATAAACTCATAGAAAAGGGGTCCATTTATGATGTCCTAATTAACATAGTCGGCTTGACCTAGATGGCAGTCGAGTAGTCTTCGTGCATGTGCCCCCAATGACTAGCCCAACTCAGTTGTCGTTGTTTAACCCTCGCAGTGATCCGAAGCACATGACACCTAATTTTTCGAGATGAAAAGAAACCTTTTTTAGATTTCTCAGCACAACTACAACCATGTACACACAGCCTGCACGATATGTAGACGATAGCCAATCCAGGCGTGTCCGCTGGAGTCTGATCACATGCATGGACGAACTGATCTTCCGTGTCTTGCAGGGATCGTCCAAGCACCAACGTAGTACAACACTTCTCTAGTACTATCGCTCTTATCCCTCTTCTATTAAGTCACCCGACTTGCGGAGCCGGGGAGTGTGCCTATGGTCGGTTCTCAATTGCGGTCCCACATGTGTGTGCAAATGCAATATGACACGCGTTCCATTCGAAGAGCAGCGTGCCAGACCGACCGACCGCCTGGGGTGTGACGCGAACGTGACGGGCGTGTTGTATACTCTGTACATGTGTACCACCGTTTTCTAGAGGCTTTGCTCCATGGCGCAAGCCATGGATACAAAATTAGTATACTGTACTATTTAAAAGTTGAGGGCGGGGCTTTTCCTACGCGGCAGGCGGGGCAGTTCCGCCTAGTCGGTTCGACGGAGACATGAGAAGATGATGGAGTAGGCTGCTGCAAACGTAGGGTTGTGTGATTTGACAGCGAGTTACTATTGGACAAGTGGGACCCCGTGACTTGACTTCCCATTATCATTTTAACTGCGGCGCTACGACCGGCGTGAGTCTCCCGATTCCTGACCACCTCCATACAGGTGCCTCTCCCAATGCTCCACCATGTAGTAGAGGTTGGCTCTTGCATGAGAGACCACTTCTCCACTTTTTCCTTGCCTCTCTTTCTTCCACACATGCAAAAAGGCCATGTAAAGCGCACTATTGTACTTACTTGCTCCTACAGGTGCTAAGCTTGCCACATAGGCATAAAGTCTGATGTGGCAAGTTAATCAAGAAGAGAGAGACTAGTTTGGTGACCCAAGGAAGAAACGGTGCTAAGCGTGTGTACCTAGGTGAAAAGATAATTTTGAGTCTATAGCTAATTAAATGAAGCAAACTTAGCAACAAAAAACTAATAAGCACACCATTTCATTGGAAGAGGTCACTCCTTGGCAAATGCAATAAATACTACTCCCTCTGTCCCATAATATAAGAACGTTTTTGAAGGAAATATGCCCTAGAGGCACTAATAAAGTTATTATTTATTTCCTCATATCATGATAAATGTTTATTATTCATGCTAGAATTGTATTAACCAGAAACATGATACATGTGTGAATACATAGACAAACATAACATCACTAGTATGCCTCTACTTGACTAGCTCATTAATCAAAGATGGTTATGTTTCCTAACCATAGACATGTGTTGTCATTTGATTAATGGGATTACATAATTAGGAGAATGATGTGATTGACATGACCCATTCCGTTAGCCTAGCACTTGATCGTTTAGTATATTGCTATTGCTTTCTTCCTGACTTATACATGTTCCTGTAACTATGAGATTATGCAACTCCCGTTTACCGGAGGAACACTTTGGGTGCTACCAAACGTCACAACGTAACTGGGTGATTATAAAGGAGTACTACAGGTGTCTCCGAAGGTACATGTTGGGTTGGAATATTTCGAGATTAGGTTTTGTCAGTCCGATTATCGAAGAGGTATCTCTGGGCCCTCTCGGTAATGCACATCACTATAAGCCTTGCAAGCAATGTAGCTAATGAGTTAGTTACAAAATGATGCTTTACGTAATGAGTAAAGAGACTTGCTGGTAACGAGATTGAACTAGGTATTGGATACCGACGATCGAATCTCAGGCAAGTAACATACCGTTGACAAAGGGAACAACGTATGTTGTTATGCGGTTTGACAGATAAAGATCTTCGTAGAATATGTAGGAGCCAATATGGGCATCCAGGTTCCGCTATTGGTTATTGACCGAGAATAGTTCTAGGTCATGTCTACATAGTTCTCGAACCCGTAGGGTCCGCACACTTAACGTTACGATGACAGTTTTATTATGAGTTTATAAGTTTTGATGTAC
The DNA here is from genome assembly GCF_018294505.1 of Triticum aestivum. NCBI lineage: Eukaryota > Viridiplantae > Streptophyta > Magnoliopsida > Poales > Poaceae > Triticum > Triticum aestivum. The sequence continues at coordinate 261,489,369 of NC_057807.1, forward strand.
CGAAGTTTGTTTGGAGTCCCGAATGTGATCACGGACATGACGAGGAGTCTCGAAATGGTCGAGACATAAAGATTGATATATTGGACGACTATATTCGAACACCGGAAGTGTTCCGGGTGTTTTCGGAGAAAACCGGAGTGTCGGAGGGTTACTAGAAACCCCCCGGGAGAAGTAATGGGCCTTATGGGCCTTAGTGGAGAGAGAGAGGGACAGCCAGCATGGGCCGCGCGCCCCCTCCCCCTCTGATCCGAATTGGACTAGGAGAGGGGGGGGGGCAGCGCCCCCCTCTTTCCCTCTCCCTCTCCCCCTTCCTTTCCCCCTCCTAGTAGGAGTAGGAAAGAGGGAGTCCTACTCCTACTAGGAGGAGGACTCCTCCTCCTTGGCGCGCCCACAAGGGCCGGCCGGCCTCCCCCCTTGCTCCTTTATATACGCGGGCAGTGGGCACCCTAGGACACACAAGTTGATCTTCAAAATCGTTCCTTAGCCGTGTGCGGTGCCCCCGCCCACCATATTCCACCTTGGTCATATCGTCGCGGAGTTTAGGCGAAGCCCTGCGCCGGTAGAACATCATCATCGTCACCACACCGTCGTGCTGACGGAACTCATCCCCGACACTCTGCTGGATCTGAGTCCGGGGATCATCATCGAGCTGAACGTGTGCTGAACTCGGAGGTGCCGTACGTTCGGTACTTGGATCGGTCGGATCGTGAAGACGTACGACTACATCAACCGCGTTGTCATAACGCTTCCGCTTACGGTCTACGAGGGTACGTGGACAATACTCTCCCCTCTTGTTGCTATGCATCACCATGATCTTGTGTGTGCGTAGGAAATTTTTTGAAATTACTACGTTCCCCAACAGTGGCATCCGAGCCTGGTTTTATGCATAGATGTCATATGCACGAGTAGAACACAAGTGAGTTGTGGGCGATACAAGTCATACTACTTACTAGCATGTCATACTTTGGTTCGGCGGTGTTGTGAGATGAAGCGGCCCGGACCGACATTATGCATACGCTTACGCGAGACTGGTTTCACCGTTACGAGCACTCGTGCTTAAAGGTGGCTGGCGGGTGTCTGTCTCTCTCACTTTAGCTGAATCGAGTGTGGCTATGCCCGGTCCTTGCGAAGGTTAAAACAACACTAACTTGACGAACTATCATTGTGGTTTTGATGCGTAGGTAAGAACGGTTCTTGCTAAGCCCATAGCAGCCACGTAAAATTTGCAACAACAAAGTAGAGGACGTCTAACTTGTTTTTGCAGGGCATGTTGTGATGTGATATGGTCAAGACGTGATGCTATATTTTATTGTATGAGATGATCATGTTTTGTAACCGAAGTTATCGGCAACTGGCAGGAGCCATATGGTTGTCGCTTTATTGTATGAAATGCAAACGCCCTGTAATTGCTTTACTTTATCACTAAGCGGTAGCGATAGTCGTAGAAGCAATAGATGGCGTAAACGACAACGATGCTACGATGGAGATCAAGGTGTCGCGCCGGTGACGATGGTGATCACGACGGTGCTTCGAAGATGGAGATCACAAGCACAAGATGATGATGGCCATATCATATCACTTATATTGATTGCATGTGATGTTTATCCTTTATGCATCTTATCTTGCTTTGATTGACGGTAGCATTTTAAGATGATCTCTCACTAAATTATCAAGAAGTGTTCTCCCTGAGTATGCACCATTGCGAAAGTTCTTCGTGCTGAGACACCACGTGATGATCGGGTGTGATAGGCTCTATGTTCCAATACAACGGGTGCAAAACAGTTGCACACGCGGAATACTCAGGTTAAACTTGACGAGCCTAGCATATAACAGATATGGCCTCGGAACACGGAGACTGAAAGGTCGAGCGTGAATCATACAGTAGATATGATCAACATATTGATGTTCACCATTGAAACTACTCCATCTCACGTGATGATCGGACATGGTGTAGTTGATATGGATCACGTAATCACTTAGAGGATTAGAGGGATGTCTATCTAAGTGGGAGTTCTTAAGTAATATGATTAATTGAACTTAAATTTATCATGAACTTAGTACCTGATAGTATTTTGCTTGTCTATGTTTGTTGTAGATAGATGGCTCGTGCTGTTGTTCCGTTGAATTTTAATGTGTTCCTTGAGAAAGCAAAGTTGAAAGATGATCGTAGCAATTAAACGTACTGGGTCTGTAACCTGAGGATTATCCTCATTGCTGCACAGAAGAATTACATCCTAGAAGCACCGCTGGGTGCCAGGCCTGCTGCTGATGCAACTGACGATGTTAAGAATGTCTGGTAGAGCAAAGCTGATGACTACTCGATAGTTTAGTGTGCCATGCTTTACGGCTTAGAACCGGGTCTTCAACGACGTTTTGAATGTCATGGAGCATATGAGATGTTCCAAGAGTTGAAGTTAATATTTCAAGAAAATGCCCGGAATTAGAGATATGAAGTCTCCAATAAGTTCTATAGCTGCAAGATGGAGGAGAATAGTTCTGTCAGTGAACACATACTCAAAATGTCTAGGTATAATAATCACTTGATTCAACTGGGAGTTAATCTTCCTGATGATAGTGTCATTGACAGAATTCTTCAATCACTGCCACCAAGCTACAAGAGCTTCGTGATGAACTATAATATGCAAGGGATGGACAAGACTATTCCTGAGCTCTTCGCAATGCTAAAAGCCGCGGAGGTAGAAATCAAGAAGGAGCATCAAGTGTTGATGGTTAATAAGACCACCAGTTTCAAGAAAAAGGGCAAAGGGAAGAAGAAAGGGAACTTCAAGAAGAACAGCAAACAAGTTGCTGCTCAAGAGAAGAAACCCAAGTCTGGACCTAGGCCTGAGACTGAGTGCTTCTACTGCAAGCAGACTCGACACTAGAAGCGGAACTGCCCAAGTATTTGGCGGATAAGAAGGATGGCAAAGTGAACAAAGGTATATGTGATATACATGTTATTAATGTGTACCTTACTAATGCTCGCAGTAGTACCTGGGTATTTGATACTTGTTCTGTTGCTAATATTTGCAACTCGAAATAGGGACTGCGGATTAAGTGAAGATTAGCTAAGGACGAGGTGACGGTGCGCGTGGGAAATGGTTCCAAAGTCGATGTGATCGCGGTCGGCACGCTACCTCTACATCTACCATCAGGATTAGTTTTAGACCTAAATAATTGTTATTTGGTGCCAGCGTTGAGCATGAACATTATATCTGGATCTTGTTTGATGCAAGACGGTTATTCATTTAAGTCAGAGAATAATGGTTGTTCTATTTATATGAGTAATATCTTTTATGGTCATGCACCCTTGAAGAGTGGTCTATTTTTGTTGAATCTCGATAGTAGTGATACACATATTCATAGTGTTGAAACCAAAAGATGCAGAGTTGATAATGATAGTGCAACTTATTTGTGGCACTGCCGTTTAGGTCATATCGGTATAAAGCGCATGAAGAAACTCCATACTGATGGGCTTTTGGAATCACTTGATTATGAATCACTTGGTATTTGCGAACCGTGCCTCATGGGCAAGATGACTAAAATGCCGTTCTCCGGAACTATGGAGCGAGCAACTGATTTGTTGGAAATCATACATACTGATGTTTGTGGTCCAATGAATGTTGAGGCTCGCGGCGGGTATCGTTATTTTCTCACCTTCACAGATGATTTGAGCAGATATGGGTATATCTACTTAATGAAACACAAGTCTGAAACATTTGAAAAGTTCAAAGAATTTCAGAGTGAAGTGGAAAATCATCGTAACAAGAAAATTAAATTTCTACGATCTGATCGTGGAGGAGAATATTTGAGTTACGAGTTTGGTCTACATTTGAAACAATGCGGAATAGTTTCGCAACTCACGCCACCCGGAACACCACAACGAAATGGTGTGTCCGAACGTCGTAATCGTACTTTACTAGATATGGTGCGATCTATGATGTCTCTTACTGATTTACCGCTATCGTTTTGGGGTTATGCTTTAGAGACGGCCGCATTCACGTTAAATAGGGCACCATCAAAATCCGTTGAGACGACGCCTCATGAACTGTGGTTTGGCAAGAAACCAAAGTTGTCGTTTCTTAAAGTTTGGGGCTGCGATGCTTATGTGAAGAAACTTCAACCAGATAAGCTCGAACCCAAATCGGAGAAATGTGTCTTCATAGGATACCCAAAAGAGACTGTTGGGTACACCTTCTATCACAGATCTGAAGGCAAGATTTTCGTTGCAAAATTCGGATCCTTTCTAGAGAAGGAGTTTCTCTCGAAAGAAGTGAGTGGGAGGAAAGTAGAACTTGATGAGGTAACTGTACCTGCTCCCTTATTGGATAGTTCATCACAAGAACCGGTTCCTGTGACAACTACACCAATTAGTGAGGAAGCTAATGATATTGATCATGAAACTTCAGATCAAGTTTCTACTGAACCTCGTAGGTCTACCAGAGTAAGATCCGCACCAGAGTGGTACGGTAATCCTATTCTGGAAGTCATGTTACTTGACCATGACGAACCTACGAACTATGAGGAAGCGATGATGAGCCCAGATTCCGCAAAATGGCTAGAGGCCATGAAATCTGAGATGGGATCCATGTATGAAAACAAAGTATGGACTTTGGTTGACTTGCCCGATGATCGACAAGCCATTGAGAATAAATGGATCTTTAAGAAGAAGACTGACGCTGATGGTAATGTAACTGTCTATAAAGCTCGACTTGTTGCGAAAGGTTTTCGACAAGTTCAAGGGGTTGACTACGATGAGACTTTCTCACCCATAGCGATGCTTAAGTCTGTCCGAATTGCAATTGCTGCATTTTATGATTATGAAATTTGGCAAATGGATGTCAAAACTGCATTCTTGAATGGATTTCTAGAAGAAGAGTTGTATATGATGCAACCAGAAGGTTTTGTTGATCCAAAAGGTGCTAACAAAGTGTGCAAGCTCCAGCGATCCATTTATGGACTGGTGCAAGCATCTCAGAGTAGGAATAAACGCTTTGATAGTGTGATCAAAGCATATGGTTTTATACAGAATTTTGGAGAAGCCTGTATTTACAAGAAAGTGAGTGGGAGCTCTGTAGAATTTCTGATATTATATGTAGATGACATATTATTAATTGGAAATGATATAGAATTTCTGGATAGCATAAAGGGATACTTGAATAAAAGTTTTTCAATGAAACACCTCGGTGAAGCTGCTTACATATTGGGCATCAAGATTTATAGAGATAGATCAAGACGCCTAATTGGACTTTCACAAAGTACATACCTTGATAAAATTAAAATGGATCAGGCAAAGAAAGGGTTCTTGCCCGTGCTACAAGGTGTGAAATTGAGTCAGACTCAATGCCCGACCACAGCAGAAGATAGAGAGAAAATGAAAGATGTTCCCTATGCTTTAGCCATAGGCTCTATCATGTATGCAATGCTGTGTACCAGACCTGACGTGTGCTTAGCAATAAGCTTGGCAGGAAGGTACCAAAGTAATCCAGGAGTGGATCACTGGACAACGCTCAAGAACATCCTGAAATACCTGAAAAGGACTAAGGATATGTTTATCGTATATGGAGGTGACAAAGAGCTAGTCGTAAATGGTTATGTCGATGCAAGCTTTGACACTGATCCGGAAGATTCTAAATCGCAAATCGGATACGTGTTTTTATTAAACGGTGGAGCTGTAAGTTGGTGCAGTTCTAAACAAAGCATCGTGGCGGGATCTACATGTGAAGCGGAGTACATAGCTGCATCGGAAGTAGAAAATGAAGGAGTCTGGATGAAGGAGTTCATTTCCGATCTAGGTGTCATACCTTGTGCATCGGGACCAATGAAGATCTTCTGTGACAATACTGGTGCAATTGCCTTGGCAAAGGAATCCAGATTTCACAAGAGGACCAAGCACATCAAGAGACGCTTCAATTCCATCCGGGACCAAGTCCAGGTGGGAGACATAGAGATTTGCAAGATACATACGGATCTGAATGTTGCAGACCCACTGACTAAGCCTCTCTCACGAGCAAAACATGATCAGCACCAAGACTCCATGGGTGTTAGAATCATTACTGTGTAATCTAGATTATTGACTCTAGTGCAAGTGGGAGACTGAAGGAAATAAGCCCTAGAGGCAATAATAAAGTTATTATTTATTTCCTCATATCATGATAAATGTTTATTATTCATGCTAGAATTGTATTAACCGGAAACATGATACATGTGTGAATACATAGACAAACATAACGTCACTAGTATGCCTCTACTTGACTAGCTCATTAATCAAAGATGGTTATGTTTCCCAACCATAGACATGTGTTGTCATTTGATTAATGAGATCACATCATTAGGAGAATGATGTGATTGACATGACCCATTCCATTAGCCTAGCACTTGATCGTTTAGTATATTGCTATTGCTTTCTTCATGACTTATACATGTTCCTGTAACTATGAGATTATGCAACTCCCGTTTACCCGAGGAACACTTTGGGTGCTACCAAACGTCACAACGTAACTGGGTGATTATAAAGGAGTACTACAGGTGTCTCCGAAGGTACATGTTGGGTTGGCGTATTTCAAGATTAGGTTTTGTCACTCCGATTGTCGGAGAGGTATCTCTGCCCGTCTCGGTAATGCACATCACTATAAGCCTTGCAAGCAATGTAGCTAAAGAGTTAGTTACGAAATGATGCATTACGTAATGAGTAAAGAGACTTGCTGGTAACGAGATTGAACTAGGTATAGGATACCGACGATCGAATCTCGGGCAAGTAACATACCGATGACAAAGGGAACAACGTATGTTGTTATGCAGTTTGACCGATAAAGATCTTCGTATAATATGTAGGAGCCAATATGGGCATCTAGGTTCCGCTATTGGTTATTGACCGAGAATAGTTCTAGGTCATGTCTACATAGTTCTCGAACCCGTAGGGTCTGCACACTTAACGTTACGATGACAATTTTATCATGAGTTTATAAGTTTTGATGTACCGAAGTTTGTTCGGAGTCCCGGATGTGATCACAGACATGACAAGGAGTCTCGAAATGGTCGAGACATAAAGATTGATATATTGGACGACTATATTCGGACACCGGAAGTGTTCCGGGTGTTTTCGGAGAAAACCGGAGTGCCGGAGGGTTACCGAAAACCCCCGGGAGAAGTAATGGGCCTTATGGGCCTTAGTGGAGAGAGAGAGGGGCAGCCAGCATGGGCCGCGCGCCCCCTCCCCCTCTGGTCCGAATTGGACTAGGAGAGGGGGGCGGCGCCCCCCTCTTTCCCTCTCCCTCTCCCCCTTCCTTTCCCCCTCCTAGTAGGAGTAGGAAAGAGGGAGTCCTACTCCTACTAGGAGGAGGACTCCTCCTCCTTGGCGCGCCCACAAGGGTCGGCCGGCCTCCCCCCTTGCTCCTTTATATACAGGGGCAGGGGGCACCCTAGGACACACATGTTGATCTTCAAGATCGTTCCTTAGCCGTGTGTGGTGCCCCCCTCCACCATATTCCACCTTGGTCATATCGTCGCGGAGTTTAGGCGAAGCCCTGCGTCGGTAGAACATCATCATCGTCACCACGCCTTCATGCTGATGGAACTCATCCCCGACACTTTGCTGGATCGGAGTCCGGGGATCATCATCGAGCTGAACGTGTGCTGAACTCGGAGGTGCCGTACGTTTAGTACTTGGATCGGTCGGATCGTGAAGGCGTACGACTACATCAACCACGTTGTCATAACGCTTCCGCTTATGGTCTACGAGGGTACATGGACAATACTCTCCCCTCTCGTTGCTATGCATCACCATGATCTTGTGTGTGCGTAGGAAATTTTTTGAAATTGCTACGTTCCCCAACAGTTTTTGGCACTACACTAGTGTCAAAAATGTTCTTATATTATGGGACGGAGGGAGTACGAAGAAAGAGATAGAGAGAAGTAAAAAAATACACTTAGAGCCAACCTTATAGCTAACCTTGTTGTAGTATAAGTGACTAAGTGATGATTATGTATGACATGCCAACATCAGATAGCCTAACGCACCGTGTTAAATCTCCTAGGGTGCGACCGCGCGAGCGACGCGACGGTCGTGGTAGGCACGACCATGATACGGGCTGCTGGCAGCCCTTGGATCTGAGATCAAACGGCCGCATGCTAAGTTGCTGAAAATTTGCAGAATAACCCTCCAGGATAGGATATTCACCCATAGGTCTAGAATCACGTCATGCAACTGTTCAATCTGAGATCCAAGGGCTCTCAGAAGCCCGTATAATGGGAGAATGGAAAGCCACTACCCTGCCATTCGCACGCTGGCAGTTCGCTCCTACTCGTCCCCGCACGTCCTTTAATATTACGGCAGTTCGCTCCTAGTCGTCCGGTCCTTTCACATTACGGCAGTTCCACTAATCCTAACCCTCCTCCCAAATCCATGGCATCCCAAATCTCCATGAATGGCGGTGAGTACAAGGTTAGAACCATCATCGGCGATGAGTTCGACGTCATCTACACCCGTTCTTCCATGACGGTGAAAGGATGCCTTTCTCGCTTCAGACGCATGTTCAAAAACTCAGATGATGAGTGGGTCGCTGTCCTAGATGTTGAGTACACCACAGTCCTGGGACGAGAGAAGGATCTAAAGGACGAAGAGAGGAAGAAGCCCGCAATGATCCAGGTTTGCGTGCATGACTTATGCTTGTTCTACCACATATGCCATGCCGACGTTGAATGCCTGGATTTTAAGAACTTCCTCGAGAGCAACCTAGTCAAATTCGTTACTATAGACTTTACGAACGACAAAGAAGTCCTTGGTCGGATAGGCCTCGTTGTAGGCAACCCTTCGACCTCCAGAAGAATCGGTTGTTGCCCTCTGGTGGCCAGCCTTCAATGCTGACCCTGGCAGGAGCCATGGTTCATCCTTCGTATGGTAAACTAGAGAAACCTCAATACACGTTTATCGTTATGCATGGCAGCGGAATGTACTAGATATAGACCACATCCACTACGCTGCAATGGATGGCTACCTTTGTTTCAATATCTACAAGGGTTGGATGAAGGGCAAGAGCCAAGTGTGCGGTTCAAGCAAAGAAGTATCGGCCAAGAGGAAGAGGGACAAGGACGAAGTCGAGGACGTGGACGAGGACTCCGAGTAAGGTGGCAGTGTCGTTTCTCATGGTGGTTCTAATGCAGTGTCTACCGGAATAGTTGCAAAGTTTAATTTCAGGTGTGCTTAGTTTAATTTGAGGGGTGTGTTGTGCTGAGCCCCCAGCAGAACTATGTTATGTTTCTTCTCGTTACTTTAACTCTTCAGTACGTACATACTAGTATTTCTTACATTTCATCTTTTAGTTGGTATAGTACTACCACTCGTTTCTTCACATTATATACATACAATATATATGGCCAACATCATATAGCCAGCAGTTTAGTTGTCAAAGAATTTCAGGGTGCTTAGTTTTGTCAAAGAATTCCATGATGCTTAGTTTTATTTGAGGGGTGGGTTGTGCTGGACACCATTATTGTGACTAGCCTTTTTAATAGTACTATATGCATAATTTGGCGACGAGCGCTCTTTATATGTACCACCTTTTTTTAATTTCAATTTTTGCTCCATGGCGCAATCCATCGATACTACTACTGTACAAAAGTATACATTTTTTAAAAGGCTAGAGGGCGGGGCAGTCTAGCTTCGTCGGTTTCACGAGAGGCGAGGGCCTTTGTGATTTGACGGCTCATTACTGCTGGAAGGCGGGGCCTTGTGATTTGACTGCTCGTATAAATGTGCAGACGACCTGAGGAGGAGCAAAGAACCGTGTGGTATACTCAAGTTTTCCACTGGAGTAGTACTACGACGGAGGAGCACGAAACACGGCAGCCCAGTGCCATATGGCGATAAAAAATGATCTAATTTGCTAGTCATCTCATTGTTAGCATTGTTCTATTCATTCCCTCAAAAAAGCATTGTTCTATTCATGCCTCGCAGAGAACGTGACACGTGCGGCGAAACACCCGAAGCAAAAGATGAAACACATGAGCAAAAGAAGAAGGAAGATTATCACCCCAAATGATCTAATTCGCCGCGGAGTCGTAACTGCTTCTTCATCGCCTCCACGACCTCCATCTCCTTGCGCGTCTCTTCCGCCATCTTCTTCATTCTGTCCATGACGCGGGATTTCTCGACGCGAGCCTTCATCATCTGTTCCACGGCCGCATTACGTACCTTAACAGCGGTCGGGTGCTCGATGCGGAGCTTCGCCAACTCCTCCTTCTGTTCCATGATGAGGGCCTGCAACATCTTCATCGAGGAACTACTATTCTCATGCAACTTCTTCCAGCCAGCGTTCTTCTCCTTCAACAGGTCGAGCTCGTGGCAGAGCTTTGCCTTGTCCTCCTGAAGTTGCAGGATTTCGCCGGTCGCCTTCTTCTCCGAGGCAATGCTCTTCTTCAGCAGCATCACCAAGTCGGCGGGCAACTCCCCCTGCTTTTTGAGCTCAGCGGGTATGTCGTCGAGGCTCTCCTTCGGCAGCTCCACCAAGCCTTCGATGAACTCCTTCTACTTATTGAGGTGCTTATTGAGCTGATCGGGCATGCCGTCAAGGGATAATGACTCCAGCGCCGCCGGCTCGGCATGTTCGCCTCCACGGCTAGGGCGCTCCTACGAGCCATCGCCTGCCCGTGAGAGATTTTTCGAGGTCTCTGCATGGCGGTGAGCACTCTTTTTTTTTCCACAGCCTTGGTTGCCGCTCCCTTGTTACGAGTAGTTCTCGACCTAGAGCTCTGCTCACCGGCCATGCCAAGGACGGACGAAGAAGAAGCACTTATGAGGAGGAAAGGTAGAGTAATTTTCGGTTAGCTAGGTCCCCTTTTTATAACCTAAGTACTAGCACTAGTACTAATACCTGCATAGTAGGAACACGTTCAGGTTCGTCGGTTTTCTGTTTTGAACGTACGTGCACGTGTCTGTAAAGTTCCGGCCGAGCGACGGTTACTTACAGATCGCTCAGCTCCTAGCCCAGTAGACTTGCCCGTTCTGTTTTTTTATTTCGTTTCTATAAAAAATCAGAAAAGTTTCAATCTTAGATATTTTGTAACTTTTATGTTTCAGATCCAAATTGAGTCATTTTTTTTGCATTGTGTCAAAAATTTGTTGAAGTTTCTGTTTGTGTACTTAGTTTTCAAATTTGAGTACAATTTGAGTTTGATGAAATTTGTTCAAATCACTATTTTGGCCGTATCTTGAGTTTTATAAAATATTTTTGATTGATTCTTCTTGCTACTGTTTTGTTACTGTTTGGTTTATCTAGTAGCATATAGGTATTTATTTTAGCTTATTTTAAATTAGAGTTTTAGGCAAAAAGTACTGTTTTAGTTCTACTTTTGTTTTAACCTTTTCTTTATAGTTTTAATTGTTTTTAAATTATTTCTTTTTGTCACTTTTGACAAATTTAGTTTTATTTCTGTTCTTTAACTGTAGACAATTTTATTCTTATTTTAAAAAATTATTTTGTTAGTTTTGTATGAAAACTTGTATAGGTCATAGTTAGAGTTTTATAAAAGCTTTTTATTTGTTTCTTTTTGCAAATAAAGTTTTATGAAAAATACTTTCTGTTATCTTAGTTGTTTTACTTTTTATTTTCTGTTAATTTATTAGTTTAGTGTTTTAATTGTTGTTAAGTTTTTACTTAGGGAAAAACTATATTAGATGTTTGTAGCAAAGTCATAGATCTTCGTTAGTAGTTTTTCTTTGTAGTTTTATTTGAAGTTTCTTTGGATTTTGTTTGAGTTTTATTATCGTTTTAGTTTGTTGTTTTGTTTGTTATTCGAGTGCTAGAATTGTTTGCTAGGATGTTTGCTTATGTGAATGCTACGTTTGACTTGTTTAGATTTTCTTCGGAGAGTGATGAATAGTTCTATCAAGTTTTTTGAGAGCGTTATAATTTTCATCGTATTACCAGGCAAGTTTACTTTGACCATGCTTTTCATACCTATGTTTTTATTGCATTTAGTGTCGTCTTTGCAACAATTCCCCAGTAGTGTTACTGAATCTTGTAGTTGAGTAGAATGCATGAGGTAGGAACCCATCTCCCTGGTACATTGTTTTATTTCAATGCTACGGTATAGTAGACGGGGTTGGTATGAGTTCTCGGAGTGGTGTGAGAATGGAGAACTCTATGTCAATGACAACAACTCCATGATGGAATCTGCAAGGGCTGCATCTTCAAGGCCTCAAGACTTTAAGACTCGAGACAAGATTTCAATACACGCTACTGGGTGAAGCACGGTTGACGGGCACCCTGGAGAAACCAGTGGATGGCCGGGATGCATGGAGAAGCGCCATGACCTCTTGCGGAAAGCTTCACTCAGACTCAAAGAGACGGAAGAATACTTCATGCTCGGAAGCTTACCTATGCAACCTCAAGTCACTATGGGCTCTGGCTTGGTTGACCTTAGTTGTGACTCTGGCTGGAACGGTGCTAGCAGATGTAGAACTATGGTAGGATTGGATGAGCACCGGACACCCTGAAGTACGAGAACGTAAAGAGAGGGATCGAATCTTGCGGGTAAAGTGTAGAAACCTCTACAGAGGGTTAAAACCTAATCGATTAGCCGTGTCCCCGGTTACGGACAATTTGAGCATCTGGACTTGGATCTATCTTGGAACTCTCAACACCGGATTGATAACTTAATTGTGGGCAACTTATGATGATTTGGGCTATGAGACATCGGTTGGCGGAACCATGTCATGATAGAAAACTCCATAGTACAGACTCCAGATATTCCTTCGATGTAGGAAAAATAAAAACAGCTTTTATGCAAAACAAAACTCAGACATAGAGCTACAAAGCCATATTGCATATAGAATAGTTTTATCATCTGCTTTCTCTTATTGTGATCTTGCCGGTACATTCAATGTACTGACGTACAAGGCAGCAACGTATCATGGTGCAGATACTTTCTTCCGACGAGTAAGAGTACGGTACAGGGTTACGGTCTACACTCAACTTGCCGATGGCGTTGATGGGACTCCACACCCGATTGGTTGTTTCTGCGGAGACTTATGAGGTATATATCAGTTTTACGTTATTTATACATGTGATTGCACTTTGATATATACATTGATGTACTGTGTGTGCCAGCATACTGATCCAGGGATGGCACGGATACACAGAGGCTTGATCGTCTGAGGTCGGGTCGCTACAATGAGTACGTGTGTGGCGTGCGTGCACATCTTCGCTTCGTGCATGTACCAACAGTATGGCTCAGGGAGGACGAGTACATTCTTCTGGAACCAGCAGCACGTCACTGTGATCAATCCACAGAAGGAGGTCGCGACAACGCCTCCACATGTGTCACGTGGCTTCATGAATGTAGCGTGCCATTGGAATTCTAATTTACGTGTTTTGCACATACTCGAAGTACTAGTAAGGTACATGTGCATTGCACGCATCAGATTTTGCAACCAAATTATGAATAAATACCACACTATAGCATGTAAGCTCTGAGTCATATATGCCTGATGTAGACCTTCGTTTAATTCTTATAGTTCATCTAATTCAAAATCAATTAGTTTTTATAAAAAAGCTAGGGCCTCTTGGATTCGTAGGATTCCCAAAAGGCGGGAATAGGAAAAACATAGGATTATGGTGGAATGTCGTCTTGAATCCTACAGGATTGTACGAGTGTTTGATTGTGCATAGAAAAAACGCAGAATTCTTTCAAAGAGGTTTGACTGGATGGGATGTTTCCTATGAAATCTAGTGCAAATGAATCATATGGAAAAATTCCTATGGTTTACAATCCTACAAATCAAACAACCAAGATAGGAAAAATTCCTAAGGATTAGAATCCTCCAAACTTCCTTTGAGAATCCTTTGAATCAAAGAAGCCCTTAATCTATTTTATGATTCATGGAATTGTGCGTTGTAAAGCATGAAGTAAAAACAAATAATGGCAATTCAACTAGAAAAATAGTTTGGGCAGTTATGATACGGAAGATTCTAGAACAAAAGAGAACCACTGTTGTTTTGAGGTTTGTGCATTATGCTAGATTGTACATGTGGCAAAATCTACTGGGGGCTAGAAGATGGTGCAAGGGGCCGAGTGGAGGGAGACTATGAAAGAGTGCACAAGTGTGAGATCGATATTTAGAAAGAGGGGGCGAGAACGTGTGTTGTTGCGCGCAGTGGCGGGGCCATGAAAAATAAATGAGCTAGGGGGCCATTTTTAGTAGCAATTGTCTAATGATCACATACATATTAGCCTTGATATATAGTGATGTTGGGGGGGGGGGGCGGGTCCCTTGCTGCCCCCTGTCTTCGCCATTGTGCGCGCGTCTGAGAGATTAAGCGGAAGGCATGGATGATGAGAGGGGGACGTTGGATATATAATTACTATGGGTGTATTAGCTATATATGTAAATCCTATATAGAGAGGTATAGATTGATCGATGTGGACGTGGGAAAGAGGGTGAGACCTCATTGGATATATCGATTGATCGGTTTGTGTGGAAAACTATGAAAGACCTAGCTATATACACACATACATAGAGGAATATTGATCGTTGTGCATGCATGCGTGAGAGATAAAGAATGCCCGATATGATGGAGAGGGGGATGTGTGTGGGTGTTTTCCTTCATGGGAGACCGACCTGAAGAAAAAGATTACATGTGTGCGATGGATAATGCCGACTGGTAGTGTGTGTGCATGCATGCACGAGAGAAAGTTAGTGGTACAATTATAAAGAGAAGACGACTGTGTGGGTGTAAAAGACTAGGTGAGGTCATAATCAATGTAAAGTTGAATTCAAATATTTTAATAAGAGATCCTGATGTTTGAAACCCATGCATGCATGAATATAACGGAGATCTGCGCGGTGTGGTTTGGAAATGAGCATGTTGTAATGTATACACATTGAACAAGGTCAGACTGATTTGAATTTGAGATACCGATGGCAGACATCATTTGGCCATGTCGCATCCGTGCATGGACACACTATTCTAATTGGAGATGATGGGTGGCTTTGGCATCACATATCTATATCTATACCCCTATATATATATTATATTTTATATTTTTTTATATTGTGTGTGGGTAACTTTAACTTTGAAAGATGGTCATTAGATGAGGCGAATCCGATGGTCCAAAGATGGCAAATTTGAGCACTACTGGCCGTTGGATATCATCTAGATTCCACCAGATTTCGCCACATGTATAATCTAGAAGACTCAATGGTTGAACTTAAGCATAATGCACAAACATCAAAACACAAGCACTTCTTCTTTGTTCTAGAATCTTCCGTATCAGAATTGACCAAATGTTTTTCTACATGATTTGCTATTATTTGTTTTTTACTTTATGTCTTACAACGCACAATTCCATGAATCTTAAAATAGATTAGCTTTCTTATAAAAACTAGATGATTTTGAATGAAATGAACTATAAGAATTAAACGAACATCTACACCATGCATATATGACTCAAAGCTTACATGCTATAATGTGGTATTTATTCATAATTTGGTTGCCAAATCTCACGCGTGCAATGCACGTGTACCTTACTCTAGTCTAAATGGTGTTTGTGTGTGTGTGTTGTGCGTGTTGAGGTGCAAATTGTCTTTTTTTGGGTACACGTTAAGCTTGTTCTCCCGAAATTTCAAGCCGCGCCTTGTTTTGCCAAAAATTCAAGCTAGCGTCTCTGACTATCGTGCTACGAAACTCCCGCCTCTTCAACCCGCGCCTTGTTAGCCCAAAATATTTAAGATATATCTTTGTCTTGTTGTGCTCCGACAACTCCCTCCATCTCAACCCGCACCTTGCTATTCCAAAATTACAACGCGCGCGAAAACTCCCACCTCCTGTGAAATCCCGACACGCGAAATGCCCGTGGTACCCCTGAACCGAAAGAACCGCCTCAAATCGGTGGGGGTACTTTCGTAACTTACCCCATATTTCGGACAAGCGCGTCCCTAAGCCATGGTTCCCCACTGCCATCCCATCCCCCCACCCATTCATTTACCGAGGCCGCAAAAACCCGCGACGAAGCCCCACACCCTGCTCCGTCCGCCACCCAGCCGGAGCCTCTTCCCCGATGACGTCATCCACAGTAACACCTCGACGTCCCTCATCCACCATACCGGATGAGGATCCTCGTCGATCTCGTCGTCCCGCCGGTTTAGCCACCCCGTCCTCCACCTCCAAGGAGCTGCCCCGACGTTCCCCTTGTCTTTCGCGCCACCTCCATTCCCACGCCGCCGTCTTCACCTGCACCACCGGAAGAGTATCATCATCATCGTTTCCTCGGATGAAGCTGCGGCTTAATCGACGCCTCCAAAGAGATTGTTGTTGGGGAACGTAGTAATTTCAAAAAAAATCCTATGCACACGCAAGGTCATGGTGATGGCATAGCAACGAGAGGGGAGAGTATTGTCCATGTACCCTCGTAGACCGTAAGCGGAAGCGTTATGACAACGCGGTTGATGTAGTCGTACGTCTTCACGATCCGACCGATCCAACACCGAACGTACGGAGCCTCCGAGTTCAGCACACGTTCAGCTCGATGATGATCTCCGGCCTCCGATCCAGCCAAGCTCCGGAGATGAGTTCCGTCAGCACGACGGCGTGGTGATGGTGATGATGTTCTACTGGCGCAGGGCTTCGCCTAAACTCCGCGACGATATGACCGAGGTGGAATATGGTGGAAGGGGGCACCGCACATGGCTAAGGAACGATCCGTAGATCAACTTGTGTGTCTATGGGGTGCCCCCCGCTCCCGTATATAAAGGAGGGAGGGGGGAGGCCGGCCGGCCCCTTTGGGCGCGCCAAGGGAGGAGGAATCCTCCTCCTAGTAGGAGTAGGACTCCTCCTTTCCTATTCCTACTAGGAGGGGGAAGGAAGGGGGAGAGGGGGGAAGGAAAGGGGCGCCGCCCCCCCTCCTAGTCCAATTCGGACCAGAGGGAGAGGGGCGCGCGGCCCACCCTGGCCGCCCCTCTCTCTTCCCACCGAGGCCCATATGTCCCATTAACTCTCCCGGGGGGTTCCGGTAACCCCCCCGGCACTCCGGTTTTCTCCGAAAACTCCCGGAACACTTCCGGTGTCCGAATATAGTCGTCCAACATATCAATCTTTATGTCTCAACCATTTCGAGACTCCTCGTCATGACCGTGGTCACATCCGAGACTCTGAACAAACTTCGGTACATCAAAACTTATAAACTCATAATAAAACTGTCATCGAAACGTTAAGCATGCGGACCCTACGGGTTCGAGAACTATGTAGACATGACCTAGAACCATTCTCGGTCAATAACCAATAGCGGGACCTGGATGCCCATATTGGTTCCTACATATTCTACGAAGATCTTTATCGGTCAAACCGCATAACAACATACGTTGTTCCCTTTGTCATCGGTATGTTACTTGCCCGAGATTTGATCGTCGGTATCCAATACCTAGTTCAATCTCGTTACCGGCAAGTCTCTTTACTCGTTCCGTAATACATAATCTCATAACTAACTCATTAGTTATATGCTTGCAAGGCTTAGGTGATGAGTATTACCGAGAGGGCCCAGAGATACCTCTCCGACAATCGGAGTGACAAAACCTAATCTCGAATCATGCCAACCCAACATGTACCTTCAGAAACACCTGTAGAGTACCTTTATAATCACCCAGTTACGTTGTGATGTTTGGTAGCACACAAAGTGTTCTTCCGGTAAACGGGAGTTGCACAATCTCATAGTTGTAGGAACTTTGTATAAGTCATGAAGAAAGCAATAGCAGTATACTAAACGATCAAGTGCTAGGCTAACAGAATGGGTCATGTCAATCACATCATTTTCCTAATGATGTGATCCCACTAATCAAATGACAACACATGTCTATGGTTAGGAAACATAACCATCTTTGATTAATGAGCTAGTCAAGTAGAGGCATACTAGTGACTATAGTTTTGTCTATGTATTCACACATGTATTATGTTTCCGGTTAATATAATTCTAGCATGAATAATAAACATTTATCATGATATGAGGAAATAAATAATAACTTTATTATTGCCTCTAGGGCATATTTCCTTCAGTTGTACACTAATCGTCGCATTTTCTTCTTGATTCGATCTCATGGTGCTGCCGGCGCTCGGTCCCGAGCCGACATGGCGTGGCTCCATGCACGGCGGCATCGCCGGCCACTTCCTCCACGTCGTCGCTCCCTCGGCGGCGACGTCCACATCAGTAGGAGCTGCTGCAGCTTTAGCTCTCGCTCGCGCTGCTGCCCTGCTCTAGCTCTCGGTCCCCTGCCTGGTCTGCTCTTGCTATTGCTCTTGCTCTTGCTATTGCTCTTGCTTGAGATGCTTCTCCGATTTAGCTACTCTTCAGTCGACTGAATTGACTTTTGGGTCAGTCGATTTTTAGGGGGTGGGGGGCTCGCTGGGGTGAAGGAAGAACCAACCGCAGCAGGGAGGGGGCTCGCCGGAGAGGTACCCCACTATCCATCTTAGGGTTCAGGGTGGGGGCGGTGGTCGTCGGCGGTGGTGGGGCGGTGGCGTGGGGATCGCCGGAGAAAAAGCTCGGCACGGGGGGGCCTAGAGGGATGGCCGGGGCGGCGGCAGACCGGTGGTGGGGAGTGTTTTCGGGGCGGGCGGGGCGGCGCACCGCCGGCCACGGGCGGCGGGGGGCTGTTGTTTGGCAGGTGGTGGCTGGTGGCTCAGGGGGGTGGAGGTTGAAGATGAACTGCAGGCCCTTGATTTCGTATCCAACGGCTGCAAAATCAACTGACCAGAGATGAAAAGTCAGTCGACTGACGTGTAGCCTCACCTTGCTAGTGCGCTCAGTTTCGACAGTAAAATTCAGTTTCGACAAAAAAATCAGTTTTGATAGTTAAATTCAGTTTCGAAAGTTAAATTCAGTTTCGACAGTTAAGTTCAAAGATGAGTGGATGATGTATTTACATCTAGCACTTTGTGGTTATGTATTTTACGTCATGTATTGGAGATGCTATTAGAATTCCACTCAGGTTAACGTTGTCTCTCTTGTCCTGCTTCAGCCTCGGCGTCGTACAACTCACCGGAGCTGCTCCAACAACGAAACTCTCCATCACAGTAGAGCAGTACCTCGGGCTCCATCTCCAGACGTCTAAGATCTTCTTCCCCTCCTTCGACAGCCAAGTCAGCCGGAGCATCCTCACCAGCCAACCTAATCACGCTAAGATCGACATGGCTTCACCAAAGAGGTTGTACACTTGTTGCATCTCTTTTTTACTCTACATGTTATATATATTGTCCACCAAGCACACGTAGTAACGGGAAATACGATTATTTTATCCTACTATATGACAAGGAGTGAGGTACCAGGCAACTTAGGTATCCGTGATGGACTCTCTTGAACGCCATCATTATTTATCTCTGCGCGTTTGAGCTGTGCATTTGTCGTTGGGCCTCGGAGTTGAGCTAGTATGGCAGTGGCCTGGGTCCAAAGTAATAGAAGTAGCACAAAAACATTTTTTTAGTGTAGGATTTTCCTTGCTCAAGCCTGCCTACTAGAATCGCCAGTGCTTGAAAGGAAAAGTGAATGAAAAACATAGGAATTGGAAAGTTTCCTATGGTACTACTTTTCATGAATTTGGTGCAAAGGAATGGAGCAAAGGAAAACTGTAGGATTTGTTCCTTTAGTGTCTCCTTGAAAGAAAAACCATAGGAATTCTAATTTCCACTTGTCCTCCTTTTCATATTCCTATTCATCAAGCACAAGACTAAGAGATAGTAGCATAATAGCATTATAATCGTACATTTTCTTATGGTTTGACTTAATCTCACCTTGCTTTTTTGCATCCTGTGATCTTCCAATTGTTGTGAATCAAACACCCAGATAGGCAGAAATCATGTGTTTTTAAATTCTTTGTTTTTTGCACGTGCATTCCTATCCTATTCCTGTCTATTTCCTATCCCTGCATATTGTTAGAATCCTCAAATTCAAACAAGCCCTTACTCAATTACTTCTGTTACAGATATATGTCAAAGAAAACCTTGTGTGGTTTGTCCTGCTCATGCGGCGCTGTGTTCCACCCCAGCTCAGCCGCTCCAACAATGGAAGGGTTCACCACAGTAGGGATCCGCTCTCCAGACTGTCTTTCGCCGCCTCAGATCCTTTTCCCCGCTGCCGGCAGCCACGACAACTGCATTACCATCATCAACTGAGCAGATGACCTTGAGGACTACACGGGTCCGCAAGAGAGGTCGCACTCTTCCGTGTCTGCTTACATTATGCGTCGCTTAATATGATGACATGCTACATTATCGTCGTGTTCACCTATTAGACTCCGAGTCAGGTCCAAACTAATGCTGAAACTTGAGTTTTTGAATGATTGTGGGGTACATATCGGGGCAGCAATCAGTACTATCTGTCTACTATCTGGTTAATCTCGGGTGCCTACTATGAGTTTCATGTTGGGTGCAAACAAACATTAAAGGAGCCATTATTTGTACTTTTTAACTAAAGCTATTATCTGCCTGCTATCATTGGTTTTGGGTCTATCCACAGTTTGCTACCATCACTCAGGATTTGTGCATGCACTCCTTACATAATCTCACTATGTTTTATTCCTATGCATGTCAGTTATTGTACACAATGGAACTGATCATGTAGAGCAAAAGAGACGAGCCTTGCGTGGCAATAAAATTTCATGCAGACGTTGCTCCATGGTGGGCGCAAAGGCAGCCCCCTCCACCCATTTCGGATCGTAATCAAGAGGAAGATAACTGTTCTGAGGGGGATTCAGAAGGAGAAGACCACTCCTATTTACCCCATGAGGTCTTCGCTCTAACTTGGCATGCTGATGTTGGTAATATCATGCATATGGTGCCTTGCATTGCTTACGGTATACATTAAAGATGTCATCTTCTTAGTTTAGACATGCTTTGTATCAATGCCATCTGTTTAGTTTCTTTATCATATATGTGAATCATGCAATGCCATCTTGTTTAGCTAGGCATCATATATGTGAATTTTGCAATGCCACCCTGGTTAGCCGGTCATCTCATATGTGAATTATATCATGCCATTATTTTTTTATTACGTGTTAAATTTTTCAACAATTTTAGTACATTCAATTACTCTTCATGTGCATCAGCCATTCGGCACGGTCATGGAAAAATCTGGGGTGGAAACAAGGTCTTCAGAGCAGACAATCCTATCTGACGAAGCGCATGTCTTGCTGGTTACCGATAGCTCCTCAGAGGAGGATTCAGAGATAGATGACCAGTCATATACCCCCCCCCCCGAGGTGCATTCTCTAACTTGGCAGGCTTATGTTGCTCATATCGTGTGTATGGTATCTTGCATTGCTATGTCATTTGCTTAGTTTAGACATGCTTTGTGTGAATGCCACCTGTTTAGTGTCTAATTACCATATATGTGAATTATGCAATGCCATCTTGTTGCAAGACATTATATATGTGAATTATGCAATGTTATCTTGTTGCAAGGCATTATGTATGTGAATTATGCAATGCCATGCTGTTTAGGCAAGCGTCATATATGTGAATTATATCATGCCGTCCTTTTTTTGTATTTCTCATTGCTTTTGTCGACAATGTTTGTATATTCAACTGCTCTTCCTGTGCATCAGCCATTTGAATTGGTGATGGAGAAATCTGGACTGAAAACAAGGTCTTCAAAGCAGACAATGCTACCTGCTGAAGCCGATATCTTGCTGGTTACAGATAGCTCTTCAGAGGAGGATTCAGAGGTAGATGACCAGTCCTATTATCCCCCTGAGGTGTATGCTCAAACTTGGTAGGGTTATATTACTCATATCATGCATATGTTGTATTGCAATGCTTAGTTTTTACATCATATACACAATATTGAATGCCATCACACATCATATATGCGTTTGCCCTCTGCTCACTTCCTTAGTATATAAATCATATATTTGAATTATGTCATGCCATGATGTTTACATAGACGGCATGTATCTGAATTATGGCATGCCAACCCATTTTCTAAAGACATAATATAGTTATATCATCTCATCCTGTTTACATAGTCATCATATTTTGAATTATGTCATTCTATCCATGAATTATATCATGCCATCATGTTTCCATCGACGGCATGTTTGTGATTTATGGCATGCCAACCACTTTAATAGACACATCGTCTAGTTATATCATGTCATCCTGTTTACATAGTCATCATATTTTCAAGTGTGTCATTCTATCCTATTTAGTTAGCCATCATACATGTGAAACTGTGTCATGCTATCCTGTTTAATTAGCCATAATATATGTGAAATTATGTCCTGCTATTCTGTTTGGTTAGATAACATAAATGTGAATTATTTCATGCCTTGTTTTCTTCACTACTATCCATTGCACCTGTCTATCTTACAACTGTACATTCAATTACTTTTCTTGTTTACTAGCCATTTCAATTGGAGGGAGTGACGGTAGTATCTGTGGGAGTAAAAACACGGTCTTTAGAAAAGATCGTACCACCTGTCGATGCAGATAGAACCACGGTTGTACTTGCCCAAGAACCAGCCCCACCACACATAACCCACACTCATGCAGATTGTACCCCTACCCAGTTGGACAGAGAACCAGCTACACCCCTTCTAACCCCAACCCCAGCAGATAGTAACCAGGTTCCCGTTGACATAGCACCATCTCCACCACAGAGCACCCAAACACGAGCAGTTAGTAAGGCAACTGCAGTGCCCAAAGCACGAGGACCACCACTCCGAACCCCAAGTCAACGCTTAAAGCAGAAGAAGAATTGTTCTCAGGTCAGGTTCCGTAGCTATTGTTCATACTATGCTCTTGCATCACTGTATTTACTCATACCAACTAATTTCAAATTTGAAGGATGCAATTGAAACTCCAATGGCGCAACAAGTATGTTTTAAACCCGTTTCTTTAACGTGTTTGGTTGTTTGCTGTTGTAACTTGCTCTATGTTGATTTCAGTTTCAATTGAATAAACAATTATGTTCTCATGCCATGCACATTCCAAGTGTTGTTAGTGCTGTGTAGTTTCCCATACTTATATTTTGTCTATGCTGCTTTGTCTTAAATAGATATGATTCGAACTGTATCTATCTTGATATGGCAACATAAACTAGAATGATATAGACCATACAGTGACCATACTACATAGATATATGTTTGTTTCATGTTGTTATCCTGTCCACCTTACTACTGAACTGTATTACCAAAATGAGTTTCATATACTACATTGTAAACCTGTGATGTGTTTGTTTGTTTCTCTTTTAGAACGCAGATAAAATATTGGAGAAGAATACCTCGTTATGCAATGGTAAAGGAAGTAATGCAAATAAGGTTCGAGATAGTGAGACATCCCTGTTGATCTCCAAGAAAGCTGATAAAAACTATATTGAGGACACCGAGACAACCCCAAAGTTTTGTCTTGATGTAGTGTTCGAGTTACTGGCTACTACTGCTGGCACCAGCTCTTCGAACTCGTTGCCTGAATCAGTTCGGCTTCTTGAGTCTCAACTTCAAGTTGAAATACATCAATCATATGTTATGCGACATGAAGCCGAAGGACTGAGGAAGTCCCTGCAGAATTCAGATGCATACTTTCTGGTGCAATAGCAAGTGCTGGAGGACTTAAGCGCCAAACAAGAGAAATTTAATAAGCTTGCTAAGCATCTTGCCAGCATTATGGGAACCTAGGATATTGTTTCTTGAGCTCTTCTGAAGTGTTTTTAGTTCTGGACTTGTTTTGCTGCGGCGTTTATATGTTGTTGTGTTCCCTATATTTGCACTGGTGGCAAACTTTGATGTCTAGTGGATGTAATATGTGTAATAGCCGTGATAGCCTAGCGTAAGTTGCTTGATTATTTATTTCCTTATTGTCTTGTTTATTTCTTTGCTTGTAGTCAGTGCAGTTCTTTTTCCGCGGTTTGCTAGTGGCCGCAATAACTTATTTTTTAAAACTAGGCCATAATAAGCATGGGCTACATATTTACTATAGTTACCATTTCCCTCCTACGGGTCGTAGAAACAATGGGCCTTCTATGTGTTGTAGAAACAATGGGCCTTATACGGGCCGTAGACACAATGGGCCTTCTACAGACCGTATCATCAATGGGCCTTGTATGGGTCGTATGATCGGTTGGCCAAACATGGGCCAATAACAGAACGCACTATGGCCGTAAATGGGCCAGAGTTGGAATCGTCTATTCATGGGCTGACCATAACGGGCCGTCGTTAATCGGCAGTATTTGATGATGCTATGAAAACGGCCCAACGTATTAACGGGCCACAAAACAGGCCGACTATAACCTCGGGCTGAATTTAGCCCGCAAGCAGAAAATGTCAGTAACGGGCCATAAGTAAACGAATGCTGAAATGAGCCCAAGAGTAAATTGGCTGTGAGAAGTACAAAAGATAACATGGGCTGGAAATGGCCCAACGGAATAACGGGCCGTTAATGGGTATAAAGTGATACACTGTTCATTACAGGCCAGTTTCACCACAGGTCGTTAATGGGTATAAAGTGATACACTGTTCACCACGGGCCAGTTTCACCACGGGCCGTTAATGGGCCAAGAGTTACAAAGGGCCTCATATGGGCCGAAAGATGTCATTGGCCATACATGGGCCAGAAGTGAAAACAGGCTGGAATCATATTGGATGGCCTAGATGACGCTACTGGGCCTAATTCGGATAGGGCGTAACGGGCCTTGGGTTAGCGGGATGTAAATGGGCTATATGCGAACAGGACGTTAACATGCTTTCCATGGGCTGTCCCGCCACCTTTTAACCAAGTCAAACGGGCCGGCCTTTTCACAGGAATGGGCCTCTATTGGGTCATGCCATGTGTCGATGTATCATAGGCGCCTTCTGTCCAATGAGTGGATGACATCTGTCCCAACGATGAGCCGACACGTGTTTCCTCCAGCCAATGATGATTTCACACGTGGAAAATCCCCATTGGTCCGGGCTGTTAACGGGTTATCGGATCCAAAACCTAACCTGATAGCTTAACGGTGTTCCGTTACGGTGGATGCCACGTGTCGGTCACCCTTGATGAAAGCACTTCTGTGACGCGCAATTTATTGTCATGGAAGTGGACACTTCCGTGATGATAATTTTGGTAATGTCATGGAACACTTCTACGACAGCACAGGTATGACTATCTTGATTCTGTCACAAAATTGTCATGGGTGTACATGGATGACAGAAAATGCGACCTACTGTGACAAACATGTATCATCACAGAAGTGTATTTCTTTGTAGTGCGAGTAGGTAAATGATAAAAACAGAATTTTTGATGTGGAATGCTAGCTAGCATAATTCTCAATGTAATTTTCTTTATTGTGGCATGAATGTTCAGATCCAAATGATTAAAAATAAAAGTTCATATTGACATAAGAAATAGTAATACTTCAAGCATACTAACTAAGCAATCATGTCTTCTCAAAATAACATGGCTAAAGAAAGTTATCCCTACAAAATCATATAGTCTGACTGTTGCTCTATCTTCATCACACAAAGTATTTAATCATGCACAACCCCGATGACAAGCCAAGCATTTTTTCGTACTTTAGTAATCTCAAACCTTTTCAACTTTCACGCAATACATGAGCGTGAGCCATGGACATAGCACTATATGTGGAATAGAAAGGTGGTTGTGGAGAAGACAAAAAGGAGGAAGATAGTCTCACATCAACTAGGCGTATCAACGGGCTATGGAGATGCCCATTAATAGATATCAATGTGAGTGAGTAGGGATTGCCATGCAACAGATGCACTAGAGCTATAAATGTATGAAAGCTCAACAAAAGAAACTAAGTGGGTGTGCATCCAACTTGCTTGCTCACGAAGACCTAGGGCATTTTGAGGAAGCCCATCATTGGAATATACAAGCCAAGTTCTATAATGAAAAATTCCCACTAGTATATGAAAGTGACAACATAGGAGACTCTCTATCAT
This sequence comes from Triticum aestivum, assembly GCF_018294505.1. Lineage (NCBI taxonomy): Eukaryota > Viridiplantae > Streptophyta > Magnoliopsida > Poales > Poaceae > Triticum > Triticum aestivum. The sequence continues at coordinate 261,515,293 of NC_057807.1, forward strand.
GAAGATTATGGTGCTACTTTGAAGCACAAGTGTGGTAAAAATGATAGTAGCATTGTCCCTCCTCTCTTTTTCTCTCATTTTTTATTTGGCCTTTCTCTTTTTTTATTTGGCCTTTCTCTTTTTTTTTATAAAGTCCGAAGTCTCATCCCGACTTGTGGGGGAATCATAGTCTCCATCATCGTTTCCTCACTTGGGACAATGCTCTAATAATGAAGATCATCACACTTTTATTTACTTACAACTCAAGATTACAACTCGATACTTAGAAAAAGATATGACTCTATATGAATGCCTCCAGCGGTGTACCGGGATATGCAATGAATCAAGAGTGACATGTATGAAAAATTATGAAGGTGGCTTTGCCACAAATACGATGTCAACTACATGATCATGCAAAGAGCAATACGACAATGATGATGCGTGTCATAATAAATGGAACGGTGGAAAGTTGCATGGAAATATATCTTGGAATGGCTATGGAAATGCCATAATAGGTAGGTATGGTGGCTGTTTTGAGGAAGGTATATTGTGGGTGTATGGTACCGGCGAAAGTTGCGCGGCACAAGAGAGGCTAGCAATGGTGGAAGGGTGAGAGTGCGTATAATCCATGGACTCAACATTAGTCATAAAGAACTCATATACTTATTGCAAAAATCTACAATCCATTGAAAACAAAGTACTACGTGCATGCTCCTAGGGGGATAGATTGGTAGGAAAAGACCATCGCTCGTCCCCGACCACCACTCATAAGGAAGACAATCAATAAATAAAATCGTGCTCCAACTTCATCACAAAGCGGTTCACCATACGTGCATGCTACGGGAATCACAAACTTCAACACAAGTATTCTTTAAATTCACAATTACCCAACTAGCATGACTCTAATATCACCACCTCTATATCTCAAAACAATTATCAAGTATCAAATTGATCATAGCATCCAGTTCACTTTCTATGATAGTTTTTATTATACCCAACTTGGATGCCCATCATTCTTGTACCAATTTTATAACCATAGTAAATACCATGCTGTTCTAAGAGACTCTCAAAATAATATAAATGAAGCATGAGAGATCAACAATTTCTACAAAATTAAGCCACCGCCGTGCTCTAAAAGATATAAGTGAAGCACATAGAGTATTCTAATAAATTCTAAATCAAGTGGGTTTCCCCCAAAAGGTGTGTACAGCAAGGATGGCTGTGGTAATCTAAAAAGAAAAGACTAATATCATACAAGACACTCCAAGCAAAACACATATCATGTGGCGAATAAAAATATAGCTCCAAGTAAAGTTACCAATAGACGAAGACGAAAGAGGGGATGCCTTCTGGGGCATCCCCAAGCTTCAGATTTTGGTTATCCTTGAATATCTTGGGGTGTCATGGGCATCCCCAAGCTTAGGCTCTCGCCCCTCATTATTCCATAGTCCATCAAATCTTTACCCAAAACTTGAAAACTTCACAACACAAAACTCAACAGGAAATCTCATAAGCTCCATTAGTGCAAGAAAGAAAAACCACCACATAAGGTACTGTAATGAACTCATTATTTATTTATATTGGTGTTAAACCTATGGTATTCCAACTTTTCTATGGTTCATACCCCTTGATACTAGCCATAGATGCATCAAAATAAGCAAACAACACACGAAAAACAGAATCTTTCAAAAACAGAACAGTCTGTAGCAATCTGTAACTCTAGAATACTTATAGAACTCTAAAACTCCTACCAAAATAGGAAGTCCTGGGAAATTTATGTGTTGATCTACAGCAAAAAGAATCAATGCAAAATCACGTTTCTGCAAATTACCAAAATTAATTTCGTGCGCGCAAAAGTTTCTGTTTTTCAGCAGAATCAAATTAACTATCACCGTAGGTTATCCTATAGGTTCTACTTGCCACAAACACTAATTAAAACATGAAAACACATCTAACCAGAAGCTATATGAAATATTTATTACTAAACAGAAGCAAAAAGCAAGAAACAAAAATAAAATTGGGTTGCCTCCCAACGAGCGCTATCGTTTAATGCCCCTAGCTAGGCATAAAAGCGAGGATAGATCTAAGTGGTGCCATCTTTGGCACTCAATTCATAAGTAGCTCGCATGATAGATTCATAAGGTAATTTAACTTTATTTCTTGGAAAGTGTTCCATGCCTTTCCTTAATGGAAATTGAAATCTAATATTCCCTTCCTTCATATCAATAATTGCACCAATCGTTCTAAGGAAAGGAATACCAAGAATAATAGGACATGAAAGATTGCAATCTATGTCAAGAACAATAAAATCTATGGGCACATAATTCCTATTTGCAACAATAAGAACATCATTGATCCTTCCCATAGTTTTCTTAATGGTGGAATCCGCAAGGTGCAAATTTAAAGAGCAATCATCAAAATCATGGAAACCTAGCACATCACATAAAGTTTTTGGAATCGTGGAAACACTAGCACCCAAATCACATAAAGCATAGCACTCATGATCTTTAATTTTAATCTTTATAGTAGGTTCCCATTCATCATAAAGTTTTCTAGGTATAGAAACTTCCAAATTAAGTTTTTCCTCATAAGATTGCATCAAGACATCAACAATATGTTTGGTAAAAGCTTTATTTTGACTATAAGCATGAGGAGAATTTAACACGGATTGCAACAAGGAAATACAATCTATTAAAGAATAATTATCATAATTAAATTCTTTGAAATCCAAGATAGTGGGTTCAATGCTATTTAAAGTCTTGACCTCTCAATCCCACTTTTACCAAATTTAGCATCAAGATCTAAAAACTCCGAATCATTGGGACGCCTTTTAACTAAAGTTGACTCATCTCCAGTCCCATCATTATCAAGATTCATATTGCAAAACAAAGATATAATAGGGGACACATCAATAACTTTTAGATCTTCATCATTATTTTCATGGAAACTAGAAGAACATGGTTTTACAAAGCAATCTTTCTTAGCACGCAACCTAGCGGTTCTTTCTTTGCACTCATCAATGGAAATTCTCATGGATTTGAGAGACTCATTGATATCATGCTTAGGAGAAGTAGATCTAAGTTTCAAAGAATCAACATCAAGCGAAAGCCTATCAACATTCCTAGCCAAATCATCAACTTGAAGCAATTTTTCTTCAAGCAAAGTATTAAAATTCTTTTGAGAGATCATAAATTCTTCCACGCTATTCTCAAAATCAGAGGGCATCTTATTAAAATTTCCATAAGAGTTATTGTAGGAATTTCCATAATTATTAGAGAATTACTAGGGAACGGTCTAGGATTAAAGTTTCCTCTATAAGCATTGTTACCAAAATTATTCCTACCAACAAAATTCACATCCATAGATTCATTATTTTTCTCAATCAAAGTAGACAAATGCATATCATTAGGATCAATAGGATCACTCTTAGTAGCAAACAATTTCATAAGTTCATCCGTCTTTCCACTCAAAACATTCTTTTCTTCTATAGCATGCACTTTTTTACTAGTAGATCTTTCGGTGTGCCATTGAGAATAATTAGCCATAATGTTATCAAGGAGTTTAGTAGCTTCTCCTAAGGTGATTTCCATAAAAATGCCTCCCGCGGCCGAATCTAAAAGATTTCTAGAAGCAAAATTCAATCCGGCATAAAATTTTTGTATGATCATCCATAAGTTCAAACCATGAGTAGGGCAATTGCGAATCATCAATTTCATTCTTTCCCAAGTTTGGGCAACATGCTCATGATCAAGTTGTTTAAAATTCATAATATCGTTCCTAAGAGAGATGATCTTAGCAGGAGGAAAATACTTAGAGATAAAAGCATCTTTGCACTTATTCCATGAATCAATACTATTCTTAGGCAAAGAAGAAAACCAAATTTTAGCATGATCTCTAAGTGAAAACGGAAATAACTTCAATTTAACAATATAATTATCCATATCTTTCTTCTTTTGCATCTCACACAAATCAACAAAGTTGTTTAGATGGGTAGCGGCATCTTCACTAGGAAGGACGGAGAATTGATCTTTCATAACAAGATTCAACAAAGTAGCAATGATTTCACAAGATTCAACATCATTAAGAGGAGCAATCAGAGTGCTAAGGAAATCATTATTATTGGTATTGGAAAAGTCAGACAATTTGGTATTATCTTGCGCCATCGCGGCAAGCAATCCAACACACAAGCAAACAAAAAGGCATGCGAAGGAGAGAGGAGATTAGGAAAGAGAGGGCAAATAAAATGACAAGGGTGAAGTGGGGGAGAGGAAAACGAGAGGCAAATGGCAAATAATGTAATGCGAGGGAGATGAGTTTGTGATGGGTACTTGGTATGTCTTGACTTGAGCGAAGACCTCCCCGACAATGGTGCCAGAAATCCTTCTTGCTACGTCTTGAGCTTGCGTTGGTTTTCCTTGAAGAGGAAAGGGTGATGCAGCAAAGTAGCGTAAGTATTTCCCTCAGTTTTTGAGAACCAAGGTATCAATCCAGTAGGAGGCTCCTCAAAAGTCCAACGCACCTACACAAACAAACAAGAACCTCGCAACCAACGCAATAAAGGGGTCGTTAATCCCTTCACGGCCACTTGCGAAAGTGAGATCTGATAGAGATAATATGATAAGATAAATATTTTTGGTATTTTTATGATATAGATTGGAAAAGTAAAGATGCAAAAGTAGATGGTAAACTTATATGATGAACGATAGACCCGGGGGCCATAGGTTTCATTAGTGGCTTCTCTCAAGATAGCATAAGTATTAGGGCGGGTGAACAAATTACTGTCGAGCAATTGATAGAAAAGCGCATAATTATGAGATTATCTAGGCATGATCATGTATAAAGGAATCACGTCCGTGATAAGTAGATCGAAACGATTCTGCATCTACTACTATTACTCCACACATCGACCGACTCCTGGCTGCGTCTAGAGTATTAAGTTCATGAAGAACAGAGTAACGCTTTAAGAAAGATGACATGATGTAGAGGGATAAACTCATGCAATATGATATAAACCCCATCTTTTTATCCTCGATGGCAACAATACAATACATGCCTTGCTGCCCCTGTTGTCACTGGGAAAGTACACCGCAAGATTGAACCCAAAGCTAAGCACTTCTCCCATTGCAAGAAAGATCAATCTAGTAGGCCAAACCAAACTGATAGTTCGAAGAGACTTGCAAAGATAACTTAATCACACATAAAAGAATTCAGAGGAGATTCAAATATTCTCATAGATAAACTTGATCATAAACCCACAATTCATCAAATGTCGACAAACACACCGCAAAAAGAGTTACGTCGAATAGATCTCCAAGAAGATCGAGGAGAACTTTGTATTGAGATTCAAAGAAAGAGAAGAAGTCATCTAGCTAATAATTATGGACCCGAAGGTCTGTGGTAAACTACTCACAACTCATCGGAAGGGCCTTGGAGATGATATAGAAGCCCTCCGTGGTCGATTCCCCCTCCGGCGGAGCGCCGGCGAAGGCTCTAAGATGGGATCTCGCGGATACAGAAGGTTGCGGCGGTGGAAATAGGTTTTTGTGGTGCTCCTGAATATTTTCAAGGTACGTGGGTATATATAGGAGGAAGAAGTAGGTCGGTGGACGCTTGAGGGGCCCATGAGGGTGGGGGGCGCGCCGGGCACCCTCTTGGCCGCCTCCTCTATTGCTTGACGTCCAGTCCAAGTCCCCTGGATCACGTTTGTTCCAAAAATATCGCTCCCAAAGGTTTCATCCTGTTTTGACTCCGTTTGATATTCTTTTTCTTTGAAACACTGAAATAGGCAAAAAACAGCAATTCGGGTCGGGCCTCCGGTTAGTAGGTTAGTCCCAAAAATGATATAAAAGTGTAAAGTAAATCCCATAAACATCCAAAACGGGTAATATAATTGCATGGAACAATCAAAAATTATAGATACGTTGGAGACGTATCAGGTAGCTAGCTATATGCCTATATGGTGTAACTGAGTGCTGAAGCTATATGTACTTTGATGTATTTCAATTATGAAATCCTGGTTCCGTAATACTAAAATGAAATATATTATGTGCTTAATATGAAATGTCAATTTGATTAGTAAATGGATTATTAATAATAGGCCAATTAGCATGCTTATTGGGGTTTTCTATTACATACGGTTATTGAGACAACACCCTGGGCGATGACCTCCGACAACCCACACAGTTTCTAGGAAGGAAACTTGCCGGATCAATGAACAATCAAACACAACTTCCTCTGGAAAACTGTTTGCGTTAGGCCACCTTGCGCAAATGTTTTCCACGTAAAAAGTGTGTGTGATGGATAGCCTATGCAACACAGTTTCTTCTATGCACCGTGCGTGATGCATTTAATAACACAAATGATAAAATTGTTAATATCGTCTGCAATGGCAACGTTATCACAAACGATATAATGGGGAAAATTGTGTGTGATGTACGTGTGAACAGAAACGTTTTCCTTGGAGTGACTGTGTGGGATGTACATACGAATGGAAACGTATTTCTTGGATTGACTTTGTGGGATGTACATACTAACGGAAACATATTCCTTCGATTGACTATGTGGAATGTACATACGAACGGAAACATTTGTCTGGGACTGACTGTGTGCGATGTACTTACGACTGGAAACGATTTGGCCTGTATAATTGTATTTTTTAGCACAACTGTACGTATAATCATATTTGATTGCTCGCCCGTCGCACACGACCTCATTTTGCCGAGCATGTGTGACCGGAGGGCCTATCCTCGACGGTGTCTGGGTCGTGTGGGAAGGACTCCCCCTATCGCCCACACTCACTAGGCGGCGGTTCAAAATGCCGTCATGGAAATGGGTTAAAAACCGTTTGTATAGCAGCTCGTTGTACTAGTGTAAGAACAAAGACGAGGGCTCTTCGAGTGGCTGGAAGCGCCGAAAGGGAAACAATGGGTGGTGAATTGCTAGAAATTGGATGTGTACATTCAATTAGTAGCATCTAGTAGTATTTTAATTTAGACTGAGTGAAAATATGTTGTAACTATGATTGTTGCTGGTCAAAAATGTTGTGTGTATTGTATTAATTATTTACGTTGAACATAGTAGTGTGGTTATTGCTACTTGTGAGCTACGTAGGGATTTCTCCGAAGAGGAGTGGATGATGCAGTATAGTAGAGATAAGTATTTCCCTTAGTTAAGAACCAAGGTTATCAATCCATTAGGAGAACCAATCGACACCTCTTAGCAGTACCTACACACAAGCAATAAATCCTTGCAACCCAACGCGAACAAGGGGTTGTCAATCCCTTGACAGTTACGAGCAAGATTATATTGTATGGTATTTGATAGATAGATCGGAAAAAAAGGAAAAACACAGCAAGGTATTTTTGGCTTTTAATATATAATAAAGTAGACCCAGGGGCCATAGTTTTCAATAGACGACTCTCTCGAGAAAATAACATACGTGTCACACCCTAGCTAGTCATGCATCAGAGTGTGTGCATCATGTTTAGAATTCCATTTAATTTGAAATGGGGATTTGTGAAACCCTCAGAATCATTTTTGAAAATGACCCAAATAAAAACTTCTCCAAAAGGGTCCAAGAAAATGCTCATGTTGCTCTCTGAAAATATTGGACAGAGATAAAAATCAAACCAATATTTTCAAGAGCTCATAGGCATTTATTTTGGGCATTTGGAATTAATGCATAAATATTTGCATTGGAAATATATTAGTTATATATATTAATATATGTCCAAATATTATGCCAAATATAAAGGAGCTCTGGAATAATATATCTAGCTCCTGCAAAATTTGGCATAAGGTAAATAAATGATTTAATATTTTATTTAAATCAAAACAAATGTCAGAAATTAGAAAACAGAAATAAATAACAGGAGGAGCTTACCTGGGCTCCTCCCTGTGCAGCCCAGCCAGCTGGCCGGCCCAGCCAGCAGGCGGCCCAGCCAGCAGGCGGCCCAGCCCGCCTCCCTCCTCTGTCGTCTTCGTCCTCGACAGAGGGAGGGGAGTGTGGCCGGCGCGCGCGCGCGCCACGGTGCCACGCCACCTCTCTCCCTGCCTGCCTGCCCTCCCCTCCTCGCTCGATGCCCCGGACGACGCCACGCCCTCCCCCCTGCTCTCTCTCACTCTCCCTCAGTTCCTCCCTCCTCTCCCTCGCTCCCTCACTCACGGCCGAACACCACCGTCGCCGCCGTTCGCCATAGCAGCCGTCTCCGGCCACCCCTCGCCCCTCCGTTGAGCTCAGGAGCTCCGCCTCGACCCCCTCTTCCTCCCCACCAATCCACGGGCCTCCGGAAGCCTTGCATCGCCGCCACGTCGCCGTTCCCCTCCTCGGCCACCGGAGATCATCGCCGATGATTCGCTGCACTCCGGCCGTCCCCGAGCCCGCTTCGACGCCCACTGCAACCGCGGTGAGCTCCGCCACCGTTTCCCCCTCTTTCCCCCCCTCGTTCCCGCACCGTAACCCCGTCTCCCACCACGGCCGAACCTCCGCCGTCGCGGAGCTCGCCGTCGACGCAGCTTCGGTGACCATTTGGTCACCCCGGCGAGTCCAACAAGTCCGTAAGGACCCGTAGCACCCCTCCAGCGCCTCAGCTCCCTCGCTTGCGAGCAGCAGCACCGATCCCGACCGCACCCGAACTCCGGCGGCCGCAGCCGAGCTCGCCGCCGTCGACTCCGGCCACCCCAGGCCCAACCACGGCCACCGTCCGACGCGCCTTCGAGCTAGCTATCCAACGCACCTAGCCGCACGCCGTTTGGAGCACCACAGAGGAAACCCGAGGCACCTGTACGCCGCGGACCTCGCCGGCGACTAACCGCCGGCGGGTTTGACCTGTTCGACCTGGGGTTTGACCCCCCAGGGTCACTGACGCGTGGGCCCTGTCGGCCAGGTGGTTAGATTAGTGCTAACTACTGTTAGTCAACCCCCCTGACACTGACCAGTGGGCCCCAGCGCCACTAACCCCTAATTAGGATTAAACTAACCCTGTTTAACCCCCCTGTCACTGACGTGTGGACCCCACACGTCAGGTTTGACTCCAGCCAGCCGCAGTTGACCACTGACGTCATGCTGACGTCATGCTGGCGCAATATATATATTTCTGGATTTATTTTAAATCAGGAAATTCCAGAATATTATTTAAACTTCAAAAATTCATAACTTTTATTCTGTAACTCCAAATTAGACAAATTATATATGAAAAATGATCAGAAAAATCCAATCTATCCATCTGTACTATTTTCATGCATGATCAAACAAGTTAAGTTGATGTTTTAAGCAGAACAAGGAAAAGCACTTTAAAAGGCCATGTTTGAGTTTGAAATTTGAATCTTTGATTCAAATTTGTTCAAACCCTTCTGGTTTTAGTTGCATTAGCCCAACACACTCATATTGCCATGTTTCATGCATGCATCATATTGTTGCACATTGTTTGGTGATGGTTGTGTATCGGTGTTCCTTGCGACAGGTTCTGCCTCCGAGGAGTACCGTGATTACCCTAACGAAGAACCGTATCAGTGCATCGAACCATCAGGCAAGCAACCAACCATTTGATCATATCGATACAAACCCATGTTCTCGCTCCTGCTCTCTTTTACTGCATTAAGACAACGCGTTTCAAACTGCTGTGTGCTACGGTAGTTGAACCCATTTCCTCTGCATGACCTGTCATTGCCACAGTAACTAGATGAAACCCACTAGCATGTGTAGGAGTTGATTGAGCCATATGTATGTGTTGTTCCTACCTTGCTATGCCTGCTATGCTTAGAGTCGTGTCAGGTCTGGTTCATCTGGGTGATGGGCTAGAGTGAAATGATTATGTCGGTAATGAGAGTGGTGTGGTGAACACGATTTGGTAAAGGTATCGATGAGAGGCCATGTAGGAGTACATGGTGGGTTGTTTCATTGAAGCCGACCTTAAGCACTGAGATCTGTATGTGTGATTTAAGAATCAGCTACTACCATGCATTGGGCCCGAAACCAATGGACCCTCTCGGCTTCTTATTCACCCTAGTTCTCCGTCCAGGAGTTGCAAGTAGTTTCTGGTGTTTGTAGCCTACTGGAGGCCGTGGACAGCGCTGACCGTAGGGGTGGGCTGTGATGCGGTAGGTACGTGGCCGGGTGTACCGAATACCCGTTAGGTATCTCGGGAACCCTGTTCACATCGTTCGGGGACGTATGGGAAACCTCGGCCGGACTCCCTGCGGATGGAACCTGGATAGGCGATAAACCTGGACTGGAGGCTTAGGTGATTAGGTAGGTCGTGGCCGACACCCGCGTTGGGCTTCCGCTTGAAGGTTGCCGAGTACATGTCGTGTAAACGACGGTAAGTGGTGAGAGCGTGTATGAAGAAGTACACCCCTGCAGGGTTAACATGATCTATTCGAATAGCCGCGTCCGTGGTAAAGGACTACTTGGTTGCCTGTACAGTTCATAGACAAGTAAATGGAAACTGCTAAAAGCCTCAAGATAAGTGTGAGTGCCGAGGATGGCTCTTCCGTAGGAAGACGGAGGTGGATCCTCGGTAGTGTATTGAAGTGGTGAGTAGTGGACTCGTGTGCGCAAAACCATTTCAAGTTGGAGTATCGTAGGATAGTCTAGCCAAGAGTCAAAGCTGGCTTGCTGCAATAACTCCACCAACCCTTCTTGATAATATGCATGTATGTAGGATCTGATGTAAGTCTTGCTGAGTACCTTTGTACTCATGTTGCTATAATTTACTTTCTTACAGAAGACGCTGCAACCTCTTCTGATGGGTTCTATGTAGACATTGACATCAACGAGTAGGCTAAAGACCCAGGTGGTGACCCTGAGCTTGTGAAGGACCATGTAGTATAGCTAGGCTTTCCAAGCCTCTTTTATTTTAATAGTTGTCTGTACTCAGACAAGTTACTTCCGCTGCTGGTTTGTATGACTGTATGACTTGAATGTTGGGTCGTGAGACCCGTACCTTTGTGTATGTTATGTATGGCTCCCTGAGCCTTAAATAAAGTACTTGTGTCGTAGAGTCATGTTGTGATGCTTCGTTGTATTTGCACATATCAAGCATATTGTGTGTATGATTGAAATGCTTGGTATGTGTGGGATCTGACTATCTAGTTGTTTATCTTTAGTAGCCTCTCTTACCGGGAAATGTCTCCTAGTGTTACCGCTGAGCCATGGTAGCTTGCTACTGCTCTGGAACACTTAGGCTGGCCGGCATGTGTCGTTCTTCGTTCCTGTGTCTGTCCCTTCGGGGAAATGTCACGCTTTGAGTACCGGAGTCCTGTTAGCCCGCTACAGCCCAGTTTACCGGAGTCCTGTTAGCCCAGTGCTACAGCCCGGACCCACTTGCTGATGACCGACACGTTCGAAGCTGGGTCATGGATGCCTGTCCCTGTAAGTCTGTGCCACTTTGGGTTTACGACTAGCCATGTCAGCCCGGGCTCCTTATCATATGGATGCTAGCGACACTGTCATATACGTGTGCCAAAAGGCGCAAACGGTCCCGGGCAAAGGTAAGGAGACACCCGTGGGAATACCGTGCGTGAGGCCGCAAAGTGATATGAGGTGTTACATGCTAGATCGATGTGGCATTGAGTCGGGGTCCTGACAATACGGTGGGTAGAAAAATTACTGTTGGGCAAATGATAGAAAAGCAAATAATTATGTCGATATCCAAGGCAATGATCATGTATATAGGCATCACATACGAGAGAAGTAGACCAAAACGATTCTGCATCTACTACTATTACTCCACACATCGACCGCTATCTAGCATGCATCTAGAGTATTAAGTTCATAAAGAACGTAGTAACGCCTTAAGCAAGATGACATGATGTAGACAAGGTAAACTAATGCATGAATAAACCCCATCTTTTACCCTTAATAGCAACGATACATATGTGTCATGTCCCTTTCTATCACTGGGATTGAGCACACAAGATAGAACCCATTACAAAGCACCTCTTACCATGGCAAGATAAATCAATCTAGTTGGCCAAACCAAACCAATAGATCGGAGAATAAATACAAAGCTATAACAATCATGCATAAAAGAGTTCATAGAAAACTCAAATAATATTCATGGATAGATCTGTTGGGGAACGTAGTAATTTCAAAAAAATTCCTACGGACATGCAGGATCATGGTGATGGATAGCAACGAGAAGGGAGAGTGTGTCCACGTACCCTCGTAGACCGAAAGCGGAAGCGTTAGCACAACACGGTTGATGTAGTCGTACGTCTTCACGATCTGACCGATCAAGTACCGAACGCACGGCACCTCCGAGTTCTACACACGTTCAACTCGATGACGTCCCTCGAACTCCGATCAAGCCGAGCTTTGAGGGAGAGTTCTGTCACTCTGACGACGTGGTGACGATGATGATGTTCTACCGACGCAGGGCTTCGCCTAAGCACCGCTACAATATTATTGAGGTGGATTATTGTGGAGGGGGGGGCACCGCACACGGCTAAGAGATCCAAGGGATCAATTATTGTGTCTAGAGGTGCCCCCCGCCCCCATGTATAAAGGAGCAAGGGGGGAGGCCGGCCAGCCTTGGGGCGCACCAAGGAGGGGAGGAGTCCTCCTCCTAGTAGGAGTAGGACTCCCCTCTTTCCTAGTCCAACTAGGAAAAGGAAGGGGGAAGGAAGGAGAGGGAAAGGAGAAGGAAAGGGGGGGCGCCCCCCTCCCTAGTCCAATTCGGACCCCCTATAGGGAGGGGGCGCAGCTGCCCCTTGTGGGCTGCCTTCCCTCTTCCCTATGGCCCATGTAGGCCCAATAGTCCCCCCCGGGGTTTCCAATAACCCCCGGCACTCCGATAAATACCCGAATCACTCGGAACCTTTCCGATGTCTGAATATAGTCGTCCAATATATCGATCTTGACGTCTCGACCATTTCCAGACTCCTCGTCATGTTTGTGATCACATCCGGGACTCCGAACTACCTTCGGTACATCAAAACACATAAACTCATAATATAACCGTCATCGAACTTTAAGCGTGTGGACCCTACGGGTTCGAGAACTATGTAGACATGACCGAGACATGTCTCCGGTCAATAACCAATAGCGGAAACTGGATGCTCATATTGGCTCCCACATATTCTACGAAGATCTTTATCGGTCAAACCGCATAACAACATACGTTGTTCCCTTTGTCATCGGTATGTTACTTGCCCGAGATTCGATCGTCGGTATCTCAATACCTAGTTCAATCTCGTTACCGGCATGTCTCTTTACTCGTTACGTAATACATCATCCTACAACTAACTCATTAGTTACAATGCTTGCAAGGCTTATAGTGTTGTGCATTACCGAGTGGGCCCAGAGATACCTCTCCGACAATCGGAGTGACAAATCCTAATATCAAAATACGCCAACCCAACAAGTACCTTCGGAGACACCTGTAGAGCACCTTTATAATCACCCAGTTACGTTGTGATGTTTGGTAGCACACAAAGTGTTCCTCCGGTAAACGGGAGTTGCATAATCTCATAGTTATAGGAACATGTATAAGTCGTGAAGAAAGCAATAGCAACATACTAAACGATCAAGTGCTAAGCTAATGGAATGGGTCAAGTCAATCACATCATTCTCCTAATGATGTGATCCCGTTAATTAAATGACAACTCATGTCTATGGTTAGGAAACTTAACCATCTTTGATTAACGAGCTAGTCAAGTAGAGGCATACTAGTGACACTATGTTTGTCTATGTATTCACACATGTATTATGTTTCTGGTTAATACAATTCTAGCATGAATAATAAACATTTATCATGAAATAAGGAAATAAATAATAACTTTATTATTGCCTCTAGGGCATATTTCCTTCAAGATCTGATCATAAACTCACAATTCATTGGATCCCAACAAACACATCGCAAAAAGGAAGTACATCGGATACAACTCCAGGAACATCAAGGAGAACATTGTATTGAAGAACATTGAGATAAAATAAGTCATCTAGCTACTAACTATGGACACGTAGGTCTGTGCTAAACTACCGACGCATCATCGGAAGGGGAGCAATGTTGATGTAGAGTGCCAGAAAAGGTCCCAAGATGGGATCTCTCGAGAACAGAGGCTTGCGGCGGCGGAAAAAGTATTTCGTGGACTCCTCCGTTGGTTTCTGGATTTTAGAGAATTTATAAAGGTAGAGTTAGGTCAAACGGAGCCACGTGGGCCCCACAAGCTACCAGGGCACGCACTACCCCCATGGGCGTGCCCTAGCGCCTTGTGGTCCATTGCTCCATCTTCTCGTCCCCTCCCGAATCTTCTAGGATCACTTATGTCCAAAAAAAATCTCCAAAAAGTTTCGTGGCATTTGGACTCTATTTGGTACTAATATTCTGCAAAACCAAAAACTAGCAAAAAAATAGCAACTAGAACTGGGCACTAAGTTAATAGGTTAGTCCCACAAAATGATATATAGTTGCTTGTAAATGTATATAAAACACCCAAGTTTGATACTATAATAGCATGGAACAATAAAAAATTATAGATATGTTGGAGACGTATCAAGCATCCCCAAGCTTAATGTAAATGATAAAACAGACTTTTTGATGTAGAATGCTACCTATTATATTCATCATACAATCTTTTCTTTTGTAGCATCGACATTTGGACTTGAATGATTCAAAACAATAGTCCATAATTTGACATGAAGACATCAAGACTCAAGCGTACCAACAAGCAACCATGTATTCCATACCATCACTTGCCAAGGAATTTATTATTATCATCATATTTTTTTATTTCCAGACTGGGCATCCCTATTACCTTCCATACTCTCATGCAATGACAAATGAATAAACACTCATCACGAGAATAACCCGCCTAACATGGAAAACATTGGCCATCCCCTACCGCCACATGAGCGGTATGGGCACACAAAACGGAAATTTATTTTGAATGATTAGAGTTGGCACGTGCAAATTTACTTAGAATGGCATGGAAACACCACATATAGGTAGGTATGGTGGACTCATTTGGCACAACTTTAGTTTAAGGAGTTGGATGCACAAGCATCTTTCCCGCTTAGTACAAATGAAGGCTAGCAAATAGATTGAGAGGCAACCAACAAAAAAACGGTCATAAACATGCATGGAACATAACTAACACCAAATAATGCACCATAAGTAGGATATAACTTCCTTGCATAACTATTGACTTTGGTGCTTGCATAGGGAATCACAAACCTTAGCACCAATATTCTTACTAAACCACAATTACTCACTAACATGACTTACATATTATCATCTTCATATCGTAAAACTATTGAAAGGAATCAGACTTATTTATCCAATGATATTTCATGAAAGTTTTTATTATATCCCTCTTGAATATTCATCACTTTGGGACCAAATTCATATCTTGTGCAAATTACCATTACTATTATCCACTAATTGCTATTATCAACTCTCAAAAAGATATAAGTGAAGCATGAGACTGCAAATATTTCTTCAAAATTTATCAAATCTCAAAATAATATAAATGAAGCATGAGAGTGGAAATATTTCTTCAAAATATAATCACCACCGTGCTCAAAAAGATTTAAATGAAGCACTAGAGCAACTACCTAGCTCAATTTTTTTAAATGAAGCACTTAGAGCATTCTAACAAATCATGATAAGCGTGTGGCCCTCTCAAATAGGTGTGTTCCGCAAGGATGATTGTGACAAACTAAAAATAAAAACAAGCAAAGACTCATATAATACATGACTCTCCAAGAAAAACTCATGATATGTGACGAAGAAAAATATAGCTCCAAGTAAAATTACCGATGGTCATTAGAAGAAAGTGGGGATGCCTTCTGGGGCATCCCCAAGCTTAGTTTCTTGGGAGTCCTTGAATATTATATTGGTATGCCTCGGGCATCCCCAAGCTTAGGCTCTTGCCACTCCTTATTCCTTCATCCACAGTGACCCAAAACTTGAAAACTACAATCATACAAAACTTAGCAAAACCTTCGTGAGATCCGTTAGTATAAGAAAACAAATCACTACTTTAAGTACTGTTGCAAACTCACTCAAATTTTTTTATTAAATTATACCTAATTTATTCTAACTTTACCATGGCTTATACCCCCTGATACAATCCATAGATTCATCAAAATAGGCAAACAATGCAACGAAAACAGAATCTGTCAACTACAGAACAGTCTGTAGAGACCTGAATTAAGATCATACTTATGTAACTCTAAATTTTTTTTGAACAATTAGGAAGACATGGGAAATTTTCATATCGATTATGTGAAAAAATCGGAGCAAAAACACTTTTCTGTGAGTTGACAAAATTCTAGATCTGGGTGCAAAAATTTCTGTTTTTTCAACGAATCAAGTCAACTATCATGCAGACCATCCTAAAGGATTTACTTGGCACAAACACTAACTAAAACATAAAAAATACACTCATAAGAGTATAATAATTGTGTGAACAAAAGAAAACATAAAAATAAACAATAAAATTAAGATAGCTATTGGGTGCCTCTTAACTAGCGCTATTGTTTTACGCCCCTAGCTAGGCATAATGCATATTTCAAGTATTGTATCTTTGGTTTTTCTACCATATGTTGCCCTCATGATTGATTCATATGGTGGATTAATTCTAGTTCCAGGGAAGTGTTCATACCCATCTTTAATGGAAACTAAAATTTTATATTCCCTTCTTTCATGTCTATTACGGCAGCTATGGTTTGTAAGAACGGTCTACCAAGTATTATGGGACAAGATGGATTGCAATCAATGTCAAGTAAAACAAAGTCAACGGGCACATAGTTCCTATTTGCAAGAATAAGAACATCATTAATCCTACCCAAAGGCTTTTTCATAGTAGAATCCACCAAGTGTAAATCAAGAGAACATTCATCTATATTGGTAAAACCTAGCACATCACATAGAGATTTTGGAATTGTGGAAACACTAGCACAAAAACTACATAGAGCATTGCACTCATAATTTTTAATTTTAACATTAATTGTAGGTTCCCACTCATCATATAATTTTCTAGGAATTGAAATTTCTAGTTCTAGCTTTTCTTCCAAAGCTTTCTTCCTCGCTTCTACAATATGTTTAGTAAAATCTTTATTTTGTTCATATGCGTTGGGTGAATTTAGCATGGATTGCAACAAAGAAATACACTCAATCAAGGAGCAACTATCATAGTTAAAGTCTTTGTAATCCTAGAGAGTGGTCACATCACTAGTTAAAGTTTTTACCTCTCCAACCACTTTTATCAAAAATATATATCAAGTTTTTCACCCTCCGAACTATGGGACGCCTTCTAGCTAAAGTTGACTTTTCTTCAGTCCCCTTCTCATCAAGTTTTATATTGCTAAACAAGGAGTCAATAGATGAAACACCAATCATTTTAATATCATCGTCATTACTACGATAAAAATCGTGAGGAATCACTTATTTTAAAATTCTCGTTTAGCCCTTAGCATAGAGGTTATTTTCTTACTCTCATCCATGGAGACATAAAAAGCCTTAATTGATTCATTAATATCAATCTTAGGTGGAAACTTTTTTTCTTAAGATTTTCCGCATCATGAATAATTCTATCAATGCTCCTAGACATATCATAAACTTTATTAAATTTTTCCCCTATCATGGTGTTGAAAACTTTTTGAGCATTAATAAATTCTTTGATATTATTCTCAGGATCAGAGGGCATCCTATTATTATTAATATAAGAATTGCCATTGGAGTTGCCATAATTGTTAGAGGAATTTCCTGGAAACAGTCTAGGATTGAAATTAACTCTATAAGCATTACTATTAAAATTGTTTTGTGAGACAAAATTCACATCTACGGGATCATTTTTTTGCTCAATCAAAGTAAAGAAAGGCACATAATTAGGATCGATAGGATCATTTTTACTAGCAACCAATTTCATAATCCCATCAACTTTATCACTCAAAGTGCTAATTTCCTCGACCGAATTCACCTTTTTACCAGTAGGAGTTCTTTCAGTATGCCATTGTGAATAATTTGCCATAATATTAACAACAAATTTAGTAGCTTCTCCCAAAGTAATTTCCATAAAAGTACCACCCTCGGCGGAGTCTAAAAGATTTCTAGAAACAAAATTTAATCCCGCATAATTTTTTTGTATGATCATCCATAAATTTAAACCATGAGTAGGGAAAGTTCTTATCATTAGTTTCATCCTTTCCCAAGATTTGGAAACATGCTCATGTTCAAGTCGCTTGAAATTCATAAATTGATTCTAAGGGAAATAATTTTCACGGGAGGGAAATACTTGGTAACAAAAGCATCTTTACACCTATCCCAAGAATCAGTACTATTTCGTGGCAAAGATGAAGACCAAATTTTTGCACGATCCGCAATGAGAAGGGGGATAATTTTAATTTCACAATTTCATTGTCCACATCTTTTTTCTTTTCCATATCACACAATTCTACGGAAGTGTCAAGATCGGATGCAGCATCTTCATTAGGACTACTAGAAAATTGTTCTTTCATATTAAGGTTTAGGAAAGCAGCATTAGTATCACAATTCTCCACACTAACAGCAGGAGGAGCAATTGGAGTACTAATAAAATTACTATTAGTAGTATTGGAAAAATCACACAATTTTGTATTTTCTTGAGACATCGTGACTAGGCAAGCAAGATAACGATCAAACAAAAAGGCAAACGGAAAATATTTTTTTAATGTTTGTAAAAACTTTTAGAAGTGGGGAAGATGAAAACGAGAGGCAAAGGCAAATAAAACAATTGCAAGGAGATGATAGTTTATGCGTAGGTACTTGATAGATGTTGATGATGTCTCCGTGGCAACGATGCCAGAAATTCTTCATGCTACTTGTGAGCTTTGTTGGGTTTTCCCCGAAGAGGAGGGGATAATGCAATACAGTAGAGATAAGTATTTCCCTCAGTTAAAAACCAAGATTATCAATCCAGTAGGAGAACCAAGCAACACCTCGTTAGTAGTACCTGCACACAAACAACAAATCATTGCAACCTAACACGCATAAGGGGTTGTCAATCCCTAGACGATTACGAGCAAGATTAAATTGTATGGTATTTGATAGATAGATCGGACAAAACTACAAAATAAAATAAATAAAGGAAAAACACAACAAGGTATTTTTGGGTTCTAATATATGACAAAGTAGACCCGTGGGCAATAGTTTTCACTAGAGGCTTCTCTTGTGAAAATAACATATGGTGGGTAGCCAAATTATTGTTGGGAAATTGATAGAAAAGAAAATAATTATGACGATATCCAAGGCAATGATCATGTATATAGGCATAACGTCCAAGACAAGTAGACCGAAACGATTCTGCATCTAGTACTATTACTCCACACATCGACCGCTATCCAACATGCATCTAGAGTATTAAGTTCATAAAGAACAGAGTAACGCCTTAAGAAAGATGACATGATGTAGACAAGATAAACTCATGCATGAATAAACCCCATCCTTTTACCCTTAATAGCAACGATACGTATGTGTCATGTCCCTTTCTGTCACTCTGATTGAGCACCTCAAGATCAAACCCATTACAGAGCACCTCTTCCCATGGCAAGATAAATCAATCTAGTTGGCCAAACCAAATCAATAGATCAGAGAAGAAATACGAAGCTATAAAATCATGCATAAAAGAGTTCAGAGAAAACTCAAATAATATTCATGGATAGATCTTATCATAAACTCACAATTCATTGGATCCCAACAAACACACCGCAAAAAGGAATTACATCGGATAGAACTCCAAGAACATCAAGGAGAACATTTTATTGAAGAGCATCGAGAGAGAAGAAGCCATCTAGCTACTAACTATGGACCCGTAGGTCTATGGTAAACTACTACGCGTCATTGGAAGGGAAACAAGGTTGATGTAGAGCCCCTCCGTGATTAAATCCCCCTCCGATGGCGTGCCAGAAAAGGTCCCCAGATGGGATCTCTAGAAAGCAGAGGCTTGCGGTGGTAGAAAAAGTATTCGTGGACTCCTCCGTTGGTTTCCTGATTTTAGAAAATTTATAGAGGCGGAGTTAGGTCAAACGGACCCATGTGGGCCCCACAAGCTACTAGGGTGTGCTCTACCCCCATTGGGTGCGTTCTGGTGCCTTGCGGGCCACAGCTCCATCTTCTCGTCCACTACCGAAGCTTCCAAGGTCTCTTATGTCCAGAAAAAATCTCCAAAAAGTTCCATGGCATTTGGACTTCGTTTGGTACTGATATTCTGCAAAACCAAAAACAAGCAAAAAATAGCAACTGACACTAGGCACTAAGTTAATAGGTTAGTCCCAATAAAAAGATATATAATTACTTGTAAATGTATATAAAACATCCAAGATTGATACTATAATAGTATGCAAGAATAAAAAATTATAGATACGTTGGAGACGTATGGGTGATGTACAAATGCATGGTACCTTATGTAAAAATATGTGCTTGTACCCTTGTCAACTTTGTCAAAATGCTTTTTGTCAATGGGGTGAACCCTTTTAGAAATATTTTGAAGGACTTCCAAAATCAGTGTGAGGGATTTTAGAAAATTAATGACTGACTGTTCAAAATAGTTTTAAAGTGATTTAAGAACTTTGAGTACTCGTTTCGGATATAGTGTGAACATTGTTGAAAATATGAAAAGTAGGACGATAATTGTTAGTCATCACAATTATGAACGGAGACTCTTTGCATGTCCACATGGTGTATAGGTTTGGTTTGGAAAATCATTTAATTTGTGAACATAAACTTTTGGTATGTAAAATGTCCTGTATTTTTCTAGTACTTTTGGAACACATAACGAGTGATGAACACCAGCACGTTGAAGTTACTTTTGAAAAAGTATACAAAAAATAGTTAATGGAAGGAATGGACAGTTACATCTTTGTGGTGACGTCTGATCTAGCTCATGCTTCAAACTGTTTTGGCAACCTCCTCCAACCACAATTTAATCCCTCTACAGTACAACCAACCCTCGTCCTCATTCAACTCACTTTCTCTCTCTCCCCTGCCTCCCTGTGAACTACTCTTGCTTCCTATCAGTACCATCCATGTCTCACCATAGATCTTACGGCCACCTTGTCGGCGACAGGATGGTGCTGTCGGGCTTGGTAGCCCCGTTCACGAAGGAACACCGTGTCCCAATCCATGGCGGCGACAGCATCCATACTATGTACATCAATGACAACATCATCGTCCAGCGCTGGATAGCATAGGATGAACAGTTTATGGATATCTTCGAGTATCGTTCATTGTCATGGACATCGAGTATACCCGCCGCCAGAAGAAACGAGAGTTTCCTGTCGAAGAACAGAATGCATCCCTCATCCAGATCTGCTATGGCACGAATTATCTCCTTTACCAAGTATGCCGGTCTCAAAGTGTGAGCTTGTCTCTTCACCAGTTTTTCCTCAAGGACGGATACAAAAATCATTGGTTTTGGCATCAATGGCGATATAGCCATGCTGCAGCCCTGGGACATCAGGGTCAGCCACTACAAGGGCATCTAGGTTGAATGGGCAGACCAGGATGGATCCAAGGGTTCTGATTATCTCGCCGACGTCCCCGGATTGGTCGTTGATAACTACTATCTCATCAAGAAGAATGGTTTCAATAAGGACTATCAGAAAAGTTGGGCTAAGAAACTGTGCGACGAGCAAATCGAGTATGTAGCGAGTGATACATATGCATGCTATGCCGTATGGAGTCGAATTGATCTCATCAAGTAGGGTCTGATAGAAGCAAACGATAGACAAGTGATGAGGGTTATTCATGCAAGCATCAAGAAGATAGAGAAGAAGACACTCAAACTCGAGGAGGCGCAACGTTAGAACAAATTTAGATAGATTAGTACTTGTACTAACTATTTTAAGTTATGCTGAAGTTGTTCGGAACATATGTGTTATGTACCTATTAAGTTAATGTGGTTTATATGTGTTAGCTGAAGCTTCAAGTGTTCAACGTGATTCCTACATGCTTGACCTCATGTTTAAGGTGAATCTTGGAGGTTTCACCACCTAGTTGAATCTAAGAAGTTTGCGGTGCAATACTTCTAAATCGTTAATTTGCATGTCATTGTCATTAATGTTTACATATCAATGGTAAAACTTGGAGTTTTTGATGCAATATGTGAGTGATGTAAATAAATGTCCAGTCTATGCATCAACCTTGTGTGTGTCACACACACGATTCAAATGGAGATGCTACAGGTCGTACTGCGCATAGGCCAAGAGGTGCCACGTGAGTTGATAGGATGTGCGTCAGCACACCGCTGTGCATGCTTGCCGGGAGGCGAGCCCTTTAACCGCCCCTCCACTACCCGGTCAGCTTAATGCCCACTTAATGCCGCCCGAGCCGATGTATAATAGGCGCGTACTCGCCGCTCTCGCTACACTCCTCTCCGCACCTTCGATTCCCCTCTCGTCCGCCTCCAATCAGCCACACCTCATCATACACCATGGCGCATCACCATGGTCTATCCCCAATCTTTCAGTTTTCAGAGGAATACCCCGATCCATACGGGCAGGAACAAAATGAACTTCTGGACGTGCCAGCGCGAGCGCTTGCACTATCTCCCGCGCATGTGCCCGTGCACCCGACTGTCCCCGTGCTGGTGCCAGTGCCAGCCTCAACTACATGGGGCGCTGCCCTCGACCGCTACCTTACGTCGCATGTGCCCGTGCATGCGCAAGTCACCGCGCCGGTGCCAGTGCCAGCCTTAGTGGAATGGAGCACCGCCATCGACCACTTCCTTGCATTGCCTTTGCCCGTGCACGCGCCTATCCCCGTGCCTGTGCTAGTGCCCAACTCAGTGGCATGGGACGCCGCCATCTACCGATTCCACGCATCGCTTTTGCCTGTGCATGCGCCTGTCCTCGCGCCAGTGGCAATTTTCCCTTTAGCGGCATGGGATGACGTCCTCCGAAGCTTCCTTGCAGCACCGCTAGTCGCCACCCCCCCCCACCGCCCTCAGCGGCATGGGATTGGCGACAACATGTGGCATGGGATTGGCTACTGGAGGTAGAAGTCCAGAACATTCTGGCCTTACTTGAAGCTAGGGCCGACGTCACGGACTACACCAACGCATGATGCAAGACGCCACCGCCTCCACAATTAGTTTGTTCGTTTAAACATCATAGTTCGATCGTATAATGAAAAGTCACACCATGATTGAATGAAATCTATTGTTTGATCAATGAGAGTATTATGCTAGAGCGAAGAGGGAGAGTAAACATGTTTTTTCCTTATTTCTTCCTTTACTAAATGTACATGTAGTGCCATGGTGTCATATTATGGGTGCATGCACATCATCTTCTTTTACTAAAATGAGGCCTTAGGATATGGCGCTCATGATCATTAAAGCATCTACAACAGGACAGTGGCCCGGTGGGCCTCAAATTTTACCATTTGCAACCACATACCTTATTTTGAAAAATAAAAATATATTGAATCACAATGTGTCAACACAACTGGATGAAAAAAAAATGAAAAATCTGATGTCACATTGTAGTAGGGGTAGCAACGTACATGAATGAGACAAACTTGACACTCGATGAACAATTATCACTTGATGAAATGCAATCGTGACAAATTATCTCATCCATGCAGCGAGAATTGATTGACCTATGCAACAATAGGGAAGCTTGTGGCTGTCCGCTGGCGTGACTATTTAAGCCGGTCAGTGTCCGCCTCGCATGGCGATGTGGGACTGAACTTTGGGTGCACAGATGAGAGAACACTGAGCTTTGGTGGCTGCAGGTGGGACCACTGCGACCTTTATTTTAGAATCAGGACTGCTACGACCTAAGGCGGGGTCGGCGAACAAGCCGGGGTGCCCCCATATCCGCCCCGTATTTGGGCTGAATATGAGAGGGCCGGTCAGCCCGGGCGTTTGAGGCTCATTTGAAGCGCCTATCTGGATGGATTTTTTTTGTGAGCGGTCACTGTCCAGGACGTCCGGCTGGGCGTTTGAGGCGGGTTTGGCCCGTCCGGCTATACATATGCTCTTACATTGTAGCATTAGTTCCATGCCACCCACGCTACACATTCAAGTGTTGATTTTCTAGGATTGTAACGTATATATTAAAGAAGTAGCTAATTCAGTTCTCTTTTGGACCGTCGGATGGATGATGGATGGCTCGCCTATGTCTGCCTCCTCGCGTCCCTTGTCAACCACCTCCACTGCATTCACACTGGTTCAAGTTCGCACCGGTTCACACTAGGCAACCACTGAATATAAGGAGCGGTTCCATCCATAGTACTACCAGCGAATCCGAAAGAAAACCCCACAACCCCTTTCCATTGACGATGGTGCGCACGCCGCCGTACCGCCGTACATCTCCGTGGCCACCAACATGACACATAGGACAGCAGGACCACCCAATGTCGAGCCCAACCAAACCCAACCCACTCCTGCCTCCGACCCGGTACCAGCCGATGCCTGCGTCCGATCCATCCCCCTCATCGGCGAAGCTGGGTCAGGCACTTGGCTCATCATCGAGGAAGCAAAACCCATGGCTGAGGAGATGGGTGATGGCGACCGTGAACGGGCCTTACAACAACGGTGCCTTAACGACACACTGGAGGACCGCGCTGTCGAGGTCCTCCGTCAAATAGATGAGGTAGGCCATGAGTGTGACCGCCTCTTGGAGCTCGTCGACTCGCTTCGGGTGGCAGCCTGCCGCCAAGTGGTAGACATGCATCGCAAGATTGATGAACTCGGGCCAATATTATAGGAGCTCTGCCGCGCTGTCGCCGAAGCGGAGGTCGAGGCGGCATACATGATCTCCAATGCAACGGCGCACGCTGAAGAAACCATCCGCGAGGCAGAACAAGCCACCGAAGAGGTCGTCATTGCGGTTGGCATCAAGCATTCCACGGACATGTCCTATGCGGAAGACAATATCCGCCAGGCAAGGGCCAAATGTAGGGCTATGAATGAAGCGTTGATGGCCGACGAGGAGGACAACGGCAACGACTAGTATGACGGCGACAAGGAGGACGGCAGCGACGACGATGAATAAGTTTGAGTAGTTCTGTTAGGTTTTAGAAATGTGCATGATAATTATGTATGAACTTATGCATATCTTATAATTATATTAAGTATTAACCTTATGTTTTATGAAGTTGTCCACATAATCCTCTCATGTCCAGTCTAGTTTCAATCTAAATCGTCACAATCACTACCATTTCATCCAGTTCAGGCAACATGGCATTTGGCTTGTGACGTGCCAACTTCTGGGTACACAATAAAGAACGCGAAGAAGCATCCCATATTAGCAAGGAGCAGCTTCCCTACCCGCACATCATCCGAAAGAAACATGAGAGTTAAGCATGTTGCGGCTAGAGTAGTGTTGGGATGAGTGACCGGATGGGAAGTGGTTTTGATAATTATTGTTTTTCTTCGAAGACATTTTTATTAGTAGTAGTACTGCCACCTAACTTGGTGGTCCCTTTGCTCTCGAGGCACACTATTTGAAGTGAAGTTTACAACTTTTAACGCAATATATTTTTATGTGATCATATTTTCCCGTTCGTGCTCTCAAAGTTCACTACAATGAGTGCATAGGGAAAAATGACCAACGGATTTCGATACGAGAATTTGAACCCTAGACCCTCAAAGTTTGATTCTAATATATTATAAAATCTGCCGTGGCAGAAATTATAATGTACTACCTTTTGAACACCAACACACCATTTTAAAATCATTTTTCTAACCCGCCGACCATTTTTTGT
Source organism: Triticum aestivum (assembly GCF_018294505.1). NCBI lineage: Eukaryota > Viridiplantae > Streptophyta > Magnoliopsida > Poales > Poaceae > Triticum > Triticum aestivum. The sequence continues at coordinate 261,540,963 of NC_057807.1, forward strand.
GACACCAAACATTTTCAGTGACACTGCGAATCATCCTAGCAAATGGACATGCATGGTGACACCCAAAAAGCTTCGCCGAAAATAAGGCCAGAACGTTGCCAAAGTTTTCTACGGTGCTGCCAACGGGAGGGAAACACCTCATGATGGTGGACCGTCACAGAAATTGATTTTAGGCAATGTTTCCTGTTTTGTTGCCAGGGTTTTTGTCACTGAATAGACAAAATTGTGTACGTTCATAGAGGTAGTTGTGTGCAAGGGCTCTATTCATTGTTTCTCCAATATTGCAAGTACAATAAACAAGTTTATGGGGCCATCAAACTCATTGCCGAGAGATGGCACAATCGTTAGGACATCCATCGTTTGCTATGGTTCATCCAGTTCTTAGTAGGAACAAACTCCCAGTTGTTTGTGAGAGAAATTTTGAAACTATTTGTGATTCATGCCAGAGAGCAAAAAGTCATCAGTTGTCTTATCCTCTTTCCACTAGTGTGTCTACTACGCCCTTACAACTCATTTTTTTTCTAATGTATGACGTCCAACACCAATCTCTATTGGTAGACATTTTTATTATGTGAGTTTTGTTGACGACTTTAGTAAATACACATGGATCTATCTTCTTAAGAAATGATCTGATGTCTTTTAAGTTTTTCATAATTTTCAAGCCCTTGTTGAGCGAAAATTTGATAGCAAAATTTTTGCCATGCAATCAGATTTGGGTGGTGAATATGGGAAACTAAACTCTTTCTTTCAACAAATTAGCATTTCTCATCACGTTTCATGCTCACATACACACCAACAAAATGGCTTTGTTGAACGTAAACATAGACATATTACTATCGTTCAGATTTTGGGATGAAGCCTTCCTTACTATCGTTCATCTTGTTAATATGTGGCCTAGTCGCACTATTAATAATGAAACACCTACCGAATGTCTTTTGCATGTGACACCTGACTACAATACCCTTCGTGTTTTTGGTTGTGCTTTCTTGCCCAACCTTTATCCCTACAACAATCGCAAACTTATGTATCGATCCAAACAATGTGTCTTCTTGGGCTACAGTTCACAACATAAGGGTGTCAAGTGTCTTGATGTCCTATTGGCCGCGTCTATATTTCTCGGGATGTCATTTTAGATGAAACTCAGTTTGCCCTGGCTACACTTCATCCCAATGTCGGTGCTCTCCTTAGAAAGGAAATTCTTCTTCTCTCTACTCATCTTTCTAGCGTTCATGTGGTGATGATCATTTTGATGACAAATTATTAACTAACAGAGGAGAAAATAGGAGTCCGAATGATGAAAATTTGGACGAAAATGGTGCAGCAAGGCGTCCCCTCGCTGCGAGGAAAAATCTGGTGCAATCTGCCTCGAGATCTGCACAGCTAACAGCGGCAGACCTAACCGAATCAGCCCTGGGATCGCTGTTGCGTCAGGACACAACAGACAGGCGTGTCATCTCCACCCGTGCACCAACCCGCGCCTACCACAGGGGGATGGCTGGCACGCTTGCCTCCCCACCCGACCCGCACCAATCATCACCACGGGATAGGTCGACCATGCGGTTCTCCCTTGACCCACACGTCTACCTCAGGCAGGGCCCGCACCCATCATCACCACCCGGCGCGAGATCCGATCTGGATGTGGCTGGCACGTCAGGGTCTTCTGCGGCGGCTCCTTCGTCGTTAGCTTTTGTGTTGGCCGCAGACGATCCGGTGTCCCCCAGCAGCCCATCGGTCACCTCGGGATCGCGCACCTCGGGATCCTCTGGATCTCCTGGCCAGGAGCAGGGTGCGCCAACAGCTGGATCTTCTTAGCATATCCCTCCTACACCCGCCACAGAACCGCGTACACATCTTCAAACAGGCACTCTTCAGCCAGTAAACTACATTATTAAGTTTGGTTTAGCTGCTTCCATAGGTGAACCCTGCACTGTTCATGAGGCTCTTGCTGATCCCACATGGAAACATGCTATAGAGGAGGAATTTCAGGCTCTTCAGAAAAATAATACTTGGGACCTAGTCCTTACATGTCCATTTAAAAATATTATTGATTACAAGTGGGTGTTCAAAATTTAGCGATAGTCTGATGGTACCATAGATTATATGGACAGGCTTGTTGCAAAGGGTTTCAAACAGAGGTATGGTATTGATTATGAGGATATCTTCAGTTCTGTTGTTAAAGCTACAACTATTCGTCTTGTTCTCTCTATTGTTGTGTCCATAGGATGGAGTCTCACACAACTAGATGTGCAGAACGCCTTTCTTCACGGTGTTCTGGAACAGGAAGTGTATATGAAACAACCTACTAGTTTGAAGACAAAAATAAACGCTTCATGTGTGCAGGCTTGATAGATCTCTATATGGCCTCAAGCAAGCTCCTTGGGCATGGTACTCTTGTTTGAGCTCAAAGCTTCAAGAACTTAGTTTTGTTCCTTCTAAATCTGATACATCTTTGTTTATCTACAACATGCATCCATTTTTGTGCTCATTTATGTTGATGAAATTATTGTTAGAAGCTCATCCAATGAAGCAGTGACAACCCTATTAAAGGATTTAAAATCATATTTTGCTCTTAAGGATTTAGGTGATTTGCACTATTTTCTTGGTATAGAAGTTATGAAAACCAGAGAAGGTGGCTTTCGTCTATCTGGGGAAAAATATGCAACTGATTTTTTGCACAGAGTTGGAATGCAAGGGTGTAAACCAGCACCAACTCCACTATCCAGTACAGAAAAACTCTCTCTTGCAGAAGGTGAGCTGTTGACTCAAGAGGATAGCACCATATACAGAAGCATGGTAGGTGCTCTTCAGTATTTGACTGTCACCAGGCCTGATGTCGACTTTGCTGTTAATAAAGTCTGTCAATTTCTTTATCCACCCACCACTTCACATTGGACTATTGCATAACATATCTTGAGATACATAGAAAGTACCCTGAGTGTTGGCTTGACATTTAACAAGTCATCATCTACCCTTGTTAGTGCCTTTTTCGGATTCTGACTGGGCAGGCTGCTTAGATGACAGACGTTCAACGGTGGGATTTGCAGTATTTTTGGTCCTAACTTAATTTCTTGGTGTGCAAAGAAACATGCCACAATTTCAAGGTCCAGTACTGAAGTACAGTACTCTAGAAATAATTTGGATCAGATCTATGTTGAAAGAACATGGTATATATCACATACAAACTCCGTGTTTGTGGTGTGATAGTCTTGGAGCCATTTATCTGTCAGCTAATCTCGTGTTTCATGCAAGAACTAAGCACATTGAGATTGATTATCATTTTGTAAGAGAGAGAGAGAGAGAGAGGGTTGCCAGCATTCCAAAGATCAGGTTGCAGATGGCTTCACAAAGGCATTATCTACAAGGTATATTTGAGGAATTTGAGCGTAATCTTAACTTAGTAAAGTGATGATTATGGAAGGGTGTTGAACAAACTTATATTGTCAGGTGCGGTGGCCCTAGGCCTCACACATACACATAGGGATAGTTGGTTCTATTTTTAGTGGACGCCGATAACTGCCACACGTGCGGCACAATGGACACCGGCCCACACGAATCGTGTGGTGTATCCAGGAGATAACCCACACAACCCTGTGTGGGCAAACATGAAAATGAAGGAAATATGCCCTAGAGGCAATAATAAAGTTATTATTTATTTCCTTAATTCATTATAAATTTTTATTATTCATGCTAGAATTGTATTAACCGGAAACTTGGTACATGTGTGAATACATAGACAAAACATATAGTCCCTAGTATGCCACTACTTGACTAGCTCGTTAATCAAAGATGGTTATGTTTCCTAACCATAGACATGTGTTGTCATTTGATGAACGGGATAACGTCATTAGGTGAATGATGTGATGGACATGACCCATCCGTTAGCTTAGCATTATGATCGTAACCATTTCTTTGCTACTACTTTCTTCATGACTTATACAAGTTCCTTAGACTATGAGATTAAGCAACTCCTGAATACCACAGGAACACTTTGTGTGCTACCAAACGCCACAACGTAAATGGGTGATTATAAAGGTGCTCTACAGGTGTCTTCGAAGGTGTTTGTTGGGTTGGCATAGATCGAGATTAGGATTTGACACTCTGTGTTTCGGGGAGGTATCTCTGGGCCCTCTCGGTAATACTCATCACTATAAGACTTGCAATAATTATAACTAATGAGTTAGTTATGGGATGAAGTATTACGGAACGAGTAAAGAGACTTGCCGGTAACGAGATTGAACTAGGTACTGAGATACCGACGATCGAATCTCGGGCAAGTAACATACCGATGACAAAGGGAACAACATATGTTGTTATGCGGTTTGACCGATAAAGATCTTCGTAGAATATGTAGGAACCAATATGAGCATCCAGGTTCCACTATTGGTTATTGACCGGAGACGTGTCTCGGTCATGTCTACATAGTTCTCGAACCCGTAGGGTCCGCACGCTTAACGTTCGACGATGATTGGTATTATGAGTTTATGTGATATGTTGTACCAAAGGTTGTTCAAAGTCCCGGATGTGATCACGGACATGACAAAAGTCTCGAAATGGTCGAGACATAAAGATTGATATATTGGACGACTATATTCGGACACCTGAAGTGTTTCGAAGAAAGTTTTGGATAAATTACCGGAGTGCCGGAGGGTTATCGGAACCCTCGGGGGAACTAATGGGCCTCGATGGGCCTTAGTGGAGATTTAGAGAGGGGCGGCCAGGGCAGGCCGCGCGCCCCCTCCCCTTGAGTCCGAATAGGACAAGGAAGGGGAGCGACGCTCCCCTTTCCTTTCCCCTCTCCCTCTCCTTCCTTCCCCCTCTCTCCCTTTAGGTGGAAACCTACTAGGACTTGGAGTCTTTGTAGGATTCCCCTCTTAGAGGTGCGCCAAGGAGGGCCGACTGGCCTCCCCTCTCCTCCTTTATATACGGGGGAGAGGGGCACCCCATAGACACACAAGTTGATCAAGTTGATCTTTTAGTCGTGTGCGGTGCCCCCCTCCACAGATTTCCACCTCGGTCATATCGTCATCACCCCGTCATGCTGATGAAATTCTCCCTCGACCTCAGCTGGATCTAGAGTTCGTGGGACGTCACCGAGCTGAACGTGTGCAAATCGCGGAGGTGTTGTATCTTCGTTGCTAGGATCGGTCGGATCATGAAGACGTATGACTACATCAAACATGTTGTCATAACGCTTCCGCTTTCGGTCTACTAGGGTACGTAGACAACACTCTCCCCTCTCGTTGCTATGCATCACCTTAGATAGATCTTGTGTGATCATAGGATTTTTTTTGAAATTACTGCGTTCTCCAACAGTGGTATCAGAGCCAGGTCCATGCGTAGATGTTATATGCATGAGTAGAACACAAAGAGTTATGGGCGATAATAGTCATACTGCTTACCAGTATGCCATACTTTGATTCAGCGGTATTGTTGGATGAAGCGGCTCAGACCGACATTACGTGTACGCTTACGCGAGACTGGTTCTACTGACGTGCGTCGCACACAGGTGGCTAGTGAGTGTCTGTTTATCCAACTTTAGTTGAATCAAGTGTGGCTACGCCCGGTCCTTGTTGAAGGTTAAAACATCACACTTGACGAAAAATCGTTGTGGTTTTGAAGCGTAGGTAAGAACGGTTCTTGCTAGAAGCCCGTATCAGCCACGTAAAACTTGCAACAACATAGTAGGGGACGTCTAACTTGTTTTTGCAGGGCTTGCTGTGATGTGATATGGTCAAGGCATGATGTGATATAAATTATTGTATGAGATGATCATGTTTTGTAACAAAGTTATCAGCAACTAGCAGGAGCCATATGGTTGTTTCTTTATTGTATGCAATGGAATCGCCATGTAATTGTTTTACTTTATCACTAAGCGGTAGCGATAGTCGTAGTAACAATAGTTGGCGAGACGACAGCGATGCTACGATGGAGAACAAGGTATCGCGCCGGTGATGATGGAGGTCATGATGATGCTTCGGTGATGGAGATCATGAGCACAAGATGATGATGTCCATATCATGTCACATATTTTGATTGCATGTGATGTTTATCTTTTATGCATCTTATTTTGCTTAGTACGGCGGTAGCATTATAAGATGACCCCTTACTAAATTTCAAGGTAAAAGTGTTCTCCCTGAGTATGCACCATTGCTACAGTTCGTCGTGCCGAGACACCACGTGATGATCAGGTGTGATAAGCTCTACGTTCACATACAATGGGTGCAAGCCAGTTTTGCACACGCAGAATCCTCTGGTTAAACTTGAAGAGCCTAGCACATGCAGATGTGTCCTTGGAACACTGAGACCGAAAGGTCGAACGTGAATCATATAGTAGATATGATCAACATAGTGATGTTCACCATTGAAAACTACTCCATCTCACGTGATGATTGGACATGGTTTAGTTGATTTGGATCACGTGATCACTTAGATGATTAGAGGGATTTCTATATAAGTGGGAGTTCTTAAGTAATATGATTAATTGAACTTTAATTTATCATGAACTTAGTACCTGATAGTATTTCGCATGTCTATGTTGTTGTAGATCAATGGCCCGTGCTACCGTTCCTTTGAATTTTAATACGTTCCTAGAGAAAGCTAAGTTGAAAGATGATGGTAGCAACTACACGGACTGGGTCCGTAACTTGAGGATTATCCTCATTGCTGCACAGAAGAATTACGTCGTGGAAGCACCGTTGGGTGACAGGCCTGCTGCAGATGCTACTGATGACGTTAAGAACGTCTGGCAGAGCAAAGCTGATGACTACTCGATAGTTCATTGTGCCATGCTTTACGGCTTAGAACCAAGACTTCAACGGCGTTTTGAACGTCATGGAGCATATGAGATGTTCCAGGAGTTGAACTTAATATTTCAAGCAAATGCCTGGATTGAGAGATATGAAGTCTCCAATAAGTTCTACAGCTGTAAAATGGAGGAGAATAGTTCTGTCAGGGAACATATACTCAGAATGTCTAGGTACGACAACCACTTGACTCAACTGCGAGTTAATCTTCCTGATGATAGTGTCATTGACAGAGTTCTTCGATCAGTGCCACCAAGCTACAAAAGCTTCATTATGAACTATAATATGCAAGGGATGAACAAGACTATTCCCGAGCACTTCGCAATGCTAAAGGCTGCGGAGGTAGTAATCAAAAAGGAGCATCAAGTGTTGATGGTCAATAAGACCACTAGTTTCAAGAAAAAGGGCAAGGGGAAGAAGGGGAACTTCAAGAAGAACGGCAAAAAGGTTGCTGCTCAAGAGAAGAAACCCAAGTCTGGACCTAAGCCTGAAACCGAGTACTTCTACTGCAAAGGGACTGGTCACTGGAAGCGGAACTTCCCCAAGTATTTGGCGGATAAGAAGGATGGCAAAGTGAAAGGTATATTTGATATACATGTTATTCATGTGTACTTAACTAATGCTCGCAGTAGCGCCTGGGTATTTGGTACTGGTTCTGTTGCTCATATTTGCAACTCGAAACAGGGGCTACAGATTAAGCGAATATTGGCTAAGGACGAGGTGACGATGCGCATGGGAAATTGTTCCAAAGTCGATGTGATCGCGGTTGGCACGCTACCTCTACATCTACCTTCGGGATTAGTTTTAGACCTGAATAATTGTTATTTGGTGCCAGCGTTGAGCATGAACATTATATCTGGATCTTGTTTAATGCGATACGGTTATTCATTTAAATCAGAGAATAATGGTTGTTCTATTTATATGAGTAATATCTTTTATGGTCATGCACCCTTGATGAGTGGTCTATTTTTGTTGAATCTCGATAGTAGTGATACACATATTCATAGTATTGAAGCCAAAAGATATAAGTTCAATAATGATAGTGCAACTTATTTGTGGCACTGTCGTTTGGGTCATATCAGTGTAAAGCGCATGAAGAAACTCCATGCTGATGGACTTTTGGAATCACTTGATTATGAATCAATTGGTGCTTGCGAACCGTGCCTTATGGGCAAGATGACTAAAAATCCGTTGTCCGGAACAATGGAATGAGCTACTGACTTATTGGAAATAATACATACTGATGTATGCGGTCCAATGAGTGTTGAGGCTTGTGGTTGGTATCGTTATTTTCTTACCTTCACTGATGATTTGAGCAGATATGGTTATATCTACTTCATAAAACATAAGTCTGAAACATTTGAAAAGTTCAAAGAATTTCAGAGTGAAATGGAAAATCATCGTAACAAGAAAATAAAGTTTCTACGATCTGATCATGGAGGACAATATTTGAGTTACTAGTTTGGCCTTCATTTGAAACAACATGTGATAGTTTCACAACTGACGCCACTTCGAACACCACTATAACATCCATATAATCACGCTATAGTAAACTCCTGCTAATGACTGCCAAGTCATCACAATTATTTTGGTAATCATCACTTTGTTCCAAATCAAATTCAAATTCATATTCAAATTGCATGTCAAATTATTTTCTTCAAAATAAAACAAAAATGTTGGTTGGGTTGCAAATATTCACTAAGGAATTATCATGTAGAAACCAACATCATTTGACTCATAGATAAATTCCTAGGATTTAATAAATGGTCCAACAACATTAAAATAAGCCATTTTGATTTTAAACAATTGGCCTAACTTTTACGAATGTTCTGAAACTTTTTGTGCAGCCTTAAGATAACACCGGGTATTTATGTGCCAAGTTTCATCTACAACTAAAATCATTTGCTACTAAAAGTAAATGCCAAATAAATAAATGAAATATAAAAAAAGGGAAAGAAAAGAATGAGCTAGGCAGATTGGGCTCTAGTCCACAGTGAACAGCCCATCCCACCTCACCTCATCTCCTTTCTCGCTATAGGAGCAGGGGGAGTTGTGGCGTCCATCCGCGGCGATGGCCGTGCGTGGCGGCCATCCACGCCCCCTAGCCGCCTACAAAGCCTTCCCCGCTGCCCCCTCGACCAAACCCTAGCGTCTCCTCCTCCTCGTGCCGCTACCCTCTGCCACACACACGTCCGCCACCACCGTCGTCTTGTCGTCGCCATGGACATGGCCATCGAGGAGTTGTCCGGAAGGACCGTCACCACCGGATACGTCTACGACGGGCATCAATTTCGAGTCAGGAGCCCAACATCACAAAGTCATCGCCTTCTTCTTCCTCTGCAACCGCCGGACTCCGCCGCGTCGATCCGCTCCGTCTGCTGCTACTAAGCCTTTCGCCGAGCCCCCTTGTGCTCCTCGGTGAGCTTTGTTTCTTCCCCTTCTTATCGTTGTTCAAATTGCTGTTCGTTGCGGCTGCTATCGATGCTCAATGTGCGCCCGAAGCAACCGACGCTTGCCCTCGCCCGCGCACCCTGCCTAGCATGTGTCGCGTCCTAGCAGCCCCGAGGCACTCTCTGGTCGTGCCCACGCGTGCGCCCGCACAGTCCCGCGCTGCCTCTGCCTCCTACTGCATGGTCGCGCACCCTCACGAGCGAGCCCGCGCGTGGCCTTGCCTCCCTTTACCACTACTGCCCGGGGTCACGACCTGCTCCTCCTCTCGCGCGCTGCGCTGCTTGCTGCAGCTCGCCGGGAGCTGTGCCAGCCATCCACAGCCACCGCCTATCTCCGCCACTCCCCGCTACCCCCTGCTCGCCTCTCCCGTCGCAGTCCCCTGCTCCGCCGCCGCCTCGCGCATGCTGTTGCCGTCATACTCCACCCTCGCTGCTGCTGCGCCGCTGGCCGCTGTCGGTGCCTTGCAGCGCCCGCCTAGGCCACCCCTTGCCGCTGTCGCCCGCCATGGCCACGACCATGGCCGTGTGCCCTTGCTTGTGTGTGCGTGTTGTACGTGCGTGCAGTGTGTGTGTGTGTGTGTGTGTGTGTGTGTGTGTGTGTGTGTGTGTGCGGGGTGTGCGTGCAGTGCGTGTGTGCGCTGAGTGTGTGGCCGCGCCCACCTCCGGCCTCGCCCGCCTTCAGTCGGCCTCGTCGCGCTGCCGCCGCCGCTGCCGCTCCCTGCTGCTGCTCTGCCCACTACACTCGGTTGCTGCTCCTCTGCTATAGTTATAGCCTTTTGAAAACAGCCAAGTGATGTTTAAAACTGAGGACTTAGCAGAATATTAGTAATTCTAGAAAATGCTTTAAACTTCGGAAAATCATATAAAATAAACCGTAGCTCAGATTGAAAAACTTTGTACATGAAAGTTGATCAGAAAGACGAGATGAACCCGAATACGCTAACCACATGCTTATCGGGTGCCCCTAACTACCTAAACATGAAACCACCCCCTCCGGTTCGTCTGTCTGACAGACGTCTGGAACCGGGAAAACTTTCCTGTTAAATTCCCGCTCCGTCTGTAGCACTTAGCATTGCACTAGGGCACCCCTGCACTTCGTATTACCATGCCTTGCTATGTGATTGCTTTTATTGTCATGTATTTATTTGTTTTCTACCTTATTCTCTATCGGTAGATCCAGGTACCGACGTAGTCCCCGAAACTGATGCAGCTCCAGAGTACGACTACATAGTTGATGACCCTGCCTTTGCCGCTGAGCAACCAGACAAGCACCCCCCTTTTGAGCATACTGATATCGCCTACTCTATCTCTTATGCTCGCATTAGAATCTGCTGCTACTATTGTTATCCTATTTCTGCTGCATAGCATGTTTATTGTAACCTGCTGTTGTTACCAACCTGCTTATCCTAAACTGTTTAGTATAGGCTAGGTAGAGACCCATCAGAGACCCCCACTTTATGTCGACTGCCTTGCTGGATTATTAGAAGACCCGATCAATGGGATCGAAGACCAGGCTCCAACACCGCACATCACTTTCCCCTTAGTTAGTCGACACTACTGGGTTACTATCGAGTGCCGAAGGTGATACCTCATCAGCACTTCTGATGTTAACCTTGTAGGTTAGTTCATCGGTTATGGTCATCGAGGGTGATTCCTCCTTCTCCACGCCCGATAACTACACTATCATGCAACTCCACAAGAGTGGACCTCGAGGGTGATTCCTCCTTCGCTCACCTTGATGATAACATCAAGTGGAATTCCGTCGAGGGTGATTCCTCAGGGTTCCCCTTGGTGTTAGACACACAGTTACTATGGTTACTATGACTTTACACTGAACCATGTTCTAAAGACGGGTCGGCCCTGAGGGGTACCCAAGCGAGCTTAATTGCGAGCGATGTGGAGACGAGTTGACCTGGAGGGTACCCGAGACTTAAATACGAGGCATGGCCGAGCATTCTTAGCCCTTGCAGCAAGTCCTCGAGATGGGGCGACGGGGTCACATCTTTCATGAGTCTCTGCTCGTGACCGCACTACCAACACACTAACGGTTTGAATATTTGATCCGATGGGCCTCTGGCCCGATAGCACTAACCATCACATGGGCATAGTATGGGGTTCTGCATCGTATACATCAGCTGAAGCTTAATAGATGTCACCGACTGAGCGGCGCGCGCCGGGTTGGACTACGTAAGAACCTGCCTTTTTAAGGAGGTAGCTAGGTCTGCTCACCGTCCACGTTCGCAACATGCAGGAGTCCCGGGGTGATGGCCCAAGACCCCTGGGGGCATAGGTTTAGTCCGGTGTGCAGACCTCTCTATTAATCCTAGGTTAGGTTGGGGCGTATCATTTGGCCGAGGCCGGGCATGACCTAGGAAAGAGTGTCCGGCCGGAGTTAATTGAGCATGGTGGGTAAGTTGGTGCACCCCTGCAGGGAAGAAAACATCAATCGATAGTCTGTCCTATGGTAGCGGACACTTGGAGTTGTATCCCGATCGATAAAACTAGAACTGGATACTTGAGATGAGAAATGGATAGTATGGATCTGGGATTGCTTTCTCGCAGGGAGTCGAGGAAGGATCTCTGGGCGAGGTTGATGACACTACTACTTTACTTTATGCTAGTCTACACTCTTCTAATGTTGCAAGAACGTTGAAGATTCCGAAGATGCTAGTCTTCGATAGGACTAGGCTCTCCCCTCTATTCTGGCATTTTTGCAGCCCAGTTCACATATACAACCTTCCTTTGATAATGTAGCATGTGTAGTGTAGATCCTTTCTTGTTGAGTACTTCGGATGAGTACTCACGTTTGCTTTGCTTTCTTCCCCCCCCCCCACCCCATATCCATTTGATGCAACCAGATGACGGAGCCCCTGAGACCGCTGCCACCACCGACGACTACTACTACCCCGAGGGTACCTGCTACTACATGGCGGACACCAACGACGAGGAGTAGTTAAGAGGTTCCCAGGTAGGAGGCCTTGCCTTTTCGATCGTAGTTGCTTTTGTGCTAGCCTTCTTAAGGCAAACTTCTTTAACTTATGTTTGTACTCAAATATTGTTGATTTCGCTGACTCGTCTATTTTTGAGCTTATGTATTCGAGCCCTCGAGGCCCCTGGCTTGTAATATAAAGCTTGTATTATTTTAATTTGTTTCTAGGGTTGTGTTGTGATATCTTTCCGTGGGTCCCTGATCTTGATCGTACACATTTGCGTGTATGATTAGTGTATGATTGAATCGGGGCGTCAAAAGTTGGTATCAGAGCCGACTGCCTGTAGGTAGCCCCCTTTCCAACTCCTTGGCCGAAGTTGAGTCTAGTAACTACAAAACTTTTACTAACATGGTTGTGTGTCTTACGGGCCCACATCGCCATTGGGTGGTATTAGGATCTTTTATTCCTCGTCTATACTCTGGGACTTTGATCTATCGTCTATTCGGGTGAAACACTTTGCTAACTCTGACATTAGGTTCTCGTACCCACTTCCTCCTGGAGAGCCCCGACATTACCGATGATTGCTTGCCAGGAGATTCTGCAGATACTCCTCAATGTTTCCCGAGACCCTGTGCCCATTGCTTTGCAGTTCCTGACCACCGGTAAGTCCCCATGGATAACATCCTTGCTGTTTGTACCTTCATCCCCAGTTGCTCTTGTTGTTACAACACTACTAGGAAAAGGCCTACTAATGGCGCACCAGTTTTGCCTACTAATGGCGCATCACTGGTGCGCCATTACTAGCACGCCATTAGTAACTTTTACTAATGGCGCACCACTGATGCGCCATTAGTATCTGGTATACTAATGGCGCACCACTGATGCGCCATTAGTATAGGCCACAGTGCGCCATTAGTATAGTCCACTAGTGCGCCATTAGTATAGGCCAGGTGTGCCATTAGTATTTTTGAATTTTGAAGGCGGGAAAATAGTAGTGGCGCACCGTCTAACCCCCACCGTGCGCCATTGCTATTTTTGAATTTTGAATTTGGATCTAGATCGTGATTTTTTTGCCCATTTTTTGCTAGTTTTTTTGCCCGTTTTTTGGCACGATATTATTTCAAATTTTGTTCCTCTTTTTGGATCTTGTACGTTCTTTTGCCGTGTTCTTTTGCTGGAGAGGAGTTCACCAGAGAGGAGGAGGAGGAGGTCACCGGAGAGGCACTCGCCTACATCGCCGGAGAGGAGGAGGAGGTCGCCGGAGAGGAGTTCATTGAAGCATCGGAGAGGAGGAAGGAGAAACCATGAGGGAATGGGAGGAGAGGAGGGAGGAGGAGCTCACCAGAGAGGAGGGGGGAGAAACCGTGAGGGGAGGGGAGGGGAGGAGAGGAGGGAGGAGGAGGTTCCCGGAGAGGAGGAGGTCGTCGGAGAGGAGGAGGAGGTCGGCGAAGAGGAGAAGGAGGTCGCTGGAGAGGAGGAGAAGGAGGTCGCCGGAGAGGAGGAGGAGGTCGCTAGAGAGGAGAAGGAGGTCGCCGGAGAGGAGGAGAAGGAGTGGAGGAGAGGAGAGGAGGAGATGGAGTGGAGGAGAGGTGGAGTGGAGGAGAGGAGAGTAGGAGATGGAGTGGAGGAGGTGCGCCCAGCCATATATACAACATAGTAATGGCGCACCGTGGGCAGGTGCGCCATTACTAACTTTTTTTTTATTTTTTTGACTTATTTTGAATTTTGAAGGCGGGAAGATACTAATGGCGCACCATGGGCAGGTGCGCCATTAGTAACTTTTTTTATTTTTTTGACTTATTTTAAATTTTGAAGGCGGGAAGATACTAATGGCGCACCATGGGCAGGTGCGCCATTAGTGAGTTTGAATTTTTTTTGAATTTTTTTGCCTCTCCAGATCTTAAAAGCCCCGTATCTTTTTTCTGTTAGGTTTTTGAGGATTTTGATAATGTTTAACGGGGTTCCCGCAGATAAATTCGGATGTAACTTTTCGAGTAGATGATTTTTCATATAAAAAACTTTTTCATCCGAGTTAGTATGCAAAAGTTATGCCCATTTATACAAATTCTCGAGAGATTTTGCAAATGAAGTCGAAATTCATATTTGCAAATTTTCCAACAACTAGACAACATATCACATGGGAAACTTATTTTCTTTTATTTTTTGACATTTTCATCATTTTCTTTTTATTTATTTTTAACTGAAAAGGCGATCCACGGGGGGAGGGGGTGCATTCGGTGGAAGTGGTGGCCAAGTTACTAATGGCGCACGGTGGCATGGTGCGCACTCCCACGGTGCGCCAGTAGTAGTTTTGACAAAAAAAATTTAAAAATTTTACTAATGGCGCACCGTGGATGTGGTGCGCCATTACTAGTTAAACTAGTAATGGCGCACCACTCCCACGGTGCGCCATTAGTAGTTTTGAAAAAATTAAAAAAAAATTACTAATGGCGCACCTGCGGATGTGGTGCGCCATTAGTATTTGGACACTAATGGCGTACCAACACATGGTGCGCCATTAGTATATAGTAATGGCGCACCACATGTCTGGTGCGCCATTAGTGTCAATTCCATCTATAGCCCTTTTCCTAGTAGTGCAACTTACCCCTAACACTCTCTGTTTTTCAGAGAATCCTTTGTGCCTTCTGCTTTGCAGCTTCTTTTTGCACTGTGGATAATTCACTTACTTGAGGTCCGATCCCCCCCCAGTTGTTCACGTGCTTTCCAAGATACTTTGAAATGCTATCTGATCTCCCGAAAATCCTCTGCATCCTATTACTTTTGATTCCCCTTGCTTCCTTGCATTATGGTTAATTCCATATGTCTAGCAATATTTATTAAAATCCTTTGTGATTATCATTCTGTTCCTATGGATCCAACATATGTGCGACTACTCGCAATCATCAATTAATCCATAGGAATTTTCTTTCCGGCTCAGATATCATTCAGGATATGAGCTTGTTCTTGCCCAATCAAGATTCGATCAGTGTGCCTCTAAGTCTATTCAACCTATCCATCTTCGATCGGAGCATCTGATTCTGATACACCGATCTAGAAATCAAATTTCCTTGTATTTAAGCATCAAATTATTCAGATGCTTCCATAAACCGATGCCCTTGCATTTCTTCTTCTTCTGGTTGAATACTGATACTCACATCAACTCCGTCGTGAATCGCTAGATCCATTGTTGGATTATATCCAACAGTGTCCATCACATTCAAAAAAACCTTGAGAGTTCTTCCCCTGATACATAATGCCTTTGGAAAATTGTATCCTCTCCTTACTTTCGAGTTTGTGTTATTTACTCCTGAAGACTGTAGTATAGGTTCCTAAGTTGTCCCGATGGGTTGAACCTATGCTTTTCCTAATCCGTGTGAACTCGAAAGTTATGTGAGTCATACTCTTTTGGTGCTTCACCAGATAAATCTTCCGCACTACAAATTCTTCAAAAACGAGGAGTGAATGAAAGGTTATGCATTTAAGAAGTGGGAGTCGACCTTGAACCTTTGTATTCATGCCCATGGAAACGATGTAGATCCTATCATGGAAGCTCCTTATAATAATAGTTATTCCATTGATATAATATCATCTAGTATCGGTGAATTGATCCTTCGGAACCGTGGTTCCGACCATGATTGTTCTCCGTTGGTCCCATTTCTTGGACAAGTTAAATCACTTGCCTTCTGCAGGTCAATACGGCTTCCCAACCTATATTATGATCTACCTTCGAGTATTACCCCTGGTATCTCAAGGATATCATGCCATTGCACTACATCTTATGAAATTTTGATGGAGTACAACCTTACCCTGTCTTTGTCACTTCTTGGGTTCTGGGTTGTTTGTCAACCGAGAACACAGATAAGTGAATCGATTCCACACTCTGATTCAATAACTCTAAATAATTTTCGTTGCTTACGAGTTTAATATTCCTTCAAGTCATTCCAAGCCTGATCGGCTATATCATTATCGCGCCAAATTTTAACTGTGCTACATGGTTCTTCTTCTCGAAGCACAATTTTCGATGATGAGGTAAGATTACGTCGATCTTCCTCGTCATATCATTTCGCCTTGAATAACAAGCTTTGATTTCAAGTTTGTGTCATACCCGTGGTTCCAATAACCTTTCGCTTCATCATTCCTTTGACTTGATGTCATCGCTGATCGATTACATCTTCATGAAATCTCTTGACAAATGTGTCATGATCATCATCAACATTCTGATGCTCTTCCAGGATATCAATCAAATTCATGATGAGAACTACCATCCTTGCCCTTGATGATTTGGGTTATCATCAACAACATTCTTGCCTTCCCCCAACACAAACTTGTCCATATCATTTTGGCATTACATCCTTTTGACATGTCGATGGATTGTTGTTGAACCCATCAGCCACATCCTCATATTTTCCATGATGAATTGTACAAACTATTCTAGCAGTTCCCGCAGGATCCATTGTGAATCCAAAAAGTCTGACTTTTACCTGATAACCATGTCAATGCTATCCTGAAGCATGTCTGTGGTACTCCGATCATCAACAAGAACATTGGAAGCGCAATGCTAAATATTTCTTGATCGATTATCCAAACCATGTTCTATGGGTAACAACATGAATTCCCTCGCCCCTTTACCTAGTTGGTTATCTACTTACTATCCTGCCATGGATATCGTCCTCTTCTTGTCCTTGGGAAGGGAATACTCCTTACAATTGTGTTTAAACACATTTTCCTTTCTATTGTTCTGATTAAATTAACAATCATATTTTCCCTTTCATTGTTTTGTTTAACCTTTATTATAATTTATGAGATCTAAGCAGTAATAGTTCCCTGCTTATGTAAACACCTCAGTGTACAATTTGTCAGTAAGACCCTGTTATTATTGTCGTTGATATTCCAGTAACAACCGATGGACAAGAACTTTGTCTATTAGTCCGCGTCGTTTCAACAAGCAGGAAAATGGTTCTCTTCATCCCTCGCCCTTGGTACCAACGTTGTTGCCAACATAACTGACATGATATCCTCTGACATGCCTTGCTATCATGAACATGCAAAATGTCAGCACCCCTTCTGATACGTCTCCAATGTATCTACTTTTCCAAACACTTTTGCCCTTGTTTTGGACCCTAACTTGCATGATTTGAATGAAACTAACCCGAACTGACGTTGTTTTCAGCATAACTGCCATGGTGTTGTTTATTGTGCAGAAAACAAAAGTTCTCAGAATGACCTGAAAATCCACGGAGATAACATTTGGAAAATATAAAAAATACTAGCGAAAGAATCAAGGCCCGGGGCCCACACCCTGTCTACGAGGGTGGGGGCATGCCCCCTCCCCGGGGCATGCCCCCCTATCTCGTGGGCCCCCTAATGCTCCACCGACCTCAACTCCAACTCCATATATTCCGTTTCACGGAGAAAAAAATTAGAGAGAAAGTTTCATCGTGTTTTACAACACGGAGCCGCCGCCAAGCCCTAATCTCTCTCGGGAGGGCTGATCTGGAGTCCGTTCGGGGCTCCGGAGAGGGGGATTCGTCGTTGTCATCATCATCAACCATCCTCCATAACCAATTTCATGATGCTCACCGCCGTGCGTGAGTAAATCCATCATAGGCTTGCTGGACGGTGATGGGTTGGATGAGATTTACCATGTTATCAAGTTAGTTTTGTTAGGGTTTGATCCCTAGTATCCACTATGTTCTGAGATGAATGTTGCTATGACTTTTCTATGCTTAATGCTTCTCACTAGGGCCCGAGTGCAATGATTTCAGATCTTAACCTATTATGCTTTCATGAATATATGTGAGTTCTTGATCCTATCTTGCAAGTCTATAGTCACCTATTATGTGTTATGATCCGACAACCCCGAAGTGACAATAATCGGGATACTTCTTGGTGATGACCGTAGTTTGAACAGTTCATGTATTCACAAAGTGCTAATGATTTGGTCTAATTCTCTATTAAAAGGAGGCCTTAATGTCCCTTAGTTTCCATTAGGACCCCGCTGCCATGGGAGGGTAGGACAAAAGATGTCATGCAAGTTCTTTTCCATAAGCACGTATGACTATATTCGGAATACATGCCTACATTACATTGATGAATTGGAGCTAGTTCTGTGTCACCCTAGGTTATAACTATTACATGAGGAATCACATCCGACATAATTATCCATCACTGATCCAATGCCTATGAGCTTTTCACATAATGTGCTTTGCTTATTTACTTTTCCGTCGCTATAGTTACAACTACTACAAAACTGCTATCTTTACTTTTGCCACTGTTACCATTACTATCATACTACTTTGCTACTAAATACTTTGCTGCAGATACTAAGTTATCCAGGTGTTGTTGAGTTGACAACTCAACTGCTAATACTTGAGAATATTCTTTGGCTCCCCTTCTGTCGAATCAATAAATTTGGGTTGAATACTCTACCCTCGAAAACTGTTGCGATCCCTTATAATTGTGGGTTATCAAGACTATTTTCTGGCGCTGTTATCGGGGAGCATAGCTCTATTCTTTGAGTCACTTGGGATTTATATTTGCTGATCACTATGAGGAACTTGAAAGACGAAAGAACTAAGATTTTTCCCTCAACTAAAAGGGGAGGTAAGGAACTGCCATCTAGCTCTGCACTAGATTCTCCTTCTGTTTTGAGTAAGCTTGCGACACCTAAACTTGCCATTGCTATGAATTCTGATATGTCGCATGTTATTGATGATGCCACTTCTGCTATGCATGATAGTTATGATGAAACTACTTCTGTGCGTGATACTACTTTGTCATTAGTTGAATTTCTTGATGAACAACTTGCTAGGGTTAGAGAGAATGAAATTATTGAAGATGCTATTATTGATGATAGTGATGATGAAAGTTCTCCCCCTAATTATGAATTACATGTTGTTCCTGAGGGTTATGTTATGGATGAGGAAGCTGCTAGAGCTATCTTTGCTTGCAAACATAGATCTGATCTTAAGAAGTTATTACCTAAATGGAAGCAGCAATCTCTTAATGCTAGAATGAAACCTGACCCCGCTTTTGCTACTTCACCTATCTGTGTTACTGATAAGGATTATGAATTCTCTGTTGATCCTGAAATAATTACTTTGGTTGAATTTGATCCTTTTTATGGCCTTGAATCTGAAACTGTTGTGGCACATCTTACCAAGTTGAATGATATAGCCACCCTGTTTACTAATGATGAGAAGTCCCGCTATTATTATATCCTTAAGATATTTCCGTTCTCATTAAAGGGTGATGGTAAGACTTGGTTTAATTCTCTTGATCCTGGTTGTGTGCGTAGTCCCCTGGATATGATTTATTACTTCTCTGCTAAATATTTCCCTGCTCATAAGAAACAAGCTGCCTTGCGGGAAATATATAATGTTTTGCAAATCAAAGAAGAGAGTCTCCCACAAGCTTGGGGGAGGCTTTTCCGATTACTTAATGCTTTACCTGATCATCCTCCTAAGAAAAATGAAATACTTGATATCTTTTATAATGGACTAACCGATGCTTCCAAGGACTACTTGGATAGTTGTGCTGGTTGTGTTTTCAGGGAAAGAACAGTCGACCAAGCTGAATTGCTATTGAATAATATGTTGACTAATGAAAATAATTGGACTCTCCCTGAGCCAATTCCTGAGGCAATTCCTGAACCAATTGAGCCAACTCCTGAGCCTATCCCTAAACCCACTCCTAAGTAGAGAGGTGTTCTATTTCTCAGTCCTGAAGATATGCAAGAGGCAAAGAAATCAATGAAAGAAAAAGGTATTAAAGTTGAAGATGTTAAGAATTTACCTCCTATTGAAGAAATACATGGTCTTAGTATACCGCCTGTCGAAGAACCACATTGTCTTGATAACCCGACACAGGTAGTAAAGGTAAATTCTCTCTATAGATATGATAAAGTTGAAATTCCTTCTACTAAATTTCATAGCCCATTCTTAGATGAATTTGATGACTTTATGGCTAGACAAGAAAGTTTTAATGCTTATGTTGGTAGAGAATTAAAGAATAACGCTTTTGAGATAGGACGCTTGAGTGATTATATGGCTAGAGTTAAAGGAGAACTTAAACTCATTAGCAAATATGCTTCTACGATTGCCACTCAAGCTAAGCAAGTACTTAAAGCTCAAAGTGATTTGCTTGATGAATTAAATAATAAACATGACTTTGCTGTTAGAGTGGCTACTAGAACTGGTAGAATGACTCAGGAACCTTTGTATCCTGAAGGCCACCCTAAATGAATCAAACAGGATTCTCAGAGAAATAATTTAGAGGCATCTAGTTCTTCTAAAAAGAAGAAAAAGAAAAACGATAGGACTTTGCATGCTTCTAGTGAACCTGTTATAGACACACCTAAGAATCCCAATGATATTTCTGTTTCTGATGCTGAAACACAATCAGGTGATGAACATGAACCTAGAGATAATGTTAATGATAATGTTCATGTTGATGCTCAACCTAGCAAAAATAATGAAGTAGAGGTTGAACCTGCTGTTGATCTTGATAACCCACAATCAAGGAATCAACGTTATGATAAGAGAGATTTTGTTGCTAGGAAGCATGGTAAAGAAAGAGAACCATGGGTTTAGAAACCCATGCCCTTTCCTCCTAAACCATCTGAGACAAAGGATGATGAGGATTTTGAGCGCTTTGCTGAAATGATTAGACCTATCTTCTTACGTATGCGCTTAACTATGCTTAAAGTAAATCCTTATGCTAAGTATATGAAGGATATTATTACAAATAAAAGAAAGATATTGGAAGCTGAAATTTCCACCATGCTTGCTAATTACACTTTTAAAGGTGGAATACCAAAGAAGCTTGGAGATCCAGGGGTACCAACTATACCATGCTTCATTAAAAGAAATTATGTTAAAACTGCTTTATGTGATCTTGGAGCCGGTGTTAGTGTTATGCCTCTCTCTTTATATCATAGACTTGAATTGAATAAGTTGACACCTATTGAAATATCTTTGCAAATGGCTGATAAATCAACTGCTATACATGTCGGTATTTGTGAGGATGTGCCTGTTGTGGTTGCAAATGTCACTATCTTAACGGACTTTGTTATTCTTGATATTCCCGAGGACGATAGTATGTCGATTATCCTTGGTAGACCCTTTTTGAATACTGCAGGGGCTGTTATTGATTGCAACAAAGGCAATGTCACTTTTCATGTTAATGGTAATGAGCATACGGTACACTTCCCGACGAAACAATCTCAAGTTCATAGCATCAATTCTATTGGAAAAATTCCAACTATCATTATTGGAGGTTTTGAATTTCCTCTTCCTACTGTCAAGAAAAAGTATGATATTCTTATTGTTGGGGATGTCCATATCCCCGTTGAGGTAACTTAGTGTTATTAGAAATTTCTCCGGTTCCGTGTTATTAGGAATGAGTTCGTTCACAAGACTTGATCAACCTTGTTAGTGGATTCATTTTGATGATCACGAGATGGATTAGACTAGAAGTCACAACCTTCTGTACCCTCTTTCTACTTTCTGTTATTTAGAATAAGAAAGCAAAAACAGTATTATCCGTCTGTTTTCTGAATTATTCATGCAATAAAAAATATCCCGAAAATAAAAGTGCTCCAAATGCCCTGCAAATTTAGTACAATTTTTTATGGAATATTTGAGGATTTTAGGCACTGAAAACACTGCAGGAGGGGCAAGCACCTGGCCACGAGGGTGGAGGGCGCGCCCACACCCCCTGGGCACGCCCCCCTGGGTGGCCCCCCTCCACTTATTCTTGCACCCACACACTCCATCTTCTTCCCAAAAAAAATTCCCATCCAGCTCAAGCACGAGTTCTAGCTCATTTTGCTACGATTTTCGATCTCCTTGCTCAAAGCTCCATTCACAAAACTACTTTGGGAAATTGTTGCTTGGTATGTGACTCCTCCATTGGTCCAATTAGTTTTTGTTCTAGTGCTTTATTCATTGCAAATTTTTGCTGCATAGGTGACCCTGTTCTTGAGCTTGCATGTCAAATTTATGAGGTCCCAAGCAATTCTAATGCATGATATAGGCTCTAGGCACTTGTAGGAGTAGTTGCTACCAATCTTGTTTAGTTTTATTCACTTTTATTTAGAAGTTACTAAAATTTCAGAAATTTTCATAAAATGTTAGGGAGATTTTTGAGGGGCTCTTCTAGCCAAGGCTCCCAGGAAAAGCAAGCTAAAGAAAAGGAAAAGGCCAAGTATAATCTTCCTCGCATAGCGGAAGTACGGCCGTGTGAATGGCCCTGTGATAATTTCTTGAGAGAAGCCGGGATTTATGAAGACTTTTATTCTTTGATCGAGAATGCAGGCCTCACCGATTTCCTTCGCGACCGGATCAATCAGTATCTCTTACTCACCAATCCTTTCGTGCAAAACTTTTATTATTATCCTAAGAAGTCACCGCCTTCAGTGTCATTTCATTTATATGATGAATTCAGGGAAATGTCTTTACGTAATTTTTGCGCGGTATGTAAAATACCCTTTGAGGGAAAATTAGATGAACCACATCGTAAAGATGTGGATGGCTTTGCTAACACTATCACTGTAGGGGATCCAAAGAAGGGTTCCGATGCGAGAATCTCTAGCATACACTTTCCTGTTTTACGCTACTTTGCCATATTTGCTAGTAGATGCTTAATTGGTCGTGGAAATAGTGGAAACTTGTTCCTGATATTATTATTATTATCCATGCCTTGTTTGGTGATAATAGTTTTAGTATGGGTGCCATTATTGCCAAACGTATAAGCCTAAATCATACAAAAGGCCCCATCTTTGGAGGTATCTATGATGCACGTCTTGCTAAACATTTTGAGATACCTATTAGGCACCATGAAAAAGAGGAGACAATATTGCCTCCTTACGTTTTAGATTACAGAAGCATGGTAGCGCATGAATTTATTGTTGACAACGAAGATAAGATGCTTCTGTATAACCTGAGATTTAATAAGAAACACAATGAGACTATTATTCTGCTTGCGCCTCTGTTGTTTGATTTGACTGCAGATAATTTTCTTGTCATGCCGGAAGCGGTGTACTCATTGAGGCCAAGTGTCCACTCCAGAGCCTGAACCTGAGCCGAAGCCTTCACTGGACCCTTATCGTGCATCATCCTACGAGTGGGATCCAGAGGAGATGGCCAGCCAGTGGTATCCTGATTACACCCCTCAGTACACCGGGGAGAGTAGCCGCGGTCCTTGGCAGATTCCAGCTTGGGGGAGTACGTATTTCTCACCGACTTTACATTCATGTTCACACACTATTCTAGTCATCGGTGCTCATACTCTTTGATTATATTATCCATGCTAGTTTAATTTTCTTTTTCTAGCTTTCTTCTTGTGTGTTTGATAAACCTTAAGAAAAACCAAAAAAATAGTTAGTTTAATTTCCATGCTTGTAGTAGAAATTAAGATGAAAACCCAAAAATATTTCTCGTTCTTCTTTTACTTGTTGGGAGCTTTCCCGTGTAAATAGTTTTATTTTCTTTTCTTTCCTTTGGGGGTCGAGAGTAGAAGACCATATTGAAAATGTTTAGTGGCTCTCATATGCATGATTCTTTATTTAGCTTAGAGCCCATATTACTGTGTCTTCTCTCTTGAGTTGAATGCTTGCAGATTCCAGCTTAGTCCAATGCACGTGCACTATTATTATTATTATTATAAACATCGTTCGGTTGTGCAAGTGAAAGGCAATAATGACGATATATGAGGGACTGACTGAGATGAGAGAAGCTGGTATGAACTCGACCTCTCTTGTTTTTGTAAATATGATGAGTTCATCGTTCCTGATTCAGCTTATTATGAAGTAAACATATTTGCAATGACATTTAGATATTATAGTTGCTTGTGCCATGCTTGATTATCTATGAGTCATAATGGTTTACCTTGCGTGCCAACATGCTATTAAAATGATTGTGATGTGGTATGATGGGATGGTATCCTCCTTTGAATGAATATAGTGACTCGACTTGGCACATGTTCACGCATGTAGTTGAAACAAATCAACATAGCCTTCATGATATTTATGTTCATGGTAGATTATATCCTACTCATGCTTGTACTCGGTGTGAATTAATTTTAATGCATGTTCATGACTGTTGTCGCTCTCTCAGTTGGTTGCTTCCTAGTCTTTTGCTAGCCTTCACCTGTACTAAGCGGGAATACTGCTTGTGCATCCAAACTCCATAAACCCCAAAGTTATTCCATATGAGTCCACCATACCTTCCTATATGCGGTATTTATCTGCCGTTCCGAGTAAATTTGTATGTGCCAAACTCCAAACCTTCAAATGAAATTCTGTTTGTATGCTCGAGCAGCTCATGTTTCAACTAGGGCTGCCTGTATCTTCCGTGCTAGGTGGGTTATTCTCAAGAGGAGTGGACTCCGCTCCTCATTCACGAGAAAGGGCCGGTAACCGGGATGCCCAGTCCCATGATCCAAAAAGATCAAAGCAAGTCAAAATATTTAGACAAAACTCCCCCAGGGCTATTGTTAGTTGGAGGCACTCGTTGTTTTGAGCAAGCCATGGATTGTTGCTTGTTGGTGGTGGGGGAGTATAAACTTTTACCATTCTGTTTGGGAACTTCCTATAATGCATGTAGTATGGAAGATACAGCCATCTCATAGTTGTTGTGTTGACAATGAAAGTATGCCGCTCAAAATGTTATTCATCTCTATTTTAAAATCGAGCTCTAGCTGTTGGGGAACGTAGTAATTTCAAAAAAAATCCTACGCACACGCAAGATCATGGTGATGCATAGCAACGAGAGGGGAGAGTGTTGTCCACGTACCCTCGTAGACCGAAAGCGGAAGCGTTAGAAGAACGCAGTTGATGTAGTCGTACGTCTTCACGGCCCGACCGATCAAGCACCGAAACTACGACACCTCCGAGTTCTAGCACATGTTCAGCTCGATGACGATCTCCGTACTCCGATCCAGCAGAATGTCGGGGAAGAGTTCCGTCAGCATGACGGCGTGGTGACGATCTTGATGTTCTACCATCGCAGGGCTTCGCCTAAGCACCGCTACAATATTATTGAGGACTATGGTGGAGGGGGGCACCGCACACGGCTAAGAGATCAAGAGATCAATTGTTGTGTCTAGAGGTGCCCCCCTGTCCCCGTATATAAAGGAGCCAAGGGGGAGGGGGCGGCCAGCCAAGGAGGGGCGTGCCAAGGGGAGTCCTACTCCCATCGGGAGTAGGACTCCCTCCTTTCCTTGTTGGACTAGGAGAAGGGGGAAAGGAGGAGGGAGAGAGGAAGGAAAGGGGGGCACCGCCCCCTCTCCTTGTCCTATTCGGACTAGGGGGGAGGGGCACGCGGCCCTGCCCTGGCCTCCTCTCATGTTCTCCACTAAGGCCTATGAAGGCCCATTAAGCCCCCGGGGGATTCCGGTAACCTCCCGGTACTCTGGTAAAATCCCGTTTTCAACCGGAACACTTCCGACATCCAAATATAGGCTTCCAATATATCAATATTCATGTCTTGACCATTTCGAGACTCCCCGTCATGTCCGTAATATCATTCGGGACTCCAAACAAACTTCGGTACATCAAAACTCATAAACTCATAATATAACTGTCATCGAAACCTTAAGCGTGCGGACCCTGCAGGTTTGAGAACTATGTAGACATGACCGAGACTCGTTTCCTGTTAATAACCAATAGCGGAACCTGGATGCTCATATTGGCTCCTACATATTCTACGAAGATCTTTATCGGTCAAACCGCATAACAACATACGTTGTTCCCTTTGTCATCGGTATGTTACTTGCCCGAGATTCGATCGTCGGTATCCTATACCTAGTTCAATCTCGTTACCGGCAAGTCTGTTTACTCGTTACATAATGCATCATTCCGTAACTAACTCATTAGCTACATTGCTTGCAAGGCTTATATTGATGTGCATTACCGAGAGGGCCCAGAGATACCTCTCCGACAATCGGAGTGACAAAACCTAATCTCGAAATACGCCAACTCAACATGTACCTTTGGAGACACCTGTAGAGCTCCTTTATAATCACCCAGTTATGTTGTGACGTTTGGTAGCACACAAAGTGTTCCTCCAGTAAATGGGAGTTGCATAATCTCATAGTTATAGGAACTTGTATAAGTCATGAAGAAAGCAATAGCAACATACTAAATGATCAAGTGCTAAGCTAACAGAATGGGTCAAGTCAATCACATCATTCTCCTAATGATGTGATCCCGTTAATCAAATGACAACACATGTCTATGGTTAGGAAACATAACCATCTTTGATTAATGAGCTAGTCAAGTAGAGGCATACTAGTGACATTAAGTTTGTCTATGTATTCACACATGTATCATGTTTCCGGTTAATATAATTCTAGCATGAATAATAAACATTTATCATGATATGAGGAAATAAATAATAACTTTATTATTGCCTCTAGGGCATTTCCTTCAGCCTCCCACTTGCACTAGAGTCAATAATCTAGATTACACAGTAATGATTCTAACACCCATGGAGTCTTGGTGCTGATCATGTTTTGCTCGTGGAAGAGGCTTAGTCAACGGGTCTGCAACATTCAGATCCGTATGTATCTTGCAAATCTCTATGTCTCCCACCTGGACTTGGTCCCGGATGGAATTGAAGCGTCTCTTGATGTGCTTGGTCCTCTTGTGAAATCTGGATTCCTTTGCCAAGGCAATTGCACCAGTATTGTCACAAAAGATCTTCATTGGTCCCGATGCACTAGGTATGACACCTAGATCGGTAATGAACTCTTTCATCCAGAATCCTTCATTTGCTGCTTCCGAAGCAGCTATGTACTCCGCTTCGCATGTAGATCCCGCCATGACGCTTTGTTTAGAACTACACCAACTGACAGCTGCACCGTTCAATATAAACACGTATCCGGTTTGCGATTTAGAATCGTCCGGATCAGTGTCAAAGCTTACATCGACGTAACCATTTACGACTAGCTCTTTGTCACCTCCATAAACGAGAAACATATCCTTAGTCCTTTACAGGTATTTCACAATATTCTTGACTGCTGTCTAGTGATCCACTCCTGGATTACTTTGGTACCTCCCTGCCAAACTTATTGCTAAGCATACATCAGGTCTGGTACACAGCATTGCATACATGATAGAGCCTATGACTGAAGCATAGGGAACATCTTTCATTTTCTCTCTATCTTCTGCTGTGGTCAGGCATTGAGCCTGACTCAACTTCACACCTTGTAATACAGGCAAGAACCCTTTCTTTGCCTGCTCCATTTTGAACTTTTTCAAAACTTTATCAAGGTATGTGCTTTGTGAAAGTCCAATTAAGCGTCTTGATCTATCTCTATAGATCTTGATGCCCAATATGTAAGCAGCTTCACCGAGGTCTTTCATCGAAAAACTTTTATTCAAGTATCCCTTTATGCTATCCAGAAATTCTATATCATTTCCAATTAACAATATGTCATCTACATATAATATCAGAAATGCTACAGAGCTCCCACTCACTTTCTTGTAAATACAGGCTTCTCCAAAAGTCTGTATAAAACCATATGCTTTGATCACACTATCAAAGCGTTTATTCCAACTCCGAGATGCTTGCACCAGTCCATAAATGGATCGCTGGAGCTTGCACACTTTGTTAGCACCTTTTGGATCGACAAAACCTTCCGGCTGCATCATATACAACTCTTCTTCCAGAAATCCATTCAGGAATGCAGTTTTGACATCCATTTGCCAAATTTCATAATCATAAAATGCGGCAATTGCTAACATGATTCGGACAGACTTAAGCATCGCTACGGGTGAGAAAGTCTCATCGTAGTCAACCCCTTGAACTTGTCGAAAACCTTTCGCAACAAGTCGAGCTTTGTAGACAGTTACATTACCATCAGCGTCAGTCTTCTTCTTGAAGATCCATTTATTCTCGATGGCTTGCCGATCATCGGGCAAGTCAACCAAAGTCCATACTTTGTTCTCATACATGGATCCCATCTCAGATTTCATGGCCTCAAGCCATTTTGCGGAATCTGGGCTCATCATCGCTTCCTCATAGTTCGTAGGTTCGCCATGGTCAAGTAACATGACTTCCAGAATAGGATTACCGTACCACTCTGGTGCGGATCTTACTCTGGTAGACCTACGAGGTTCGGTAGTAACTTGATCTGAAGTTTCATGATCATTATCATTAGCTTCCTCACTGATTGGTGTAGTTGTCACAGGAACCGGTTCTTGTGATGAACTACTTTCCAATAAGGGAGCAGGTACAGTTACCTCATCAAGTTCTACTTTCCTCCCACTCACTTCTTTCGAGAGAAACTCCTTCTCTAGAAAGGATCCGAATTTAGCAACAAAAATCTTGCCCTCAGATCTGTGATAGAAGGTGTACCCAATAGTCTCTTTTGGGTATCCTATGAAGACACATTTCTCCGATTTGGGTTCGAGCTTATCTGGTTGAAGTTTCTTCACATAAGCATCGCAGCCCCAAACTTTAAGAAACGACAACTTTGGTTTCTTGCCAAACCACAGTTCATAAGGCGTCGTCTCAACGGATTTTGATGGTGCCCTATTTAACGTGAATGCGGCCGTCTCTAAAGCATAACCCCAAAACGATAGCGGTAAATCAGTAAGAGACATCATAGATCGCACCATATCTAGTAAAGTACGATTACGACGTTCGGACACACCATTTCGTTGTGGTGTTCCGGGTGGCGTGAGTTGCGAAACTATTCCGCATTGCTTCAAATGTAAACCAAACTCGTAACTCAAATATTCTCCTCCACGATCAGATCGTAGAAATTTTATTTTCTTGTTACGATGATTTTCCACTTCACTCTGAAATTCTTTGAACTTTTCAAATGTTTCAGACTTGTGTTTCATCAAGTAGATATACCCATATCTGCTCAAATCATCTGTGAAGGTGAGAAAATAACGATACCCGCCGCGAGCCTCAATATTCATTGGACCACATACATCAGTATGTATGATTTCCAACAAATCAGTTGCTCGCTCCATAGTTCCGGAGAACGGCGTTTTAGTCATCTTGCCCATGAGGCACGGTTCGCAAGTACCAAGTGATTCATAATCAAGTGATTCCAGAAGTCCATCAGTATGGAGTTTCTTCATGCGCTTTACACCAATATGACCCAAACGGCAGTGCCACAAATAAGTTGCACTATCATTATCAACTCTGCATCTTTTGGCTTCAACATTATGAATATGTGTATCACTACTATCGAGATTTAATAAAAATAGACCACTCTTCAAGGGTGCATGACCATAAAAGATATTACTCATATAAATAGAACAACCATTATTCTCTGATTTAAATGAATAACCGTCTCGCATCAAACAAGATCCAGATATAATGTTCATGCTTAACGCTGGCACCAAATAACAATTATTCAGGTCTAAAACTAATCCCGATGGTAGATGTAGAGGTAGCGTGCCGACCGCGATCACATCGACTTTGGAACCATTTCCCACGCGCATCGTCACCTCGTCCTTAGCCAATCTTCGCTTAATCCGTAGTCCCTGTTTCGAGTTGCAAATATTAGCAACAGAACCAGTATCAAATACCCAGGTGCTACTGCGAGCATTAGTAAGGTACACATCAATAACATGTATATCACATATACCTTTGTTCACTTTGCCATCCTTCTTATCCGCCAAATACTTGGGGCAGTTCCGCTTCCAGTGTCCAGTCTGCTTGCAGTAGAAGCACTCAGTCTCAGGCTTAGGTCCAGACTTGGGTTTCTTCTCTTGAGCAGCAACTTGTTTGTTGTTCTTCTTGAAGTTCCCCTTCTTCTTCCCTTTGCCCTTTTTCTTGAAACTGGTGGTCTTATTGACCATCAACACTTGATGCTCCTTCTTGATTTCTACCTCCGCAGCTTTTAGCATTGCGAAGAGCTCGGGAATAGTCTTGTCCATCCCTTGCATATTATAGTTCATCACGAAGCTCTTGTAGCTTGGTGGCAGTGATTGAAGAATTCTGTCAATGACACTATCATCAGGAAGATTAACTCCCAGTTGAATCAAGTGATTATTATACCCAGACATTTTGAGTATATGTTCACTGACAAAACTATTCTCCTCCATCTTACAGCTATAGAACTTATTGGAGACTTCATATCTCTCAATCCGGGCATTTGCTTGAAATATTAACTTCAACTCCTGGAACATCTCATATGCTCCATGACGTTCAAAACATCGTTGAAGCCCGGTTCTAAGCCGTAAAGCATGGCACACTGAACTATCGAGTAGTCATCAGCTTTGCTCTGCCAGACGTTCTTAACGTCGTCAGTTGCATCTGCAGCAGGCCTGGCACCTAGCGGAGCTTCCAGGACATAATTCTTCTGTGCAGCAATGAGGATAATCCTCAAGTTACGGACCCAGTCCGTGTAATTGCTACCATCATCTTTCAACTTAGCTTTCTCAAGGAACACATTAAAATTCAACGGAACAACAGCACGAGCCATCTATCTACAACAAACATAGACAAGCAAAATACTATCAGGTACTAAGTTCATGATAAATTTAAGTTCAATTAATCATATTACTTAAGAACTCCCACTTAGACAGACATCTCTCTAGTCATCTAAGTGATCACGTGATCCAAATCAACTAAACCATGTCCGATCATCACGTGAGATGGAGTAGTTTCAATGGTGAACATCACTATGTTGATCATATCTACTATATGATTCACGTTCGACCTTTCGGTCTCCGTGTTCCGAGGCCATATCTGTATATGCTAGGCTCGTCAAGTTTAACCTGAGTATTCCGCGTGTGCAACTGTTTTGCACCCGTTGTATTTGAACGTAGAGCCTATCACACCCGATCATCACGTGGTGTCTCAGCACGAAGAACTTTCGCAACGGTGCATACTCAGGGAGAACACTTCTTGATAATTAGTGAGAGATCATCTTAAAATGCTACCGTCAATCAAAGCAAGATAAGATGCATAAAGGATAAACATCACATGCAATCAATATAAGTGATATGATATGGCCATCATCATCTTGTGCTTGTGATCTCCATCTCCGAAGCACCGTCGTGATCACCATCGTCACCGGCGCGACACCTTGATCTCCATCGTAGCATCGTTGTCGTTACGCCATCTATTGCTTCTACGACTATCGCTACCGCTTAGTGATAAAGTAAAGCAATTACAGGGCGTTTGCATTTCATACAATAAAGCGACAACCATATGGCTCCTGCCAGTTGCCGATAACTCGGTTACAAAACATGATCATCTCATACAATAAAATATAGCATCATGTCTTGACCATATCACATCACAACATGCCCTGCAAAAACAAGTTAGACGTCCTCTACTTTGTTGTTGCAAATTTTACGTGGCTGCTACGGGCTGAGCAAGAACTGTTCTTACCTACGCATCAAAAACCACAATGATAGTTCGTCAAGTTAGTGTTGTTTTAACCTTCGCAAGGACCGGGCGTAGCCACACTCGGTTCAACTAAAGTTGGAGAAACAGATACCCGCCAGCCACCTGTGTGCAAAGCACGTCGGTAGAACCAGTCTCGCGTAAGCGTACGCGTAATGTCGATTCGGGCCGCTTCATCCAACAATACCGCCAAACCAAAGTATGACATGCTGGTAAGCAGTATGACTTGTATCGCCCACAACTCACTTGTGTTCTACTCGTGCATATAACATCTACGCATAAAACCAGGCTCGGATGCCACTGTTGGGGAACGTAGTAATTTCAAAAAAATTCCTACGCACACGCAAGATTATGGTGATGCATAGCAATGAGAGGGGAGAGTGTTGTCCACGTACCCTCGTAGACCGAAAGCGGAAGCGTTAGAACAACGCAGTTGATGTAGTCGTACGTCTTCCCGTCCCGACCGATCAAGCACCGAAACTACGGCACCTCCGAGTTCTAGCGCATGTTCAGCTCAATGACGATCCCCGTACTCCGATCCAGCAGAATATCGGGGAAGAGTTCCATCAGCACGACGGCGTGGTGACGATCTTGATGTTCTACCGTCACAGGGCTTCGCCTAAGCACCGCTACAATATTATTGAGGACTATGGTGGAGGGGGGCACCGCACACGGCTAAGAGATCAAGAGATCAATTGTTGTGTCTAGAGGTGCCCCCCTGCCCCCGTATATAAAGGAGCCAAGGGGGAGGGGTGGCCGGCCAAGGAGGGGGGCGCCAAGGGGAGTCCTACTCCCACCGGGAGTAGGACTCCCTCCTTTCCTTGTTGGACTGGGAGAAGGGGGGAAGGAGGAGGGAGAGAGGAAGGAAAGGGGGCGTCGCCCCCCTCTCCTTGTCCTATTCGGACTAGGGGGAGGGGCGCACGGCCCTACCCTGGCCTCCTCTCCTTTTCTCCGCTAAGGCCCATGAAGGCCCACTAAGCCCCCGGGGGGTTCCGGTAACCTCCAGGTACTCCGGTAAAATCCCGATTTCACCCGGAACACTTCCGACATCCAAATATAGGCTTCCAATATATCAATCTTCATGTCTCAATCATTTCGAGACTCCTCGTCATGTCCGTAATCTCATCCGGGACTCCGAACAAACTTCGGTACATTAAAACTCATAAACTCATAATATAACTGTCATCGAAACCTTCAGTGTGCGGACCCTACGGGTTCGAGAACTATGTAGACATGACCGAGACTCGTTTGCGGTCAATAACGCGGAACCTGGATGCTCATATTGGCTCCTACATATTCTACGAAGATCTTTATCGGTCAAACCGCATAACAACATACGTTGTTCCCTTTGTCATCGGTATGTTACTTGCCCGAGATTCGATCGTCGGTATCCTATACCTAGTTCAATCTCGTTACCGGCAAGTCTCTTTACTCATTACATAATGCATCATTCCTTTACTAACTCATTAGATACATTGCTTGCAAGGCTTATATTGATGTGCATTACCGAGAGGGCCCGGACATACCTCTCCGACAATCGGAGTGACAAAATCTAATCTCGAAATACGCCAACTCAACATGTACCTTTGGAGACACCTGTAGAGCTCCTTTATAATCACCCAGTTACGTTGTGACGTTTGGTAGCACACAAAGTGTTCCTCCGGTAAACGGGAGTTGCATAATCTCATAGTTATAGGAACTTGTATAAGTCATGAAGAAAGCAATAGCAACATACTAAACAATCAAGTGCTAAGCTAACGGAATGGGTCAAGTCAATCACATCATTCTCCTAATGATGTGATCCCATTAATCAAATGACAACTCATGTATATGGTTAGGAAACATAACCATCTTTGATTAATGAGCTAGTCAAGTAGAGGCATACTAGTGACATTAAGTTTGTCTATGTATTCACACATGTATCATGTTTCCGGTTAATACAATTCTAGCATGAATAATAAACATTTATCATGATATGAGGAAATAAATAATAACTTTATTATTGCCTCTAGGGCATATTTCCTTCACTGGCACCTCTACGAATCCTTGCTTCCCTCTATGAAGGGCCTATCTATTTACTTTTTTGTTGAGTCATCATCCTTCTTATTAAAAAGCACCCGCTGGAGAGCACACTGTCATTTGCATTCATTACTATTGGTTTGTTTTGGGTATGACTTGACTGGATCTTTTTTACCATGAATTACAATGTTTAGTCAGTCCTTGATCTTTAAAGGTGCTCTGCATTTATGTTTTGCGGTCTTAGAAAGGGCTAGCGAGATACCATCTTGTTATATCATATTATTATTGTTTTGAGAAAGTGTTGTCATCCGAGTTTTATTATTATGGCTCGCTAGCTGATTATGCCATTGATGTGAGTAATTGTGAGACCTAAGTATTATTTTGAGTATGGTTAGTTCATAATACTTGCTGAAAACCTGAATGCCGGCTTTACATATTTACAACAACAAGAGAAAATAGAGTTTGTAAAAGTTTTTCTTTATCACTTTCAGTTTATCAACTGAATTGTTTGAGGACAAGCAAAGGTTTAAGCTTGGGGGAGTTGATATGTCTCCAATGTATCTACTTTTTCAAACACTTTTGCCCTTGTTTTGGACTCTAACTTGCATGATTTGAATGAAACTAACCCGGACTAACGTTGTTTTCAGAAGAACTGCCATGATGTTGTTTATTGTGCAGAAAACAAAAGTTCTCGGAATGACCTGAAAATCCACGAAGATAAATTTTGGAAAATATAAAAAATACTGGCAAAAGAATCAAGGCCGGGGGCCCACACCCTGTCCACGAGGGTGGGGAGCGCACCCCCCTGTCTCATGGGCCCCCTGACGCTCCACCGACCTCAACTCCAACTCCATATATTCAATTTCACAAATAGAAAAATCAGAGAGAAAGTTTCATCGTGTTTTACGATACGGAGCCTCCGCCAAGCCCTAATCTCTCTCGAGAGGGCTGATCTGGAGTCCGTTCAGGGCTTCGGAGAGGGGGATTCATCGCTGTCGTTATCATCAACCATCCTCCATCACCAATTTCATGATGCTCACCGTCGTGCGTGAGTAACTCCATCGTAGGCTTGTTGGACGGTGATGGGTTGGATGAGATTTACCATGTAATCAAGTTAGTTTTGTTAGGGTTTGATCCCTAGTATCCACTATGTTCTGAGATTGATGTTGTTATGACTTTGCTATGCTTAATGCTTGTCACTAGGCCCCGAGTGCCATGATTTCAGATCTGAACCTATTATGTTTTCATGAATATATATGTGTTCTTGATCCTATCTTGCAAGTCTATAGTCACCTATTATGTGTTATGATCCGACAACCCCGAAGTGACAATAATCGGGATACTTCTCGGTGATGACCGTAGTTTGAGGAGTTCATGTATTCACTATGTGCTAATGATTTGTTCCGGTTCTCTATTAAAAGGATGCCTTAATATCCCTTAGTTTCCACTAGGACCCCACTGCCACGGGAGGGTAGGACAAAAGATGTCATGCAAGTTCTTTTCCATAA
Organism: Triticum aestivum; assembly: GCF_018294505.1. Taxonomy (NCBI): domain Eukaryota; kingdom Viridiplantae; phylum Streptophyta; class Magnoliopsida; order Poales; family Poaceae; genus Triticum; species Triticum aestivum. The sequence goes on from NC_057807.1 coordinate 261,576,052, forward strand.
GCACGTATGACTATATTCGGAATACATGCCTACATTACATTGATGAACTGGAGCTAGTTCTGTGTCACCCTATGTTATAGATATTACATGAGGAATTGCATCCGACATAATTATCCATCACTGATCCAATGCCTACGAGCTTTTCACATCTTGTGTTTCACTTATTTACTTTTCCGTTGCTACTGTTACAATTACTACAAAACTGCTATCTTTACTTTTACCACTGTTACCATTACTATCATACTACTTTGCTACTAAATACTTTGCAGCAGATACTAAGTTATCCAGGTGTGGTTGAATTGACAATTCAACTGCTAATACTTAAGAATATTCTTTGGCTCCCCTTGTGTCTAATCAATAAATTTGGGTTGAATACTCTACCCTCGAAAGTTGTTGCGATCCCCTACACTTGTGGGTTATCAGCCGGCACTTGATATGGTGCCGAAGCCAGCATCCTTGTTAACACCGGATCGGCAGAGTCTTCGGGAAGTGGAGCCGAACACCTAATTCTCTCCACCTTCTTTATCCAGTGCTGGCCGAGTAGAGTTTTATCAGTACAACGCTATGAGGAATTTGACTAAACTGTGTTCGGGAGTTAAGTGCTTACCGGAGTATCTGGATGATTGCAGTCAAGACCGATGTCTTCTGTAGTATCCGGCCACTGTTTTCGTGCACCAAAGAACAATTCCCACATCCCTCTGAGCATTGTGCCAGAGAAGTGCTGAAGGGTCTGTGGACCTTCCGGATTGAACTCCCGCATGCGGAGAGGACGTCGCTGACACGGTAGGATCCGGCGGACTAGCATTACTTGGATTATATTGGTAAGACCGATGTCCTTTTCAATGAGGCTCCAAATGCAACTTTGCAACATCTGCACTTCATCAATAGAACCCCAGTCCAGCCCCTTGTTAACCCACGATGCAAGCTGTAGAGGAGGGCCAAATCAAAACGCTGGTGTAGCTGCCCACTTTTTACCATGGGGTTCGGTAATGTAAAACCACTCCCGTTGCCATAGGTCAGAAGATTCTGCGAAGGAGCCCTTTGGCCAAGGAGAAGTGGTAAGTTTGTTTATTGAAGCACCTCCGCACTCCGCTTGTTTCCCATCGATTACCTTCGGTTTCACGTTAAAGGTCTTCATCCATAAGCCGAAGTGTGGGGAAATACGGAGGAATGCCTCATACGTGATGATGAACGCCGAGATGTGAAGGAAGGAGTCTGGAGCTAGATCATGAAAATCTAGCCCATAATAAAACATGAGCCCTCGAACAAAGGGATGAAGAGAAAACCCAAGCCCTCGGAGGAAGTGAGAGATAAACACGACCCTCTCATTGGATCTGGGAGTAGGAATAACCTGCCCTTGAGTAGGAAGCCTATGGAGGATTTCTGTAGTCAAGTATCTTGCCTCCCTGAGCTTCGAGATATCCTCCTCTGTGACAGAAGGGGTCATCCACCGGCCTTGAAGGCTGGGTTCGGACATGGCTGGAAGCTCGAAGCGATTGGATTGACCCTTGGGTGTTGGAACTTGAGGTAGGAGGTGGAGGAAAGGATTAGCGTGGAAGGGAAACGACATGTCTTAGCCCCTTTATAAAGGCGACGAATATCCAACGTCCCCTCCGCAGCCTTAAAACATGTCTATTCCCAAGGAATCATGCCAACAGAACGGTTGGGTCACCCACGCTCGTGTTGATGAAAATCCCGCAATAAGGGGACATGATCTCTGCTTTGACAAGACGTGCCAATAAAACCGCCTCTCAAAACATGGGGTGGCAGGCTAGGAAACGATTCAAAATAATGGTCGAGCGATGACGTATTGTCTTGTTATAAAAATTGTCAGCGGATTGGACTCGTGAAGATATTATACTCTCTACGGTTGTGTGTGCGATTTTTTTTGCAGAGCCGAACAGTATTTTAGTTCGGAGATGGTTTTGGGATATTCAGAGGAGGAACCTGCCTTGCAATGCCGAAGACAATCTGCGCGCCGAACTCATCATCATTGAAGCCTGGTTCAGGGGCTACTGAGGGAGTCCTGGATTAAGGGGTCCTCCGACAGCCGGACTATACATGGGCCGGACTGTTGGGCTATGAAGATACAAGACAGAAGACTTCTTCCCGTGTCCGGATGGGACTCTCCTTAAGGTAAGCTTGACGATTTAGATATATAGATTCCTTTCTCTACAAACCGACTTTGTACAACCCTAGCCCCCTCCGGTGTCTATATAAACCGGAGGGTTTAGTCCATAGAGAACAATCATAATCATAGGATAGACTTCTAGGGTTTTTAGCCATTACGATCTCGTGGTAGATCAACTCTTGTAATACTCATCTTCATCAAGATTAATCAAGCAGGAAGTACGGTATTACCTCCATAGAGAGGGCCCGAACCTGGGTAAACATGGTGTCGCCCGCCTCCTATTACCATCAGCCTCAGACGCACAGTTCGGGACCCCCTACCCGAGATCCGCCGGTTTTGACACCGACACCAGCTGCTGATCCAATTTCTCGTCCCTATTGGCCTAGGTAACCTGAAAAAATGTTATGGATTTGCCATGAGACCTTAAATGAATTTGCCATATGACCATAAACTAATTTACCATGTTATGAACAAAAAAACTATAAAAATGTAAAATGTCAAGAATACGCCATGTGACAATAATAGAATTTGCCATGTGACGAAAAATGGATTGCCGTATGAACAAAAAATGAATTTGTTATGTTATGAAGACGCGGAAGAATATTTTGGCATTATACATGGCAAAAATTGGTATGAAAACCTATGCAGATCACGGCGAAAATGCCTTGGCTGAAAAAAAACTAAAGTGGAGCACGAATTTGCCATGGCCGAAAAGATCATTAGGTCATTTTAATCATGCTACGTTATTTTGTCGTACACCAAAATAAAATTAGGACCACAATTATGATGGAAGATGCATATTTTAAATTGCCATGCTTATATAAAAGAAATTTGCCATGTAATCTCTCTCATAGGCCTCACGCATACACATAGGGATAGTTGGTTCTATTTTTAGTTTTGATATTATCTCTTTTATCTCAACTTCCCTGTAATCTCTCTTAGCTTGGTTTAAACACCACTGAACCTTGTAACAGTTGAGACGCTTCATCAAACTTAAAACACGCCACAGGCTCAGCTAGAACGTCGTGTGCTGCCCGTCACCCATCTCGCCTAATAGCATTGAATGTCACACATCTAGCCAATTTACTCAAAAGCCGATACTGATAATAAGAATGTTGTTAATATATTTTGTCAACTCGTGATGAGTTAACAAGAAGAGATCCTAGGAATCCTGTCCCTTAGCTTGTTGACAGTGGTTAGTGACGAGGCAGCGCTTTCCACTAGCAAAGGACATAGTAGATTATTGTGTTAGAAATAATTCCTTTAGATTAACTTAACACATGATCTTAATCTCGTGATTAGAACACCTCTTATGCGGAATAATAGTGACTAACCGTGATTGGCAAGGATCAACAGGAGATAGCCCATGGCTGCACCTTGGGGTCTCCGGCAGAGAAGACATGCCCGAGAAAGAAGGGCATCACCACTTGGGTGACGTAGCTGGCAGCAGCAGCTTGTGGAGATGGAGCAGCTGGTCCAGGAGCCTCGCTGATGGCAGCAGGAAGCCGCCGGCACTGCCTTCACGGCGGCCGGTGGTGGTTGATGGTCTTCACGTACCTCACCACACGTTTAGGATCGATAGTTAGGAGGCTTTGATAGTGGTTCTGTTCTGTTGTCTGTAACAACCCCCCCCCCCCTTTCCTTATGTATGTGTGTGCTGGGTACATGAGACCAAAACCAAAAGTTGTTATATGTGCTCGCGATCAAGGCACAGTCATGAGAGGGTGGATACTTTGTCTGCCTTATTTTTCTCTTGGTTTGTTTACCGTGAGATCAATTCCAACATTCTCCCCCTTGATCATAAGGTTAACAATCATCATAAGCCCACTCTAGATAGAAGAAACGCACCAAGGTAAAGTGTTACTATGACCAATGAAATGCCACTAAACCTCGATACCTATGGTACACCATTCTATCTTGAAATGGAAAACATTTTACTTTATGGGAGTTGGTTAGATGGTCCTAATTTCCAGGATCAAAAGGCTTTCGTAACCCATGCCGGCAACATTAACATAAACAGGTAAATGGTAACCCTTAGTAAGCGGAACCGCAAAGACTATATAAATCAAACATCATAGGTTTGATCCTGGACTCTATCTTTCACAACGTATCAATGGTTTTGGCAATGCCAATTGACTTGTAGTTACTCAAATAGAGAGCTGTGTGTTCATATTGCAGTAGGTGGTTACAAAATGCTATCTGCCACCATGTAAGTGCATCTAGTGCCCCTTAGTGATTTTGGTGTATTGAAGACTTATAGGTTAAGGGACTAATGTGTTTATGAGTGTACACAGGTCTATAAGTCTATGAGGAGTTTGATATTTACAAAGAAAGTCGACCCCTAAAAATGAATATCTTCGACTGAAGATTTTGGTATTCCTGAAGACTTTCATGAAGACATTGAAAGTGAAGAAATTGGTGTGTCCATGAAGACTTGATATTCATGCAAGGAATATGAAGCTTGAAGACTTTCGTTTTCATAGTTTTGTTTTTCTCCTTCTTGATTCATAGGAAACACCGTACTGTTAAAGGGGGTCGAGGAAATACTAAGGAAAATTTTCCATGTGATGCTCAACTCAAAATCCTACACCTACCAATCCCTTCGAGTGAAGCCATTGCAAATCTCATACAGTTCAGTCACTTTCTTCAGTGACAGAGACGAAGTTCTTCTGGTCGCTGAGGAATTTGTTCTGACTGAGGAGTTAGGAGTTTGCCAGTGCGGATTGCCTACGCAGTGAGGAACATGATAGCCCTGAGGAATTTGAGAGTCAAAATTCCGACCGTTGCTGTGCTGCACGCCAACTGTCCCAAAATATCTTATCCACCTAAAGGTCATATCATTGAAGGGCATTTATGTCTTATCATGTCGGGCTGCTCCCTAGGCTATAAATAGCCGCCCCCTACAACCACTAGATGGTTGGCTGCTGTAACGCCCCAGATTCGTTGCGCCAGGTGTCTACCAGTTATTCACCGTTGTTGCCATGTCATTTGCTTGCGTGTTGTATTCTTTCATGTCATCATGTGCATTGCATTGCATTGCATACGTGTTCGTTTCATGCATCCGAGCAATTTCCCCGTTGTCGTTTTGCAATCCGGCACTCCTATGTCCCCAGGCGTCCCCCTTTTGCCTCTTTTCATGTGCGGGTGTTAAACATTCTCGGAATGGACTGAGGTTTGCCAAGCGGCCTTGGTATACCACCGGTAGACCGCCTGTCAAGTTTCGTGCCATTTGGAGGTCGTTTGATACTCCAACAGTTAACCGGGTAACCGCAAAGGCCTCTTTTGTGTGCAGCCCAACACCCCTCCAAAGTGACCCATTAACCCATCTAACTCAACTCCATGCTCTCGGTCGTTCGATCACGATCACGTGGCCAAAAACCGCACTCCATTTGGAGTCTCCTAGCTCCCCCTACCTATATATATGCCTTCCCCCGTCCAAATCCGGGTGCAAACCCTAGCCTCTCTCCCTCTCAGCCGCCGGACGTGTCCGCCCGCCGCCGGACACGCCCGCGCCGCCGCACGCAGCCACTCCCGAGCCACCACCTTTCCCC